>NC_140167.1:190470409-191050409 GCF_963971535.1 Notolepis coatsorum
CGATACAAAGAGTGGCAACCACGGCCGAAAGGAGGAGGCAGACCCCGGAATCCGGGAGGATTCCGGCCACGGGTGGTGGTGTGTTGGACATGTGGCGTGACTGGTCATATCTCACGGGAGTGTGCGAACAATGGCCCGGCTAGCTCAGTCGGAAGAGAATGAGACTAATTAGAATAAAGATAGAGATGAGGATACATAGATAAGGTTTGATTAGGTGTGCGAGTTACTAAAATGGTTTGGAAGACTAACCAGGGTAAGTTGGGGCTATAGAGGGATGACGTAACTGAATATTGCATGAGCTAATCAAACTAACAAAATTAATGGTTTTAGACAGGAACAATGGAACATTTAATGTTAGACAGAGTTGGAAACAAAGGACTATTTAATTTTGTTGCAGGGGTATTTATGCCTCTAGATGATAGTTAATTCTGTTGGATGAGTGTGTAGCATTTAGGCACTCACAATTTTTTTGTTGTTTATTTACAATTTTCTTTGTTTTTGTTTGACTATATTTTTTAGGAACTGGCTGGCTGGGAGGGATCTCTCGCTGGTCAGGGATAGCAGGTGGTGGTGACACAGCGAGACTGGTAGGAAGTCTGATATAATGAGCTGGAAACTGAGAAATGGACGGGAGCTGGTTCATGGTTTGTTTTCCGCTCATTAAGAGTCCAGATGTAGAATCTGGGGGGTTGTGTCACAAGTTGGGTTATGTTAAGTGTTGAGGAAACATATTTCTCTGTCTATGGAAAGCTCTGTAGGTTTCTGGTCGCAAATTGGCCAGATAGTGTTCATGTAGGGTGCAGACATGTGAATTTGATGATTGACTTATGGGAGGCTCTGCACCGGCTTGTTGAAAGCTGGCGGAGTGTGTGTGATGAGTGTTTAAAGAGACTGTGGTTTGTTGACCATGCACAATAGGTTCTGTTGGTGATTGGCCTCGTCTAGAGCTGGCTGTCCGGACCGAGGAGCTGTCGGGAAACAAGGTATTGATAGTGAAATAATGAATATTCCACTTTTAAGGGTGTGGATAGTTGTGTTGAGCTTGAGATATTTGATCTAGTAAAACAGTACAGCACAAATAAGAAATGAGACAAAGGTGATTTGATTGGATGCTAACGTAAGAAGCTGTAAAATACATAGATAAATGATTTGGAGAATTATGTATTGTCGAAATGCGGAACAGTAGAGAATGTATCTGCGAAAATAAATGTTTCCAATCTATTATGTGTTTTGTAAATAATAATCCAAAATGCAAATAAGGACAGAGGGAAAATCGTTTCCCTCTGTGGAAAATTGGAGCAGTACCGAGACCTGCACACAACAAAGAGGAGGCTGTGGTTAGCACAAGGTACAACAAGAAGAAAACGGTTAAAAACGAATTAAAAATAAGCTGGTAATAATCTGTCAACACACAGGACTGATTTGGTTGAACGCTCTCCCTCTAGTACGGTTTACTTGTCGTTCGTGCGAACTTCGCGGTCTGCGTTTGACACCGCACGAAATGATGTTAGGTCGCTGCATGGTAGTACCAGGTTTGCGCGCGACAGGCAAAGGTCCGAGTTTGGACATCCTGGACAACGACATGCGTGAGTACGTAAAATACATGTCAAAGATACACAAAAGTATTCTGGTTCATGTCTCCAGTAGACAGGAGCATGAAACCGGGGATGAGGTGAATAGGCAGACTACACCTCAAATCATACCAGGCGACTACGTTTATGTCAAAGTATTTAGACGCAAGTGGTTTGGCGCGAGACGGGAAGGGCCATACAAAGTCGTTCGAGCCACCGAGAGGGCTTTACAAGTTGAAGGATCGCCTATGTGGTTTCACGTTACTCATTGTGTAAAAGCAACCAATACGGACCAAGAATGGGAACCTGAACCACAAGACCTTGACGGTAAAACCGGGGCGTCGCAACCATTACACGAAGGCGAAGTGAAGGCGGCGCTAACCCCAAACGATGGGGAAGACCCGGATGATTATGGCGAGCCAGACCGAGGGGGCCACGATTGGCCACCAGTAGAAGATGAAGGTTTTTTACAGGAACCAGACAGAGGAGAGGATTATGAATTGGAACATAATAACTTCTCCTCTGTGGACATGGAGAAGGTACCAGAAGAGCCAGAGGAACCAGTGCTTAGCACAAGCCCGGAACAAGATGCTCGACCACAACGAGTCATCAAGAAGCCTAAACGATATACATAGGCAAAGGAAGGGATAGTGTAACTGATAGGCCTTGGAGAGGGCGTGTACATATTAATTTTTGATTTTTGGTTTTTCATTAGCTAAGCTCTCTCCTTTTTTAGAAATGTTTAGATAGTAAATGCAATGTAAGGTCTTTTCTTTCAGAGTGAATTGCACAAAACAGACACATTTGGATAAAAAACATTATAGTCTAAAACCTGGTAATTGGTATGATCATCTTTTTGTATAAAGGGACGTACCTAGACGGAAGTGAAATTGATATAACTGATAACATTGTATATAACCTGCAAAATGAGTGGAAATTGTTAAACGGTGTGCGTGAATAGAGAACTGTGTAAATAAAAGATGGGTCCATAGTCGGTCAGTGGGGGAGGAGTAATGTGGGTGTTGAAAGCAAATGATACTAACAGATATGAAAAATGAGTCAGAAGGATTCTGGAAAGGTTTGGCTCTGAGCGAATTAGGTTAAACAGTAAGGTTAAGGTAATTGTAAACAGTTTGTTTGAGGAATTACTAACATGTATCTTGGGGATTATCAATCCCCAAACCGGGGAAACTGTAGTAGAATTCCAGCCAAACTGGTGTTCATTGTACTGTATATCATGAAGCACAGAATGGCGAAAACACAGAGGTACAATACATACACTTTTCTCCCCCCCCCCCCCCTCCTAAAGTACAAGAAACGAGACACCTCTGACTTGGTAATGCGGCTGTTGGTTCGGGCTTCCTCAAATCTCTGTGGAGGGGGGTTGAAACAAGCAGACGCTTATTGAGTAGGAGACAGTGTCTCGTTTGATCCTTCCTGGGAAAGTCAATAACATGGGTGATTTTACAACCCAGGGCCCTAGGCCATCTGTTCCAACAATGAAACTGCCATTTGAGATGCCAGTTTGTCTCTGCTGAAAACAAAAGAGCAGATAACCATCACAGATCAAAAGAAAAGACCATTTGAAACCACATCGTGACACAATTCGATGTAAAACGTCACGATAAGGAGTTAGCCAATAAGAGTTGAGAGTACGTGTCCTCCAATAGGAACACTCGAGGAGAGGTTGGAAAACGCCCGCTTGCCGTAACATTAGAGGCGGAGCCTAAATTTGATATTAGCAGACTTCGTGCTAGTAGAGGCACAACAACAGACCCGAACAGAGACCCAGGAAGCGACAAAGAACACACACCCTTTTTCTCCACAACAGACTGCAGCAGAGAGACGGCCGCGAAAACCTACCATCTGAAGAAGCCGAGACGAGACATAGATATTGAATATTTAGCCTAAAGTCTGGTGAACCTCGGCATAGTGAGGTCTTCCATCAGGTTTTATTGCAAATTGTTCTTTCAAATCTTTGATTTGTATGGATTGAAATCCTTTTTATTAAACACGGATTCCTTTTCAAACTGCTCAGAACTCGATTTCTTCAACCGCCGCGCCGTGTTCTCTGAAGGTGTACGGGCAGAAAACCATCACATACATGGTTATCTGCATTTGTAGCTAAGTAGTACTTCAAAGAGCTTTTTAAGGTTTAAACACAGCGCAGAGTACGAAGGTTAAGCTAGGAAGTTACTACACTACACAGCTAGTCGGTGTGCCAATAGCCTCGGCAAGCTAACGGTAGCTGGCTACACAGCTCGTCGGTGTGCTAATAGCCTCGGCAAGCTAACGGTAGCTGGCTACACAGCTTGTCGATGTGCTAATAGCCTCGGCAAGCTAATGGTAGCTGGCTACACAGCTTGTCAATGTGCTAATAGCCTCGGCAAGCTAACGGTAGCTGGCTACACAGCTTGACGATGTGCTAATAGCCTGGGCAAGCTAACGGTAGCTGGCTACACAGCTTGTCGATGTGCTAATAGCCTCGGCAAGCTAACGGTAGCTGGCTACACAGCTTGTCGGTGTGCTAATAGCATCGGCAAGCTAACGGTAGCTGGCTCCAGGCTATTAGCACATCGACAAGCTGCTGGAGCTCCCGACGCTCGGCTGGTTGAAGTGGAGCTAGGTAGCCAGCAGGCTGAATGCTCCGCGACGCTGGTTGAAGTGGATCTAGGTAGCCAGCAGGCTGAATGCTCCGCGACGCTGAACTGCCTGGGCCGGTCTGTCTGTCGAAGACTGAGGGAACCGCGTCCGGCTTCAGCTGATTAGTGGTCTTCTGGACAAACCTTCCACCCCCAACAACATAATCCGAGGCAAAGAAGTGTTCGCTGCAGATCCTCCTTCCCTGTCCAACAGGCTGGTCGCGCCGCCTGAGTGCAGCCAGCCTGAGCCAACAACACTGTTTTTTTTCACTGGTAGTTTGTGGAAATTAACCAACTTTCCTCTCTTTCACATGGTAAAATTAGTTTGAACAGCCAGGAGCAATACAAACAGAACCACGCGGTCCCGTTGTTTTGTAGGCAACATTTTATTTACTGACTGACCCATTCACTAACCAGCAGTGTATACACCAAACCAGCCCCATGACGTCAGCCATGACGTCAGCAACAAAATGGCGGCGCCCATGTTGAAAACAGGGATATTATATTTGATTTTTCAGACAAATAAGATAGATTTCACATTTGATTATAGAACCCTGTCTTACACAAGGTACACAACAAACAAACTAGGATCACATTGTTCACTGCTTCATCTCCACTTTAAAGCGGATGTTGTTCCAACTAGCTAGCTTTTCAGCTAATGCTATAATAACACCAGCAAGCAAAACACATCCCGTCCGAGCTCCCCGTCACACCGCTCGGTCGGGGACAATGGAATTTAAGAAAGTGTATCTGCTGTTAAAATGACAAACGGCATCACACTTTAAAACACGTTCATTTTATAATCCTCACTCTCTGCAGGAGATAAATGATGTCATTGGATCGGAGGCTACACTTTCGGCATACTTGCCGATACCAGCCTTTTAGGCAGTATCTGAGGCATTGCCGATACTGGTATCGGTACAAGTCTAAAAGATAGCCACTTATACATTATTCTGAGGCGATAATGCATCTGTATCACCAAGGCACGGGTCGTGCTGCTTCTGCAACGTTCCAATAGTCTATGCCACAAAGATAAATGGAATGAAAATCATATCAAGCTGCAAGCAGAATTATTGTTAAATCTATTGTCAGCTATACATTATTGCGAGCATTTCACTGGCATCTCGAGTCGCGTTGCTTCTGTGCAACGAAATCAATATGATGAGACTGAAGTACCCTATAAACATGTAGCCTACTTATGGCTATTATTATAATTCACAATATATAAGGTATAGAATTTGTCACAAAAACAACTCCTAGGGCTGGACGGTATGTAGAGATGGGAATTGAAAACCGGTTCCCGTTAGGAGCCGGTTGCCAATTGTCAGATTCCTGGAATCGCATGCCGCCGTGACTATCTATTCCTCTTATCGCTGCCATGTTTTCCCGACCGTTGCGCATTTAAAAACAATAACATTAGCATGCAGCCTAGGGGTGTAAAGGTACACGTAACGAACAGTTTCAGTGTGTACCGTACCGAACGGCTGTGTACCGAACGAATACAACAGTATGTTAACCACTAACGACCGCCCACCGTGGGCCATTTTTTACCCAATCTAACATATATATTATTATTATATTTTTTTTTACAAGCCGATTATTAATTTCAATATAGAATATTCGTCGACAGCCCTACAAGTACAATTAGTTACTGCACAGTGCACACTACATCACCCCTGAGTGGAACATGGAAAGCCAAACTTTCCCCCACTGTACCCAAAACCCATACCGAACCGCGACTTAAAAACCGAGGTACGTACCGTACCGTGGTTTGTGTACCGTTACACCCCTAATGCAGCCATAGAGCAGACTATTTGATTCCTCAACACATCCTGTGCCAAAAACATCGTACAACGTGTGTTACAAGGTCATGCTAATTCTGCCAGATCACGGCGTACAACGTTATTGAGATCATATTTAATTTTTTCGCCATGGTATTCATATTTCCCTCACGGAGCCTGGTCTGATGCAGTGTGAGCCGGCACAACTGTGCAACGCTTCAATACTGCCCCCTGGTGGATAATCGGCGAGTTGCCAAACCGGAAATGGCCGGTTGGATCTCGGTGAGTCTCCAAAATGCATCCGGTCACTCGCTTATTGTTGCAGGACTGTATACACACACGTCCCTGTGTAGCGATCGCTGCCATAACGCAATAATCGATACGATTTGGCCATGTATTATGATTATACAAACCGGAAATGGATTTAGGCGATCGCCGTCAAATAAGTGGGATGTTTTTGCTCCAGTCTAATCACCCAACGGTAAGAGGACGCCGACGTTACTTTCAGCCCGTTTGTTTATTATTATCCATGCAAACTGCTCCGATCAATATATCACCCATACTACATAAAGCATTTACAGA
This sequence comes from Notolepis coatsorum, assembly GCF_963971535.1. Lineage (NCBI taxonomy): Eukaryota > Metazoa > Chordata > Actinopteri > Aulopiformes > Paralepididae > Notolepis > Notolepis coatsorum. The sequence continues at coordinate 190,476,986 of NC_140167.1, forward strand.
CGATCACGGAATTATAAACGACCCCCCCCCCACGCATGATCAGTCATAACGTTTAGGATCATGTACAGTTGAAATTTTTAATATAGCGTGTAACGCCAACAAACTGCATTTAATAATCTATATATGCGTTTATGCCTATATCTCACGTTCTAGGAATTACTGCAGAAAACGATAAAAACATTTATATTCTAGACGGTATTTTCGTATGAACCTGTGAATGAAAAAGTAAAACGTTGCTACACCCTGAACAATACATATAGGACATTGAATGGGCCATAGTAATGTCAATTTAGCAATACAATTTAAAAAGTTATAGCCCTGCAAAGAAGGGGAACTTCTCCATAGACAAATAGAGCTGGCGAGGGAAGGTAAATTATGAATTTAACCCATGGCGATTAAAGTGTTAAGAGCATTACTCACCACCGGCCATGGCAGCCTTGTAGCTGGCCTCGTTTTTCTTCCTCTGTACTGCTACTTCCTTATGCAGAGCTCTGATACGCTCCAACTCCTGCTCCTCTGAGCTATTGTGACTGAGTGGACAGCAACACATCAACCATCATCCATAACAGAACATCATCCATATCAACATCATCATCAAAGGGTACAGTTCGTTGGCCTGGATTGAATAAAGATTATTCTAGCGATCGCTAGCTTTCTGTGATCCTTAGTCGGGGACAGGCCTAGTGACATCACATCTGGTATATTATGATATGAAATGTAACTTCAATTAGATTTCATGATGGTTTTTTTTGTTCTTGGTTTATTGAGATGTTTAAAGAATTGTCCAGCCCATGGGGACATTAATTTTGGGTAAAGTATAATCCCCATGCCCTGGTGACTCACTGTGTGGTGCTGGTGGCGGCAGCCCGGGCTTTCGGCACACTCCTGCGGACGTTACCGCTGGACCGACGGACGTTACCGTTGGACCGACGGACGTTACCGTTGGACCGGCGGACGTTACCGTTGGACCGGCGGACGTGCCGTTTCGTAGAGATCCTGGAAACAGTCACAGCTAGCCAGTCAATCTCTACACAACACCAGGGTTGAACTTGTGTTGACTGAAACAATCCAAACAATTGTTTGTCATTACAGTCGTGCTTATATAGTTCTACAATGATTAAAGAGTTGACTCAGAATTATAGACCCCTAGCCCCATTCGATGGTATTTTTATTAGTCTTTTCTCATCACAATCCATGCTGTGCTTCATACTAGACATCATCCTTAGTTAGCCACCAAACTGCTGTAAAGTTAGTGGGGCCAGTGTAAACAGGGCTATTATCATTTTAGAGCTTGCTCAGACTGATGGTCTCATTACTTTAGTTTTGTGACCAACTAGCCTATAATAATTGGCATGTAGGAAATGGGGCTCAAATTCTGAATTTACCCTTTAACCCAACAATGAATAACCTCACATTGAAGGCAGCTGGTATTCTGTCTGTAATGGAGTGGCCAGTGCGCGTGAATATTAAAGGCAACCAACTTGTGTTCAGCTTTTCGTTCAGCGTTTCTCTGATTGGCCACACGGCCAATCAATCCACTAGCACACGCCCTTGCGGCGCGACAGAAGCGCTGGTCTAACCAGCGGTGTTCTGTTGTGTGACTGTACTACAGCGGTGTTCTGTTGTGTGACTGTACTAAACTCTTCCACCACATGACCGACATTTGACATACAGTACACCTCCTATCTATGTTGGGATTATGTTTGGTCATGACAAAACAATAAAAATCGCTACTGTTAGTAATGCTGCCACCACCCACACTGTGCCTTTAAGACGGCACGGTGGTCTTACGACAGTGCTGTGAAGTACCGTCAAGTGTTGTGGTAACGTCAGTTGGGTTGGTGTGCTGTTGACGTTGTGCACAGTGCACTGGTTGAGCTAGCCCCTTTCGTGACTGCGATGTGCAAGCCAGGGGCTTTTGAGCATGAAATAAAATGTCTAACCTTACGTCGTAGTCCGGTGCTTTTTTGGAAACATTATAGTCATAACAGATGTACACCTAGCTGGCTGCTTTGAGCACACGGGGCTAACGTTAGCTAAAACGCTAACTAGAAGCTAACCACTGTATACAGTTCCAGTAGACAACATTACACCTCTGTTATTTAAATGTGTCCTTAGTAACTTATACTCGATGGTTGTACTAGGGTTGGATGCAGTTCCCCGTTGGTCAGTCTGTCTGTTTTCCATATTCTGCTGTGTTTAACGTTATCAGTTTGCGAGTGCTCCGGATGGCTAGCCTAGTAGTACCGTGGGACTTTTATTATTATATGTCCGCGGGTTGGCCAGTACTGGGCAAACGTTTATTAAACATTATATGTCTGCGGGTGGTCTTGTGCAGTGCCCTCGTGGCACTGTCAACTAAAGCGAACACTCAGAAGACGCGCACCGTTTGCCAGTGCAGTGATTGCAGAATGTTTTATTTTTTGTATACTCGCCAGACTGGCGAGTGGTCTTCATGAATCACTCGCCAAACGTAAAAAATACTCGCATTTGGCGAGTAAAGTGGCCTAATTTCCTCCCCTGGCGACGTGTATTCTCGAGAATGATAATAATGATGCTCTTCAGATTATATTATCAACGACAGACGGCGTCATTGTGAGAAACACAATCCCCTCCCCTTAAGTTAACCGCGACGGGCATATAGTAAATAAGGATATAAAGCATGTTAAAGACTCATTTATTGGACGCGTTGCACGCTGAGTTTACATGGAAACAGCGCGACACATAGAAACAGAGCGCATGTAATGACTGAAGCCACGTTTTGATGACATCACAACAACACTCGTTAGGTTACAGGTTGTTTCTGTTTCGGTGATATATTTTCAGTAAATTCTTTCGGCCGAAAGGCAATTTTTGGTCATTTTCGGAAATTTCGGTACATCCCTACTAACACTATATACCTGTAGTATGTCCCTACTATGCCATACATGTCATGATGTCAATGTTGTGTAAAAAATACACACTTGTTAAGGGGATGCAGACCAGAGAAATACTTAGTGGTTTCTTTCTTTGAGACTAAGCAAATTGGGCAATGGGAGGGGCAAAACTCAAACACATGTTGCCAGTTTTAAACATCGTAACAGGGGCGAGAATATCTTCGTTGGTGTCGCTGACTAAGAGAAGGAATTTTGCGTTCATAGGTGCAATACTGGCTGAGATCAGAAAATGTTGTATGCAAATTAGCAGACATGGTGCCAGCAGATGGCCAACTATTAATTCAATGTTCTTGTATATTGCAAAATATCAGTCAAGGACCAGATGAATAACTTCTACATGTAGCCTGTTGGTGGATTAAGTCAGTTTGGTCTTAATTGACTAAGACCTTAGTTTTATTAATAGGACGCTTTTATTAATAGGACGCATGTAATATAGTACAAATGGATAGATGGATAGGGGGTCAATGTGCTTGGCTAAAGAGTGCTCCCATTTTGGCCAACTAGGATACATTGAGGGAGAGAAGGGGACATGGGCCTTTTTATATGGGATTTAAGCTATTGTCTTGGAAGAAACAAACAATGGGATTCTTTGTAACCTACTTATGTAGTTTGTGAAACTTGGGAATGCATGTATAAGAAGAAATACAAGTTTTAAAGTTAAACTCTGGGCATTTTACCCCTCCCCCTTTTGATGACTTATCACTCTAATCTCCCTGGTCTCCTCTGAAGGGTATCTAAGCATAAGGTTGCGGTCAGCGAGGAGCCAACCACAGTTCAAGTGACACCGCCTGTCAAGAAATCAAGAGTGTGAGTGTCTCTCTGCCGCTGGCCTTCTGTTGAAATCTATCCTGTTTGTATGTCAATCAAGACTCTATCTCATCTTGCCATTTGTAGTGAGGCCAGAGTCAACTAACATGCAAAAGGTAATTCTGAACATGAAGCCTCAGTCTCCTGTGGAGGAACTGAGGCCGATTTTGTCTTGGGGTCAAGTTTCGGTCAGACTGAGGACATTTCTATAAACTGATTCTTCAGTTGGGTTGGTTATTTATGATTTTGTGCACAAGGAGGTAGAGGTCATGGCTAGGGACTCGAAACCGTGGTCCAATCAGAAATGCTACATAATTACTGACTAGTAGGGATGCCCCCCGAAACCCGGTTCTAAATTAGAAAAACGGGAGTATTGATAAGACCCGACGTTATTGGTACTCTTACACACGCGCATGCGGGTGCTTCAGAACAACTCAAGTTGTAGGCTACAAACGGCTCTGCTCTCATCATGGCGGACAGAACGAAACGTTCGAAAGTCTTATATTTGACTAAAGTTGATGCCGACAACGCTCGTTGCCACAAGTGTGACAAGTGCAAAACATTTGCCAGTAATGTATAAGCGCTGGTACTTGTCAATGTGGCCGGAGGGGAGCTAACGTTGTTAGCGTGAGCTCCGATAGTTGAATCTCTCGTAGAGTAATGGCCGACATTCCGGAAGTAAAAAGAACGAAGAGCTTCCGATTGGTAAGAACAGCAGAGGTGGGTGCAAGCGCTGTGATGTAATTGGCAGAATCGACTGTCAATCAAAATTGTTCTGTTATGGTCTACCTACCTGACATGCATTGCAAACTCATAAACAAGTCTTGAGCAAGAAAAGTTGGGCTATGAAAGCCAGTGAGTATTGTATGACTCAGACTTCAGCAATAATCATAGGCATTATAAAATAAAACACACATGGCATGGTCGAATACCATAAACGTATTTCTTGATGTTTCCTTTTTCTAAGTACCATACTTTTCGCACTATAAGCCGCACCTGAATATAAGCCGCAGCAGCTAAATTGAATGATGTGTACATATATAAGCCGCAGGTGTTTTAATGTTTAATTACCATATGTAATTAGCATTGGGACACAATACTGTCGGACAAATAACAAGAATTAACTCATTTACAAGTTTAGCAAATAAGGGAACAGATAAATAACATTTCAATGCAGTCAAAAAAGCTATATTTTGATTTTAACATTTTCGGGTTTGGTCACGTAGAGTCGCATATAAGCCGCAGGGTCGAAAATGGGGTAAAAAGCCACGGCTTATAGTCCGAAAAGTACGGTAAGTAAAGAGGCCTATGTCCATATCAGTGAGCACAATTTGTAACGCAAAGAGACGTGTAGCCTATTTATTTATTATTTATTCATTTGTTGCCATGCAACTGTTTGTTTGAACTTCTGCTAGCATTTTGCTGTAAAATTAAAAGTATCTTACATTTGTTGTTGATTATAAAAAGTCTATAATTCGAACACTTAAAACATGTCGATTCTGTTCATTAATTTGTCTTTTTTTTTCTTGCAAAATAATAGATAAGAGTATCTATAAAGTACCAAACCGTTGAGCAGTATTGATAAAATACTAACTATACCATCCCTACTGACGAGACATTGACAAGGTTGGAAATAATGCTTTTTTATTTGAAATAATACGTTTTTCTTTCGAACTTTGCTTTAGTCAAAATGTGCCATTTGCAGCAATTGCAGACCTTTGGCATTCTAGCTGTTAATTTGTTGAGGGAATCTGAAGAAATTTCACCCCACGCTTCCTGAAGCACCTCTCACAAGTTGGATTTGCTTGAAGTGCCTTTTTGCGTACCATACGGTCAAGCTGCTTCCAGCTCAATGCGGTTGAGATCTGGACACTGCACTGGCCACTCCATTACAGACAGAATACCAGCTGCCTTCAATGTGAGGTTATTCATTGTTGGGTTAAAGGGTAAGTTCAGAATTTGAGCCCCATTTCCTACATGCCAATTATTATAGGCTAGTTGGTCACAAAACTAAAGTAATGAGACCATCAGTCTGAGCAAGCTCTAAAATGATAATAGCCCTGTTTACACTGGCCCCACTAACTTTACAGCAGTTTGGTGGCTAACTAAGGATGATGTCTAGTATGAAGCACAGCATGGATTGTGATGAGAAAAGACTAATAAAAATACCATCGAATGGGGCTAGGGGTCTATAATTCTGAGTCAACTCTTTAATCATTGTAGAACTATATAAGCACGACTGTAATGACAAACAATTGTTTGGATTGTTTCAGTCAACACAAGTTCAACCCTGGTGTTGTGTAGAGATTGACTGGCTAGCTGTGACTGTTTCCAGGATCTCTACGAAACGGCACGTCCGCCGGTCCAACGGTAACGTCCGTCGGTCCAACGGTAACGTCCGTCGGTCCAGCGGTAACGTCCGCAGGAGTGTGCCGAAAGCCCGGGCTGCCGCCACCAGCACCACACAGTGAGTCACCAGGGCATGGGGATTATACTTTACCCAAAATTAATGTCCCCATGGGCTGGACAATTCTTTAAACATCTCAATAAACCAAGAACAAAAAAAACCATCATGAAATCTAATTGAAGTTACATTTCATATCATAATATACCAGATGTGATGTCACTAGGCCTGTCCCCGACTAAGGATCACAGAAAGCTAGCGATCGCTAGAATAATCTTTATTCAATCCAGGCCAACGAACTGTACCCTTTGATGATGATGTTGATATGGATGATGTTCTGTTATGGATGATGGTTGATGTGTTGCTGTCCACTCAGTCACAATAGCTCAGAGGAGCAGGAGTTGGAGCGTATCAGAGCTCTGCATAAGGAAGTAGCAGTACAGAGGAAGAAAAACGAGGCCAGCTACAAGGCTGCCATGGCCGGTGGTGAGTAATGCTCTTAACACTTTAATCGCCATGGGTTAAATTCATAATTTACCTTCCCTCGCCAGCTCTATTTGTCTATGGAGAAGTTCCCCTTCTTTGCAGGGCTATAACTTTTTAAATTGTATTGCTAAATTGACATTACTATGGCCCATTCAATGTCCTATATGTATTGTTCAGGGTGTAGCAACGTTTTACTTTTTCATTCACAGGTTCATACGAAAATACCGTCTAGAATATAAATGTTTTTATCGTTTTCTGCAGTAATTCCTAGAACGTGAGATATAGGCATAAACGCATATATAGATTATTAAATGCAGTTTGTTGGCGTTACACGCTATATTAAAAATTTCAACTGTACATGATCCTAAACGTTATGACTGATCATGCGTGGGGGGGGGGTCGTTTATAATTCCGTGATCGTCTGTAAATGCTTTATGTAGTATGGGTGATATATTGATCGGAGCAGTTTGCATGGATAATAATAAACAAACAGGCTGAAAGTAACGTCGGCGTCCTCTTACCGTTGGGTGATTAGACTGGAGCAAAAACATCCCACTTATTTGACGGCGATCGCCTAAATCCATTTCCGGTTTGTATAATCATAATACATGGCCAAATCGTATCGATTATTGCGTTATGGCAGCGATCGCTACACAGGGACGTGTGTGTATACAGTCCTGCAACAATAAGCGAGTGACCGGATGCATTTTGGAGACTCACCGAGATCCAACCGGCCATTTCCGGTTTGGCAACTCGCCGATTATCCACCAGGGGGCAGTATTGAAGCGTTGCACAGTTGTGCCGGCTCACACTGCATCAGACCAGGCTCCGTGAGGGAAATATGAATACCATGGCGAAAAAATTAAATATGATCTCAATAACGTTGTACGCCGTGATCTGGCAGAATTAGCATGACCTTGTAACACACGTTGTACGATGTTTTTGGCACAGGATGTGTTGAGGAATCAAATAGTCTGCTCTATGGCTGCATTAGGGGTGTAACGGTACACAAACCACGGTACGGTACGTACCTCGGTTTTTAAGTCGCGGTTCGGTATGGGTTTTGGGTACAGTGGGGGAAAGTTTGGCTTTCCATGTTCCACTCAGGGGTGATGTAGTGTGCACTGTGCAGTAACTAATTGTACTTGTAGGGCTGTCGACGAATATTCTATATTGAAATTAATAATCGACTTGTAAAAAAAAATATAATAATAATATATATGTTAGATTGGGTAAAAAATGGCCCACGGTGGGCGGTCGTTAGTGGTTAACATACTGTTGTATTCGTTCGGTACACAGCCGTTCGGTACGGTACACACTGAAACTGTTCGTTACGTGTACCTTTACACCCCTAGGCTGCATGCTAATGTTATTGTTTTTAAATGCGCAACGGTCGGGAAAACATGGCAGCGATAAGAGGAATAGATAGTCACGGCGGCATGCGATTCCAGGAATCTGACAATTGGCAACCGGCTCCTAACGGGAACCGGTTTTCAATTCCCATCTCTACATACCGTCCAGCCCTAGGAGTTGTTTTTGTGACAAATTCTATACCTTATATATTGTGAATTATAATAATAGCCATAAGTAGGCTACATGTTTATAGGGTACTTCAGTCTCATCATATTGATTTCGTTGCACAGAAGCAACGCGACTCGAGATGCCAGTGAAATGCTCGCAATAATGTATAGCTGACAATAGATTTAACAATAATTCTGCTTGATGACAAAACTATCAACCTCTGTAGAACCAGTGCTATGTGCAAAAAAAGTTAACGTACAGCCCTGAAATAAATGTGAAGTTATCTTTCGAACCTCTGTCAAGCCTTGTCAATATACCCCCCCTTCCCCACGAATGGAACTAGTGTCGTGGAATCACTTCGCTGTGAGCGTTTCCACGGTTAGCTTGCGGCTAACTTAGTTACTGCCTCTCTGGGTGTAACAATAACCGAACAATACACACATGCCCCGAACAGTGTACGGTTTGAATGTGTACCGTTCCACCCCTAGTAGTAACACATTTGTAGATGCTTTGAAAAATTGATATGAAAACTACTATACTGTACCTCTTTGTTCATGTTCAACAAATGATTTGTTAAGACATTCATAAAACATCTATAAATCATTTACAGATACTATTGTGTCCCCTAATCTAAAGTGAAGCCTATTCATCATTAACAAATGTCTAATACAGTTAATTGTTACAAATGTTGTAGACGGATTTCGGATACACCCTTCTTTGTGACATCAACTAACGTTACATTCGAATGTGTTTGTTCCTAATGTGTGCTCGGTATATTGTGGTATGTGATTATGACATGAGGGTAATATTTGTATTTTCAGGCTGATACAGCCTGAAAATACAATAATTATTACCCTCGTGTCAAGTGTTTCATTAATTAAATCGGTGGATACATTTATTAAACAAGTTCATTCTCAAATATCAAATTAATATTCCTTTATTAATATTCTAGCACCTACTGCGTCCCCACCACCCAACATTGTTACTTCCTGGGGCAACAGAAGTTACACTCAGATGGGTGCCAGGCCGAAGAGGGGTGCCGCTCAGCCCCCGGTTCAACCGCCTGCTCAACCACGCAGGTATTTTATTGTTGGTGATGTGGCTGACTTGGAATATTTGGCATACAGGCATTAAAGCCTTCTGTCCAACGGATTTCCGTCAATTTGATTCGCAGTCTGACGGAATTGGCTACCTGGTATAATATGATTTGTAGATGCATACAGATTGAAACAAAATTGAGCCAATCGGAGGCGCCAAATATCACGAAAAAGGGATTTTTTTTCTTTCTACCGGGGCCGCGCCAAGCAGTCATCACTCAGCGACTCGAGACAGGACGCTGCTCGCTCTGCGGTTGCAGCTGGAGGCTATTGGGCGAGTGACATTTGAGAGGTCTGTCCACCACATGGCAGGGTAGCAAAATAGTCATGTAAAATAATTGAAAACTGCGGTGTGTTTTGGTTTTGCAACCTCGCCCATCAACTCTCCCTGTTTACAGACGTCACAGCCACCACCTGCTTAGTAGCTGCTTCCACTGTAACGCTGCTATACCGATTAGCTAACGTTAGCTTAATAGCATCGGTTAAATGGAAGGAGTAAGCCGGCCACTAAAAAGAAAAACCGCCGCGGTTTTCTCAGATGAAAAGGATGAGCGGGAGTGGAAGTTTGAAGATAGCTGTGTTTCAAGAGACTGGCTAGGCTACTGCGGGCTGTAGTGGTGAGTTAACTTGTTCCGTGTTCAAAAAGAAAAACAGAAACAACACTTGTCATTTTCGTGTTAACGGTTACTTCACAGTACAAATACGTGAGTCCCCTGTTGTGGTTGTGAGTCACCTTTATTAGCTTAACTCCATAGCAACATCACACAGGTGTATCTGTGTAGACAGTCTCCTCCCCACCGTATATATTCTCTCCCCACCGTATGTATCTTTTTTCTACCACCCCCTCCTCCTAATGTACAGTCTCCTCCCCATCATAATGTATATAATCTGTCAGGATCTATGGGTAACATATATTTGCATATCATATATGTCACAAATGTAACATTTAGGGATGCACCGAATGGGAAATTCTTGGCAGATACCGAAAATAGGAAACAGTTGGCCGAAGGCCGAAAATGATTCATAGAATAGAATATTTTTTTTTGTTCAGCTACCTGATTATGGAAAAATATATGGCAAAACTTAACTTAAATAATCACTATGGGTCCATAAAACATTTATTCAGCACTTCTGAATGCATACAGTACATTAATTCCAAGTCAAGTGGCGGACATCTGTGCTCTACTGAGCGCACCTTTCTAGTCCGCAGATGAATGTGCTCTCTTGACTTTGGCACAGTAGACATGCGACGTGCAGGGGAGGAAACTAACTTTTTGGCTTACCAGCCAACTGGCGAGTATCTGATTTTTTTTACCAGCCAAACCGATTTTTTACCAGACAAAAAAAAACGCTAATTGTGATAATTACTTCTTTGTATGTCAAGCCGCGTCAATGTTGTGTATGCATCTGGGTAGCATACACAACATTGACGCGGCTTGACATACAAAGAAGTAATTATCACAATTAGCTTTTTTTTTTTGTCTGGTAAAAAATCGGTTTGGCTGGTAAAAAAAATCAGATACTCGCCAGTTGGCTGGTAAGCCAAAAAGTTAGTTTCCTCCCCTGCACGTCGCATGTCTACTGTGCCAAAGTCAAGAGAGCACATTCATCTGCGGACTAGAAAGGTGCGCTCAGTAGAGCACAGATGTCCGCCACTTGACTTGGAATTAATGTACTGTATGCATTCAGAAGTGCTGAATAAATGTTTTATGGACCCATAGTGATTATTTAAGTTAAGTTTTGCCATATATTTTTCCATAATCAGGTAGCTGAACAAAAAAAAATATTCTATTCTATGAATCATTTTCGGCCTTCGGCCAACTGTTTCCTATTTTCGGTATCTGCCAAGAATTTCCCATTCGGTGCATCCCTAAATGTTACATTTGTGACATATATGATATGCAAATATATGTTACCCATAGATCCTGACAGATTATATACATTATGATGGGGAGGAGACTGTACATTAGGAGGAGGGGGTGGTAGAAAAAAGATACATACGGTGGGGAGAGAATATATACGGTGGGGAGGAGACTGTCTACACAGATACACCTGTGTGATGTTGCTATGGAGTTAAGCTAATAAAGGTGACTCACAACCACAACAGGGGACTCACGTATTTGTACTGTGAAGTAACCGTTAACACGAAAATGACAAGTGTTGTTTCTGTTTTTCTTTTTGAACACGGAACAAGTTAACTCACCACTACAGCCCGCAGTAGCCTAGCCAGTCTCTTGAAACACAGCTATCTTCAAACTTCCACTCCCGCTCATCCTTTTCATCTGAGAAAACCGCGGCGGTTTTTCTTTTTAGTGGCCGGCTTACTCCTTCCATTTAACCGATGCTATTAAGCTAACGTTAGCTAATCGGTATAGCAGCGTTACAGTGGAAGCAGCTACTAAGCAGGTGGTGGCTGTGACGTCTGTAAACAGGGAGAGTTGATGGGCGAGGTTGCAAAACCAAAACACACCGCAGTTTTCAATTATTTTACATGACTATTTTGCTACCCTGCCATGTGGTGGACAGACCTCTCAAATGTCACTCGCCCAATAGCCTCCAGCTGCAACCGCAGAGCGAGCAGCGTCCTGTCTCGAGTCGCTGAGTGATGACTGCTTGGCGCGGCCCCGGTAGAAAGAAAAAAAATCCCTTTTTCGTGATATTTGGCGCCTCCGATTGGCTCAATTTTGTTTCAATCTGTATGCATCTACAAATCATATTATACCAGGTAGCCAATTCCGTCAGACTGCGAATCAAATTGACGGAAATCCGTTGGACAGAAGGCTTTAATGCCTGTATGCCAAATATTCCAAGTCAGCCACATCACCAACAATAAAATACCTGCGTGGTTGAGCAGGCGGTTGAACCGGGGGCTGAGCGGCACCCCTCTTCGGCCTGGCACCCATCTGAGTGTAACTTCTGTTGCCCCAGGAAGTAACAATGTTGGGTGGTGGGGACGCAGTAGGTGCTAGAATATTAATAAAGGAATATTAATTTGATATTTGAGAATGAACTTGTTTAATAAATGTATCCACCGATTTAATTAATGAAACACTTGACACGAGGGTAATAATTATTGTATTTTCAGGCTGTATCAGCCTGAAAATACAAATATTACCCTCATGTCATAATCACATACCACAATATACCGAGCACACATTAGGAACAAACACATTCGAATGTAACGTTAGTTGATGTCACAAAGAAGGGTGTATCCGAAATCCGTCTACAACATTTGTAACAATTAACTGTATTAGACATTTGTTAATGATGAATAGGCTTCACTTTAGATTAGGGGACACAATAGTATCTGTAAATGATTTATAGATGTTTTATGAACATGAACAAAGAGGTACAGTATAGTAGTTTTCATATCAATTTTTCAAAGCATCTACAAATGTGTTACTACTAGGGGTGGAACGGTACACATTCAAACCGTACACTGTTCGGGGCATGTGTGTATTGTTCGGTTATTGTTACACCCAGAGAGGCAGTAACTAAGTTAGCCGCAAGCTAACCGTGGAAACGCTCACAGCGAAGTGATTCCACGACACTAGTTCCATTCGTGGGGAAGGGGGGGTATATTGACAAGGCTTGACAGAGGTTCGAAAGATAACTTCACATTTATTTCAGGGCTGTACGTTAACTTTTTTTGCACATAGCACTGGTTCTACAGAGGTTGATAGTTTTGTAGAACAGGCCAAAATCTTGTAGCACAAGTATAAAACGTGTTATATATGTAACAGTCACAAATGTGCCTATTGTATTTGTGTTATTTAGTTGCAGTGCCCTGTTTGGCTGTCATTTTCATGCTGACGTCACACAGCCAGACACGTTACGTGTAAGGAATTCTGGGATTTGGTGTTGGACTCTACTAGGGGTGGGAATCACCAGTTATCATGATACGATATCGATTCTTTAGACAACGATACGATATTTGCAGATATCTGCCACGATACGATGCAGGTGCGTGCAATCGATATGAGACGATATCATAAGCCCATTTAACACAATCAGTCATATTTAGATCAAGGTAATGCAAATATAATTTGAAATATTTTTATTTTGCTCTTCCAGACATTTAAATGAAAAACTATTTATTGTTTTTAATACAAATAGACCTCCTGTTCACTATAAAGTGCCACGTTTTGATATATTGAGCTTTAAACTTTTTTTGGAACTCACAACAGGCAACCTAAAACCCCTTCCTCTCCCAAACCGTTCCTGCAATTGTTTTATGTTGCATGATGATCATGAATAAATTTATTATATGTATTGTATTTTTTGTGTTTAAAAAGTCCCCACTCTGCTGTTCTCTCTATGGCTCTGACCAGTGAGCAGGGTTAGCTGGTTGTTAGCTTACGCTAACGTAACTTTAAAGGTGTCATGCAGTGCTATTCCTAGCACTATTTGGGCAACTTTACACACTTCCTGTGAGTCTATGTAACACATGTGTAATTTTTATTCCAAAAATAATCATTGTTTTATATTTCTAATCTTGTACTCAAAACCAGCATTTTTCAGCCTCATGAAAGCAGGCTATTATTGGCTTGGCTCCACCCACACTTTGAGTGACAGCCACCCACCAAATAGCTCCGCCCATCTCCCCGTCATTCCATCCAGGTGGAGGTCTTATTGATTGATTGATTGATTGAAAACTTTATTAACAGATTGTAGAATGGGTACAATACAGTACAGCTCAAAGGAATATAGCCGGACGATCGGTTACAATTGTTAACCTCACGTAGAATGGGGATTCCCAGTTGAACTGGGCATGCGTCAAGTCGTGTTGCAACCGAAAACACTGGGAGCAAATTTCCAAACCGACGCTATTTGGACGAACGGACTACATATTTGTAATCTAAATGAGTACATTCTCGCCTGAAAAAATATAAAAACTGTACAATAACGGTCCTCGGTTGTACGTGAAAACAGCGTTCAGCCTTGGTAAATAGTCGGCATATTTGCCCGACTATGAAAAAAGAATGCCAGCTAGTTCTTAGTGTGTATGTTGCATAGCAACCGCCTTGCAGTGAAGGCAGCCAGGAAGGTCTATTATATATTTGTTAACATTATTATTTACTAATAAGAATTGACTAATAACAACAAACGTTTAAATTGAAGTGTTTATTACTTCTTTTTTTATCCACTTTTTCTCCAATTTTTTCAATTTTTCTCCCATCCCAATTCCATTGTGCCAATTCCCCCCTCCCCTGTCTTGAACGTTGCTCGCATATGCCCCCCACTGGCCGGTTGTAGGGAGGATAGAAGCCTTGCATCACGTGTCCCCTCTGATACACAAGGAGGCAGCCTGTCCCATCTTTTCACCTGCCAGCGCGGACTCTCATTGGCGAGGTGTAACGTGTGGGAGGCTCACACTACCCCCGCCATTTCCTGTCTCTGCTGTGCAGGCATCCCCCAACCGACCTGTAGGAGTCGCTGTCCACAACGTCCAGATTACCATCCATCGACTTCCACCCGCTAACTCTGCCAATTGAGTTAGTATGACGGCTGGCCCAAGCCGGAGGCAACGCCGACAGCCGGAGTCGAACCCGGTGTCTCTTGATTTGGTGACGAGCGCAATGTCCGCTGCGACACCCAGGCGCCCTAAGTGTGTATTACTTTCATATTGTCATAGCCTACATGGTAACAGTTTTATAAAAGCAATAGCTCACTTCAGGCCATGGCATATGGTTATTATATCACAGCTAATGGGTTGTCGCCCTTAGAACTACACAACTTAGCTGCAATATAATAACCATATACCATGGCCTGTCGTGAGCTATTGCTTAATTAACTAATTAAAAGAGAAACAATAATGAATATAGGCTAGACCAGGGGTGGCCAACCAGTCAGAGACTAAGAGCCACAAAAAAATGACTGTGGTACCACAAAGAGCCACACCATATACCAGCGTTTCTCAACCTTTTTTTTCAGTCACGGCACCCTTCATGTGTTTATAGGTCTCACCCTCTGGCCTCTGAAGTTGCTAATGTCTTTTTTATTTGGGCCTCACAGGGTTAAAAGTACCCTGTGAGACCCACGGTTGCAAAATTACAAAATCACTTTTAGCCATTTAAAAAAATAATGTTTATTTAAAAAATGTTAAAGGGGAACTATTTTACTATTTCTTTCACTATTTGGGCACTTTTACACAATTCCTGTGAGTCTATGGAACACCTAGGTTTTTTTCAAAAAAAATGCATTGTTTTGTATTTCTAATCAAGTACTAAAAACTAGGGATGCCCCGATCGCGTTTTTTGCCACCGATACCGATCACCGATCGTCGTGAGCCATATCGGCCGATACCGATACCGATCGTTTTTGATTAAAAAGAAATTAAAAATTATTTTATATAAAAAGTTTTTTTTTTTTGTTTTTTTATAAAATATATATATTAGATAATTAGACTTGTACTTGTATTATCTGCGAGACATCGCCACCACGCAACAAGTCAAAATGCTCGCTATCTGCAAACAGCTCCTGTGTGTACTCTAGTAGCCCAGCTCCAAAAAGGATTCTCCGGCGCTGCAGCGGGACCCTATTGGTAACGTTATGCTTTGGTCATTTCACATTCAGCAAGCCCTCAGCTCGAATACGCATTAAATCAATGTTATAAGACATTGATATCAAGAGCTATCTGTAGCTACTGCTAGCCGGCTAGATGACGTTAAGACAGAACTTTAGTTCAATGGGACATTTCGTTTTGAACAGTAAAATAACGTCAGCTAACGCAAGCTAACGCAAGCTACCGGAGGTATGAACATGGACTACTAGATTTTCTGGATAATTTGTTGATATCAGGAGCTATCGGTAGCTAGCCGGCTAAATACCGTTAGACAATGCCTACTAAACGTGAATAGTTGACTGGGTAATTTTGTTTAAACAGTAACGATAGCTAGGTAGCTAACGTTAGCGCAGGTCGAATGCACTACAGACTCGAGCAGAGGAGCCGCACCTCTTTGTTTACAAACTCTACACGGGGGCGGGCGGGGCTAGGGAGGAGGAGCAGTTTGCAGGTCCTGTGCGTCTGAGACAAGCGAGTGAGATATCCACTTGATCAGTTTCCGCGGAATTCCCCGATCGCATATTTATACTGATTATCGGCCGATAACGATCGGTGGCCGATCGATCGGGGCATCCCTACTAAAAACCGCATTTTTCTACCTCAAGATCTTAAGCCGTTTTGAGGCTGGGCTCCAACCACTGTGTGGCCTGGTGCCAACTGCCACATCAACTGCCACATTATTATGCAGCTGAGAAATCTCTGACATCACAGATATGCACATTTTCAGATGACTCAGTTCAGTGAGGGTGAATATTGTGAGAGGAGAATTGGAAGAATTCGCCAATATGAGAATTAGAGACATATATCCTATTAATATAAGTCCACATAGCTAAGAAACAATGGTAAACACTGAAAAATGCCATTTATAAGATAGTTCCCCTTTAAGCACATGTATAGTCAATTGGTCCTGTTGTTCAGCCTCACAATGCTATTTGATAGTAAATGTGTTTATATGTCCCACCCTCTGGCCTCTGAAGTTGCTAATTTCTTTTTAATTTGGGCCTCACAGGGTTAACCTCTTAAGCCCGAGATATACAGTAAAAGTGTATATTTTCAGCATTATGTTTGTTTACCAATTATTTTAACTGTTATTAGTGAAATATAAGATTATAGAAATCTCAGGGCATTGAGTCGGAAACCGGCGCATATTGACAGGAGGAAGTGGCACAGCCAAAAGTGAGTGTAGTCTTTTGAAGGAAGAGACTCAGGGCTTTCAAATTTCGAAAAACTACCCTACCCAGCTCACACCAGCCCCTGTCAATCATCTGACTTCTGGATTTACTTTTTAATTTCTTTTATTTTTTGGGATTATCTCCCACAAACCTGAACGTTATTGCCATAAAACAGAACGCAGTTAGTTTCTCTACCTTTCTGTGAACGTCTTGCAAAAAACGGTGTTGCAATATGATGAAGAAATTTACATTATAAAAAAGATGGCAGAATTCAGTACTGCATCTACAAAACCTTCTGTTTAATCATCTTCCCTTTATTCATTTGCTTAGATTTTTCAGGTCTGGTCAATTTTAGCATGGTGTTATTTACAGTCAAAGATAAATTTTTTTTTAAATAGAATTGATATTCTCCTTTGGTTCATTACAATTTACTCAAGCCTAGTAACAGACACACTATTTCTGACACTGATCCATATATGTCCCTAGATTCAGATACCAAGAACATGCAAATGGACCATTTAAAAAAAAATTGTAAATGTTTATTCTACGTCCTTATGGAATGAGTGACATAAAAAAAAAAAGTAAAAAAAAAAAAAAAAATACGGTGCGACTTGTCTCGGAGCGGTCTCTCCCCCTGCATTTACAGTCGTCTCTCTCTCTCTCTCTCTCTCTCTCTCTCTCTCTCTCTCTCGTATCAGCACTCACATCAACCTGTTGCAAAATATCATAGCGCATGCTCCCACGCATATTACGATCCGTGCAATAATATTCACGGGGTATATATTGTCATTTGAAACAAGTTACCAATGCATTGTCCCGTGGGATTATCCCCCCCCGCGGTGAAATTAATTAGTCCCTCCATCACTCTCCCCCAAAAGTTATCTGCCAGTGCAGTGGGTGACTGTCACTCAAAGCGCATTGAGAGTATGGGCGGAGCCCAGCCAAAAACAGCTTGGAATCTTGAAGGGCAGAAACTGCTGCTCTACAGTACTTGATTAGAAATATAAAACAATGATTTTTTTTTGAAGAAAAAAAACGTACAGATGTGTTCCATAGACTCACAGGAATTGTGTAAAATTGCCCAAATAGTGAAAGAAATAGTAAGATAGTTCCCCTTTTAAGTAATTAAATATCATTAACTAATTAAAAGAGAAACAATAATGAATATAGGCTTGTTCAGTGATTAATTATTATGAACTAATTAAAAGAGAAACAATAATGAATATAGGCTTATATATATAGCTATATTTACCTGAGTCATATAGATAATCTTCAGTGACTGGTTCTTCGTCCTCAGGCAGGTAGCGTTTATCAATGGCTTCTTTAATCTGGTTGTTGGCTCCTTTAGGATCCAGGTTCATTCGTGCCAAGTGGGTTTGACCCAGTTTCTTATAGACCTGTACACACACAATAATATTTGTTTTTAAGGGGAACTACCCCCATTTTCTGTGCACTCAGAAAACATGCTCCAAAATGCACACGATTACATAGACTGGAGCGTGTTTCGTGAGGGCACAGACAACATTGATGATCAGGGCTTGAAATTAACATTTTTACTTGGTAGCACTGGTGCTCCCAACTTCAAAAAGTTGGGAGCACCAGCAAACATGTAGGAGCACCCACCAAAATGTAAGGAGCACCAACAATATATATGTAATATATATTTTTTTATTGATAAAAAAAAGACGACAATATAACAGTACTGTAATGCAGTAAAACAGTGAAAGTAGCCTTAAACTATAGTATAGTGTAGACCTAGTAGTGTAGCCTATAGTGTAACTAGGCATGTGCCGGTATGACGGGTACGATAACCTTGGGCAAAAATACCAGTTTCACGGTATTCGGTACATAAAAAAATCCCCCATTGAACAAAATGTATTACAGTGCACAATAAGCTTTTCTGTAAGTGTTATTTATGAATGTGTGAAGACTGTATTACAGAGGGAACTGTCTGACCACTTTAAAACTAAGTACAGAATATAAAATACTTCCAAATAAACTTTCATGATTATGATGAATATGTAGGCTACATGTCAAAAGGGCATTTTGCTAATGTAATCTACTTGCAAATATGTGTTATAATATAGCCTAGTACTATTCTTACTATATTAAACTTTGGATTCATCTTTTGTGGTGGCTCAACATTATTCACACACGGAACTATGTGTTGGGATAAGGGTTCCGCACGGACCATATTGTTGTTACACTGCTGTCGGTCATCACGACTTGGACTAATTCCCGGATACTGTATTTCATTCAGGTTGACCCGAATCCACAACAGCCAGGCAGCCAACCGTACAAAATACAGTCTCAGCCAATCACATCGATTTGTACAGTTAGTTAGCTCCACTCCATTGCGAAGTAAAAGGTAGCCAGACCAGTTGAACTTCTCTGCTCACATCGCAGCGACAACCAGAACCTGCCGATTCCTCCTGAGCAACGTCAGAAGGATCCGCCCCTTCCTGACAAAAGAATCCACCCAACTCCTCGTCCAATCAACAGTCATCTCCCGCCTCGACTACTGCAATGCACTGCTCGCTGGCCTCCCGGCCACTGCCACTAAGCCTCTTCAACTCATTCAGAACGCAGCGGCCCGCCTGATCTCAAACCTACCGAAGTCGGCCCATGTCACCCCACTTCTTAGGGACCTGCACTGGCTCCCCATTGCTGCACGAATCCGCTTCAAGGCCCTCGACCTAGCATACCGTGCGGCAAAGGGAACTGCTCCCGCCTACCTCCGGTCAATGGTCTCTAACTACACACCCTCAAGACCCCTACGCTCTGCTTCTTCTGGCCGCCTCAGACCTACTCCTATCCAAGCTCCGGGAGGGTCATCAAAGAGAAGTCGCCTATTCTCAGTCCTTGCCCGACAATGGTGGAATGAACTACCCACCCCAGTTAGGACAGCCGAAACACGTCCAATCTTTCGCCGTCGACTAAAGACGCACTTGTTCAACCATTATCTGAATTATAAAAAAAAAAAAAAAAAAAAAAAAATTATCTAACCCTAACTAACCATACTGTCATGCACTTGTCCTAATAAACTAACCTACACTGTAGCACTCAACACTTTGACGAACATTGTTACTCAGCTGATAGAGTTGTGCCCTTCCTGATGGCTTGTCGTACAGAACTTGTAAGTCGCTTTGGATAAAAGAGTCAGCTAAATGACTAAATGTAAATGTAAATGTAAATGTAGCCAGCCAGCACAGCCCGTATTAGCAAACTACAGTTGCTAGGTAGCTAACGTTAGCCAGCCGAAGATCGGTAGCTAGCTAACGTTAGCCACAGCTGCAAAACGAATTTCAATTATGTTATGAGCTATCAGTAGCTAGCCAGCTAGATAACGTTAGACAACGCCTTGTGTATTAAACTAAAGTGATGAATAGTTTACTGGGCCATTGTTTAAAGCTTCAGTGGTGTTAAAAGAGGAACTGCACGCTTGCTATCTTCGGTGCAAATGAGATGGGTCTGTGAGGGGGAGGGCACTGCGAGCAGCGTGTGTGTGCGTCAAGCTCACGTTTGATTGGTTAGAATGGTCACTGTCAACTCACATGGCACATACTGAGTGACAATCTAGCGAATGTACAGGTAAAGGGACGAGGGGGGGGGAGGAGGTCGCACCAGAACAATTATTTGCACTCGCACGAATGCTCCCAATTATATTTTGAGGACGCACAGATACAATTTCGTCGCATATGCGCCCAAATCGGTCGCAATTTCTAGCCCTGATGATTATACAGAAACAGTGCTGGACTTTGTTGGTCCCCTCCGCCTCAATTCGAGTTTTCCCAAACCAAAATCCTTGGGTAGACAAATCCGTCCGCGAAGCTCTGAACGCACCTCAGCCTACAACGCAAGGCAACAGGCAACGTGGACGAGCACAAGGCAGCATGTTACAACCTACGGAGAAGAGTGACAGAGGCAAAGGGGCGGTACAGGATAAGGTGGAGCTTCAGTTTGAACAGGCTGTTTATAGACGCATGTGGCAAGGCCTCAGAGCGATGACTACAAAGGTGCGATGATGACCCTCCCCCCCCCCCCCCCCCAAGGTGAAGACTGATGTCTCCTTGGCAAATGAGCTCAATACTTTCTATGCACACTTTGAGGCTGTAAATTCCAACAACAGCCTACAGGCCACTACAATAGAAAGTAGAGCCACTGCCGATGGAGACTCAACATTCAGGTTAACAGAGCATGAGGTGAGGAGGACCTTTAAGAAACTAAGTGAATACCAGGAAAGCAGCAGGACCGGACGGCATCCCCAGACACGTCCTAAAAGTCTGTGCTGACCAACTGGCCCTGATATTCCCTGACTATTCAACCTGTCCCTAGAACAGTCAGTCATCCCCACCTGTTTGAAAAAGTCCACTACTGTCCCTGTACCCAAAAGACCCACGCCCACTTGCCTCAATGACTATCGCCCTGCAGCTCTCACTTCCATAGCCATACAGTGCTTTGAGAAGCTAGTGAAGGGCTACATCTGTTCCTCCCACCCCAACACCGTAGTCCCCTCCAAGCCCATCGTCAATCTCAGAGACCTGGGCTTGAACTACAACCTCTGCCAGTGGGACTTGGACTTCCTGACAGAAAGATCCCAAGTGGTGAGAGCAGGTAACTGCACCTCCTCATCCATCACTCTCAACACGGGTGCCTCCCACGGCTGTGTTCTGAGCCCTATCCTCTACTCACTTTACACGCATGACTGTGTGGTAAAGCACAACAGCAACACAATAGTCAAGTCAAGTTTGCTGACGACACAGCTGTGGTGGGCCTTATCTCTGCAAACGACGAGAGGGCCTACCTGGGAGAGGTAGAGAACCTGGCGCTGTGGTGCCAGGAGTACAGCCTCTCCCTGAACGTCAGCAAAACCAAATAACTGATTGTGGATTTTAGGAGGTCTGGGGCAAGAGACTACAGCCCCCTCAGCATTTATGGGCCACCGGTCGAGAGAGTAAATTATTTCAAGTACCTCAGAGTCCACATATCCAAGGACTTGACATACATTGTAGTGAAGGTAGCACGGCAGCGCCTCTACTTCCTTAGGCGACTAAGGAAGTTCAAACTGAGTCAGAGGATCTTAAAACAATTCTACTCAGGCACAATAGAGAGCATCCTGACTCGTAACATCACCTCCTGGTTTGGGAATAGCACTGCACACAACCACAGCAGACTGCAGAGAGTGGCTCGATCAGCTGGACACACCATCAGAGGTGTGCTTCCCATTCCCCAGGACCTTTACACCAGGCTTCATCAGAGCCAAGGCTAAGAGAATAGTCAAAGACTCTAGCCACCCAAACAACTGCCTCTTTGCACTGCAGTGCTGCGGTCAGGCAAGCGTTACCGGAGTCTCGTGGCCAGTACAGAGAGACTCAGAAGGATCTTCTATCCCCAGGCCATCAGGCTGCTCAATGTAGACTTACTGTAACATTATCTCATCCATTCTACGTTCACTGCACACAACATTCACCTTCAACCCATTTGCACTACCTCATACTTTTAATTATTTTATTTTGCATTTTGTACATTCTAGTTTTGTATATTGTATATTTTGTATAGTGTTTGGTCTTTACTCTTACTTTTTTACTGTATGAAGCACAATCTCAGGAGGGTCATACAGAACCAAGCATTTCACTATGTACATGTACCTTATATGTGACAAATAAAACAAACAAAATATTGGTAAACATGAACAACTCTGAATCTAACTCGGAGTGCTAAAATGATAACTTGTGATGTCATCAAGTATTAGCTCTGAACCTGAATTTGGAAGGATTTTATAGATGACACAGAGCAATGCACCCAGGAGAATGTTCCGAGTTCATAGGTACATTTTTAGTTTCAGAACCGAGAACACTACTGTGGTAAATTGTATGTTCTCCCCCACCTCCCATTTGTTATTCCCCCACACCTACTGTAGTCCCAGGCCCTGTCCACAAACTCCACATAAACGCGGGGTGTTATGTAACCGTGATTTATGTGCGCAGTTGCACTGTTCGTCCACACGCACGTTAACGTTACTACACTAATGTACGCTAGCCGCAATGCCAACTATTATAATGGCAAATCACAATCACATTAGCATGTATGCTAACAACATCAGCGAGACTAAACTCTCCGCTCTTGGTGGTAAATTGTGTTGATGTTGGTTTTGTTTCATCAACAAATGAGGCAGAACACAGTGAATGTATCCTTTTGTTTATTGAACTTTTTTCTTGCTGCAAGCAAAGAATGAATGCTAATGTGCTAAGCGAGCAATTTAAAGATGGCGGTTTCTGTTTTGTGAAGGACGTTCCCTCATGTAACGTAGTGACGCGTCCAACCCTTCTGATTGGTTGAAATGGCCTGCATGTTTGAACTACATCGCCACCTATTGCTTTGGCATTGTACTACATGTATATTACATCAGTTTAAACCACCCGTGTATACAGTTTTTATTTTATTTATTTTTTTACCTCGTGTCAAAAATACCTGTGATCGTGTGGACTGGGCCCCAGTTTCCCCTGATTAATCCCCAATACCCACGTCCTGTCTTCCAGTCTCATTTTGTCCCCTGATCAATCAGTCTCACCTAACCCCCCCCCCCCCCCCTCGTCGAGTATAACCTGGTCACCTGGCCCCACGCCTTCCTGTCATGTATAAATATCGACATTGTTAAATCTGGGAGCTCATTACAGGACCCCACCGGCCAGGGGCTCGTTGGGTCTTCTCAAGCCAGATCTCCTATTTCACCTAATACATTTGTAACAACCAACCATTGACAAGCGAATTATTTCCTCCGGCATCCACAACACTACTAAATAATAAAACTCAGTTGGGTATAAAAAAATAAAACGAATCATTCTGTGGATCTACAAAATCTCCCATTCATTGTCAATGGAGCAGCTCTAAACCTTATACAGTACCTGATGACATCACAAGTTTGAGTCTTACTTCCCTGGTTTCTGGCTTTGGGAGAGAGTAGCTCATGTTCACAAATATTGATAAAACTTCCATAGGCCATGGAAATAACATACTGGAATTCTTGATTTGGGTGGTGTTCCTCTTTAACACATTAACTGCCATGCTTCTATCCATCAATGTATGATCACTGCCACCAGTCTAAGCCTATGGAGATTAGGGGTGGGACAATACATCGATCCAGATCGATATATCGATCTATTATCAATAATCAAATAGGATCGACGCAACGTAAAAAGATCGATTCATATTGCGATACTCTTATTTTGAAAATCCCCGCGAGTCATATCCGCCGGCGCCCAGTATTGTGAAACTCCGTGTAGAAATTACAGCAGTGTTTGCGTCTGCTGTAAAGCACTACAGAGCGTCTATTTTGCGAGCCGATATAAGTCTGTGCAGTTTTTTCCCCGCAACGGGTCAAATGCATATAACAGGCGTTGCATCGTCGCCATTCCTTTATGCCAACGTCGCGTTAAATATCTAAATGAACGTCGCGTTGGCTTCTAAAAGCTAAGCAGCTAACCGTGAGAGAGAACAGGAGAGTGGAAAGGGGACTTGGAAGGAGGAGGGGTGGGGGCTGTGGGGGACTGTGTGTGTGTGTGTGTGTGTGTGTGTGTGTGTGTGTGTCTGTGTGTGTCTGTGTGTGTGTTAAAGCTCAATATATAAAAACAAAAGTGAACAGGAGGTCTATTTGTATTAAAAACAATAGATTGTTTTTCATTTAAATGTCTGGAAGAGCTCAAAAATAAATACATCAATTGATATTTCCGTAGCCTTTTTTTAGTTGATCTAAATGTGACTGATTGTGTTAAATGGGCACATAATATCGCCTCATATCGATCGCAGACACCTGAATTGAATCGTATCGTATCGTATCGTGGCAGACTTTGTGATATCGGCAAATATCGTATCGTTGTCCAAAGAATCGATATCGTATCGTATCGTGATGAAACTGATGATTCCCACCCCTAATGGAGATGTTCACCTTCTTTGCAGGGCTATAACTTTTTCAATTGTATTGCTAAATTGACATTACTATGGCCCATTCAACATCGATTATCTATCGTTCAGGATGTAGGAACGTTACTTTTTCATTCATATATTCATACGAAAATACCGTCTAGAATATAAGTATGTTTTTATCGTTTTCTGCAGTAATTCCTAGAACGCTAGTTATAGGCCTAAACGCATAATATAGATTATCGATTGCAGTTTATTCGTGATACACGCTATATTAAAAAATCCAACTGAATACGATCCTAAACGTTATGACTAATCATGCGCGGATGAAAGGGGGGGGGGGTAGTTTATAATTCCGTGATCGTCAGTAAATGCTTTATGTAGTATGGGTGATATATTGATCAGAGCGGTTTGCATTGAAAATAATAAACAATCAAGCTGAAAGTAACGTTACTGTCCTCTTACCGTCGCCGATGAGACTGGAGGAAAAAGATCCCACTTATTTGACGTTGATCGACTAGATCCATTTCCGGTTTGTATGGCGCGATAAACGCCCAAATCATATCGATTATTGAGTTATGGCAGCGATCCATATACACGGATGTGTGTCTAGAGTCGCGCAACAATATATGACTGCCGGACAGATTTCCCAGATGCACCGAGATCACCAGAGATCCATTTCCAGTTGTAACTCGCCCGATCATCCACCAGGCGGCGGTATTGAAGCGTTTGCACGGTTGTGCAGAGTCTCACTGTCTCAGCAGAGGCTGGGTGGCGGAATTATGAATACCATGGCGAAAAAATTAAATATGATCTCAATAACGTCGTACGCCGTGGCTTGGCGGAATTCGCATGATCAGAAAACCCGTCGTAAGCCGTTTATGGCGGTGGATGTGTTAATGATGCACTATGGAAGAGTGTCCCCCTGTGGCTGTGAGAGGTAATCGCACCTTGTTTAAATAGAAGATGATGGTAACATTTGATTGGTTCCCATTTTAAGCTCTAGGAATGAGACTGTTCTCAGCCCAACTGTGATTCAGCTGCTAAAGAATCAACATTTATTCATTAAAGGTTCCATAATGCAGGTTTAAGAAGCCAGAAACTGAGAGTCCTAAGCCTTAACGTCCCCCTATAGGGGGACCCGGCTTTTCTTTATCATAAATCGATCAATAGAGACCGTATTAGATCCCCAATTATCATATCATGGGTAGGGATGGGTACCGAATTCGGTACTTTTGAGGTACCGAACCGAAACACGTTGGTACTACCGAGTATCAAATCAAGTGAGATACAGATTTTTTTTTTTTTTTTTACTATTTTTTTTTTTTGTACTTTTTTCTTTTCATGTCAACGTTCACACGCACAATATATGCTTACCTAGGATTTTACTTGATTCAACAACAAAGCAGTCGGAGCAATGGCAAGCCAAAAACTGTCGAAATTGTAGTTATTTGAAGTTTGGATTTTTTTTTTCACAACTGAGGTAGGTAAATTAAATTTCTTGAGACTAAAGTACAGAAAAAAGGTACCGTTGGGTACTGGTATCGATTCACAGGTACCGGTTCAAATGTGAAAGGTACCCATCCCTAGCTGTGACCTCACTTTAACCGATCATACATTTCTGTTCCTCTGAACCAACAGTAGTTAATGACCTGCCAATATAAAGTTAATATAAAACTAGAACAATAATAAAGTATACTTCCTGTGAAGCAGTAGTATTACTCACCTCGTCTTGGGATGCAAACAAAGGGCCGGACTTCAACTCTATTGAGGAATCAGAATCGTTTCCCAAATCCATGCTTCGGTGACATAAGGAGCCGGAGTTAGCATTCACCCTGGGCAGGCTTGAGGATGTAGGGAGTAACCCTGTGCCTGGGATACTAGACATTGGACGAGAATGAATGTCTGAAGCCTTGTTCTGGGGGGCATCATTTGCACTGTCAAAAGTCAGGTGGTCAACGGCTAGAGGACTAGCTTCAGCCAAAGTGGTTGTGCCGTTCAGCTTTTGAAGAGGATGGAGGTCAAACGTGTCATTCTTGGGCGAAACCCATGGAGCGCCAGCCCCTGCAGCCGAGCAAAGCTGGCTCAAAGGAGGGCAACTGTCAGAATTGTCGGTCTGAGAGCTATTATTGTAAACATCAGCCTCGACTTCTGTGGTTGTATTACAGAGACGTGATGGAGGGAGAGCAGAGGTGTTGTTCTGACAACCATTAGTGGCAACATCAGCCTTGGTCTCTGTGGTCGTGTTGTTGGATGGAGGAAGAACTACGGTGCTGCTCTCAGAACTGCACGCTTGAACGTCAGCCTCGATTTCTGTGGTCATGTTGTTGAGAGTGGATGAAGGAAGATTAAAGGTGTTCTTCTGACACCCATTCGTGTCAACACCAGCCTCTGTGGTCATGTTGTTGGATGGAGGAAGCTCAAAGGTGTCATTCTTGGGCGAAACCCATGGAGCGCCAGCCCCTGCAGCCCAGCAAAGCTGGTTCAAAGCAGGGCAACTGTCAGAATTGTCGGTCTGAGAGCAATTATTGTCAACATCAGCCTCGACTTCTGTGGTTGTATTACTGGGACGTGATGGAGGACTTGGAGTAAAGGTGTTGTTCTGACAACCATTAGTGGCAACATCAGCCTTGGTCTCTGTGATCGTGTTGTCGAGATTGGATGAAGGAAGATTAAAGGTGTTCTTCTGACACCCATTCGTGTCAACACCAGCCTCTGTGGTCATGTTGTTGGATGGAGGAAGCTCAAAGGTGTCATTCTTGGGCAAAACCCATGGAGCGCCAGCCCCTGCAGCCGAGCAAAGCTGGCTCAAAGGAGAATTGTCGGTCTGAGAGCAATTATTGTCAACATCAGCCTCGACTTCTGTGGTTGTATTACAGAGACGTGATGGAGGACTTAGAGTAAAGGTGATGTTGTTGAGATTGGATGAAGGAAGATTAAAGGGGTAATGGGGTCCCTCCCAATGCGTGCTCAATTGGGAGGGACTTCGAGTAAAGGTGATGTTGTTGAGATTGGATGAAGGAAGATTAAAGGGGTAATGGGGTCCCTCCCAATTGGGCGTGCTCAATTGGGAGGGACTTTGAATGTCGAAGGTACTACCCAGGGGGCTATCTGCACAGAGACTGGCTACAGGCATCTCTCTGGTTGCTGCAAAAGTAGAGTCCATTTCAGAGTCTGTTTTTAAATCCCCGTCCTCTGGCTTACTGGCCATCTCCCTCGTGGACACAGGAGCCTGGGGCGGGATGCAAGGGGAGCCTAGTATGACGCTAGTTAAAGAGTTGTTGACATAACTACAGTTCGGCGGGCTCTCGTTTGTCAACACAAACTCAGGCGAATCTGGGGAGCTCGCGTCATGGAAGGGGGTCATGGTGGGGCAGAACCTCGGATAGTACATCTTTAA
The DNA here is from genome assembly GCF_963971535.1 of Notolepis coatsorum. NCBI lineage: Eukaryota > Metazoa > Chordata > Actinopteri > Aulopiformes > Paralepididae > Notolepis > Notolepis coatsorum. The sequence continues at coordinate 190,505,294 of NC_140167.1, forward strand.
GTTACAAGGGTTAATTTGAAAAAATGGGGTGAGGCTGAGATAGTGACGGTTGCCACTGTATAGAATTGGCGTGGAGCAGGGGTTGTTGTCGTGAACAGGATAGGCAGGTCTGCTCTCCCTGCTGGGAGTCCCCACGTCCAGCTGTGAGCAGGAGCCTTGGAACCCAGCTCCTTCCTGCAAGGTGGCTTTGTACCTCGAAGAGCCCGTCGCAGCACTGACACCGGGGGGTGGGATGTTTTCAATGCCCTCGTCCTCCACACGCGCATTGGAATTACATCCATCAGTTCCCTGACTGGCCATCTCCCTCGTGGACACAGGAGCCTGGGGCGGGATGCAAGGGGAGCCTAGTATGACGCTAGTTAAAGAGTTGTCGACATAACTACAGTTCGGCGGGCTCTCGTTTGTCAACACAAACTCAGGCGAATCTGGGGAGCTCGCGTCATGGAAGGGGGTCATGGTGGGGCAGAACCTCGGATAGTACATCTTTAAGTTACAAGGGTTAATTTGAAAAATTGGGGTGAGGCTGAGATAGTGACGGTTGCCACTGTATAGAATTGGCGTGGAGCAGGGGTTGTTGTCGTGAACAGGATAGGCAGGTCTGCTCTCCCTGCTGGGAGTCCCCACGTCCAGCTGTGAGCAGGAGCCTTGGAACCCAGCTCCTTCCTGCAAGGTGGCTTTGTACCTCGAAGAGCCCGTCGCAGCACTGACACCGGGGGGTGGGATGTTTTCAATGCCCTCGTCCTCCACACGCGCATTGGAATTACATCCATCAGTTCCCTGACTGGCCATCTCCCTCGTGGACACAGGAGCCTGGGGCGGGATGCAAGGGGAGCCTAGTATGACGCTAGTTAAAGAGTTGTCGACATAACTACAGTTCGGCGGGCTCTCGTTTGTCAACACAAACTCAGGCGAATCTGGGGAGCTCGCGTCATGGAAGGGGGTCATGGTGGGGCAGAACCTCGGATAGTACATCTTTAAGTTACAAGGGTTAATTTGAAAAATTGGGGTGAGGCTGAGATAGTGACGGTTGCCACTGTATAGAATTGGCGTGGAGCAGGGGTTGTTGTCGTGAACAGGATAGGCAGGTCTGCTCTCCCTGCTGGGAGTCCCCACGTCCAGCTGTGAGCAGGAGCCTTGGAACCCAGCTCCTTCCTGCAAGGTGGCTTTGTACCTCGAAGAGCCCGTCGCAGCACTGACACCGGGGGGTGGGATGTTTTCAATGCCCTCGTCCTCCACACGCGCATTGGAATTACATCCATCAGTTCCCTGACTGGCCATCTCCCTCGTGGACACAGGAGCCTGGGGCGGGATGCAAGGGGAGCCTAGTATGACGCTAGTTAAAGAGTTGTCGACATAACTACAGTTCGGCGGGCTCTCGTTTGTCAACACAAACTCAGGCGAATCTGGGGAGCTCGCGTCATGGAAGGGGGTCATGGTGGGGCAGAACCTCGGATAGTACATCTTTAAGTTACAAGGGTTAATTTGAAAAATTGGGGTGAGGCTGAGATAGTGACGGTTGCCACTGTATAGAATTGGCGTGGAGCAGGGGTTGTTGTCGTGAACAGGATAGGCAGGTCTGCTCTCCCTGCTGGGAGTCCCCACGTCCAGCTGTGAGCAGGAGCCTTGGAACCCAGCTCCTTCCTGCAAGGTGGCTTTGTACCTCGAAGAGCCCGTCGCAGCACTGACACCGGGGGGTGGGATGTTTTCAATGCCCTCGTCCTCCACACGCGCATTGGAATTACATCCATCAGTTCCCTGACTGGCCATCTCCCTCGTGGACACAGGAGCCTGGGGCGGGATGCAAGGGGAGCCTAGTATGACGCTAGTTAAAGAGTTGTCGACATAACTACAGTTCGGCGGGCTCTCGTTTGTCAACACAAACTCAGGCGAATCTGGGGAGCTCGCGTCATGGAAGGGGGTCATGGTGGGGCAGAACCTCGGATAGTACATCTTTAAGTTACAAGGGTTAATTTGAAAAATTGGGGTGAGGCTGAGATAGTGACGGTTGCCACTGTATAGAATTGGCGTGGAGCAGGGGTTGTTGTCGTGAACAGGATAGGCAGGTCTGCTCTCCCTGCTGGGAGTCCCCACGTCCAGCTGTGAGCAGGAGCCTTGGAACCCAGCTCCTTCCTGCAAGGTGGCTTTGTACCTCGAAGAGCCCGTCGCAGCACTGACACCGGGGGGTGGGATGTTTTCAATGCCCTCGTCCTCCACACGCGCATTGGAATTACATCCATCAGTTCCCTGACTGGCCATCTCCCTCGTGGACACAGGAGCCTGGGGCGGGATGCAAGGGGAGCCTAGTATGACGCTAGTTAAAGAGTTGTCGACATAACTACAGTTCGGCGGGCTCTCGTTTGTCAACACAAACTCAGGCGAATCTGGGGAGCTCGCGTCATGGAAGGGGGTCATGGTGGGGCAGAACCTCGGATAGTACATCTTTAAGTTACAAGGGTTAATTTGAAAAATTGGGGTGAGGCTGAGATAGTGACGGTTGCCACTGTATAGAATTGGCGTGGAGCAGGGGTTGTTGTCGTGAACAGGATAGGCAGGTCTGCTCTCCCTGCTGGGAGTCCCCACGTCCAGCTGTGAGCAGGAGCCTTGGAACCCAGCTCCTTCCTGCAAGGTGGCTTTGTACCTCGAAGAGCCCGTCGCAGCACTGACACCGGGGGGTGGGATGTTTTCAATGCCCTCGTCCTCCACACGCGCATTGGAATTACATCCATCAGTTCCCTGACTGGCCATGTTGGTCCCCGGCTGCGAGAGGAGATTTTCAGGAGGCAAGTTCACTTGGACTTTCTGATGACAATCAACAGCATCAACAGTTCTTCTGTGACCTGCAATATAGATTACATTATTATTTACAAAAGACAAGAGAAACAACCTCACCTTCAGGGCGGCTGTACGTTAACTTTTTTTGCACATAGCACTGGTGCTACAGAGGTTGATAGTTTTGTTTATTTTTGCCTCACTGATTAAATGCTATTTATATTTATGTCTTTCTACTATTACCCTGCCCATACCTGTACCTCCCCTCCCCCATGCTGCTATGACACCCAAATTTCTCCAAGGGATGAATAAAGGATTCTTATCCTATGACATATCTATCCTAAGGAATCTGCCCACATAATTTCAATACTACCCAATGCAGTGTGTCTTGTCCTTCATGGTCGGAAAAAAACAAGTCACATTAGAGAGCAGTGTTTCCCCTAGCCCCTTCGGTGACTGCGATGTGCAAGCCAGGGGCTTTTGAATCCGCAGTCACTCGCAGCTCCATAGCTCGCAGGCTAATTTGGACGACCAAGCACTGCTTATAAGCTCGGGGTGGGTCCGAAATATATCAGATATGAATTTCAAAAGGTACCCAACGTACAATTAGGGGTTCACAGTCACACACAGCCGCGCCGGGGTCTGAAAGCTCGGAGTTGCTAATAAACATTTTTTTTTTTTTTATTATAAAACGAGTGGTACTACTCACAGAGCGAGCCGTGTATTTCCGTATTTTGGCTGCCTGGTGCGCCTGCGCATCATGCACCCAACGCCGGAAATAATGCCGTGTTGACTAGTTTATAAAAATGATTTATGTTTATTAGGAACTCCGAGCTTTCAGACCCCTAATTGTACGCTGGGCACCTTTGAAATTCATATGATATATTTCGGACCCACCCCGAGCTTATAAGTAGGGCTGCACGATTTTGGGAAATAATTGTTGCGATTTTTCTGACAGATTGCGATTGCGATTACATTTGCGATTATAATAAAACATATATATAAGCAGCCCCACAGAGGTTTATTGTAAAATGCGGCTTGCATCTGGCCTACGCGGTGGGTCTTTTCGGGACACCGAGTCTGACATTTTTTATTTTTACCTGGGAATCGATACCGGTACCCAACGGTACCTTTTTTTCCTGTACTTTACTCTCCCTCTCTGAAGTCTAAACTTCACAACACACAATCTAAAACCCCTTACCTCCCTCTCCCAAAACCGATCTTGTATCTCAATGGGACTTCCTGGTTAAACAAATAAAGTAAAAAAAAAAAGAAAAAAAGGAATTGAGATTTGATAATCTCATCATTCCAAATCGTGATTTCGATTAAAAATCGATTAATCGTGCAGCCCTACTTATAAGCAGTGCTTGGTGGTCCAAATTAGCCTGCAAGCTATGGAGCTGCGAGTGACTGTGGATTCAAAAGCCCCTGGCTTGCACATCGCAGTCACGGAAGGGGCTATGTTTCCCCATGAAAAAAAATATTCAACAGCAGTGCTGTGCTGCACGCACTCTGCCGGAATCCATATTTGTGCATGCGCACGTGCCGCCGGAATCCATATTAGCGCACGCTGCTGGAGAAATAACTAAAAACTACCTTAGAATTGTTCGAGATAGGTTATTCATGTTCATGGAGTCATGCATGTGTGAATTTGCTAGGATGTTTTTGGTGTGTCCGCTGACACTAGAAGTGCTCTGGAGGCCCAGGTAGTTGCATATTTGTACACTGCAAAAAAAGAAAGTGAAAATATCTTGTATTTGGTACAATAAGTCCAATATTGAGCAGAATTATCTTGAATTATCTTATTCCACAGATCATTTTGCTTATTTTTTTCTTGATTTGTCAACTTAATCTTGTTTTCTTAAAACAAGATTAAATTGACCAAAATCAGAAAAAAAGCTAAATTATCTGCCAGTGGGATAAGATAACTCATTATTACATGGCGTTTTAACATTCGCCAAAATGCTTGATTGTGATTAGTCAATAGCGCTCGGTTGCCCCCGACAGCAGTGAATTATTTCTCGATAACTGACCGCTGCCATGGGCAACGCGCAATAATGACCGCTGATACGGGTAACACAGCGCTATTGACCAATCACAATCAAGCATTTTGGTCGCAGACAGTCACGAAAGCTAAACTCAGCATATGCACAGCTGCACTCATCAGGTAATCAGACCACACACCTGCCGGCTGCCGGCGATGACAGAGGAGCGATAGAACAACTGCGTCTGCATTTGATCTCGTCTTGTCGATGGTGTAAAATGAATTAGGTATATTGTTAGTAAGTTAGCCATGTAATAAGCGGGATAATGTATACTCCGTCAATACTCCGTCATTGTCTCAAAATAATTGACCTTCACTGCGTTTAGAACACCTAGTCTGCGCTCTAAACTCTGTCGGTCAATTATTTTGCCACAATGACCTCGTAGCTATACATTATCCCTTACAAAAGTGACCAGGTATGGACTTCAGGGTCATGTTGAGGGATCTTCATTTTTCTTTTTTTTACATATTGTGAAAGTACAGATTCATACCTTAAAAATAAGCCATCACTTGAACATTTTGGTGGGATATTTTTCAAGCTACATCCTATGAATCATGGAGATATCAGTAAACGCATTCAGAGATGAATGGTCTTCGAACTTGTGGAGAGGTTCACACCTGTGATTTAATCAACTACAACCTTACCCAGAATGCATTGTATTCCATGGCCCCCCTCTCTCTGGGGACATTAACACCTTGCATCAGGCTCTTTTGTTATGGCAATGACTCTGTCTTGTGGCAAGTTGTTGTGGCAGTTGAAGTATTTGCCTTGTAAGTCTAAAAGCTAAATTACTAAATGTAAATGTATTATAAGGAAAGGTTAACCTTCTGTAGTGTGGTAGTGAAAGGGTTTGTTGGAAGCCTCACATAAGCCATGTAATGTTGGGGGTCAAGGTATTGGCTGAAGGAAAGGCTACATCAATAAGCATTTAAATGTTTAGATTTAAAGGTTAACCTTCTGTAGTGTGGCAGTGAAAGGGTTAACCTTCTGTAGCTGTGAGAGAATTGTTGAATAGATACACAAATGTTCTAGAATGTTTGATTATGACATCATACTGTGACATCACAAATGTTTTCGGGCATTCATAACATTATTTTCTATGATGAATTGAAAATGGGGGATCCTGATGTAAACAAGATGAAAGTCTTTCTCTGGTCTGCATCCCCTTAACAATTGTGTGTATTGAGCTGTACTGTATTGTACCCATTCTGCAATCTGTTAATAAAGTTTTCAATCAATCAATCAAGTTAACCTTCTGTAGTGTGGCAGTGAAAGGGTTAACCTTCTGTAGTGTGGTAGTGAAAGGTTTCTGCCACTCTTCACAAGCAAAGAGACTTTCCATTCCGTGAAAACCCGCCCTACTCTGCTCTGATTCGCAGACTGTGGGTGGGGGGGAGAAACGCTGAATGTGATTGGATCAGAATAGCCAGACAGACAGGCAGAGCAGCCAGCCGGACAGTGGAGCACTGAGAGAGAGGAAACAGCGGAGGATTGATTGATTGATTGATTGAAAACTTTATTAACAGATTGCAGAATGGGTACAATACAGTACAGCTCAATACACACAATTGTTAAGGGGATGCAGACCAGAGAAAGACTTTCGTCTTGTTTACACCAGGGTCCCCCATTTTCAATTCATCAGGACATATATGACATACATGACATACAGATAGTCAGTACTGCTACATCTATACATTTATGACATACCAGATTTGCAAATACAGTACTGTTTGTGATACAGAAGGAGTCAAGAAAAGGGAGTATATACATTTGACGTAGAAACTGTACATTGGAGGAGGTTGGGTGGGGGGGTTGGGTACACTGGGATATTGACAACCATACTGGGTAATTTACATTGGAGGTGGTTGGGGGGGGGGCACACTGTATAAACAAGCAAAACTGTACATTGAGGGGGGGGAGACTCTGTACAAACAAACAAAATTGTACATTGGACTATTGACAAAACCATACTAGGTAAATGACTGTACATTGGAGGGGGTTGGGTTAGGATATTTACAGGGGCCAGTGTTGAATTACAGTCTCCCGTAGGTGTCTCTTGAGAGAGGTTTTGAAAGTGGGTAGTGATCCACATTCCTTTACAGCTTTGGGTAGGGCGTTCCACATTGCAACGAGGGGCGTTAATAAAATTTTGTTTATCTGGCTTATTGCTGCGGATTCAAGCCAAGTTGCAATAATACAGTACAGCTCAATACACACAATTGTTAAGGGGATGCAGACCCAGAAAGACGTTTGTCTTGTCATCAAATGAATTGCCAGCGCGCGTTCGTCTACAACAACAACCAACGCGTCCTATAATAATAATAACTTGTTTGTTATTTTCTTTGAGTTTCCCTATTGAATTAATTGGGTTGCAATAAATTCACTCGAATTAAATTCGTTCGCTCATCAAATTCGTGACATTCTAAATGTGTTTTAATGTTGTTTAATTTAATGACAATACACCCGCGCGGACTCGCGTTTTTTTTTAATCTTTTTTATATGGACAGGACACTGCGTTTGTTGCGTTGCTATAACTTATAACATTAAGATAAAGTGTATAAACATTGTTCTTCTCCCTGCTAAGAAAGGAGAGCGTTTGGCTGTGTGTGTTTCAACACCTCTTAAGTACCTGTTAAGCTGACAGGTAAATTTACACACGTAAATCCCCTCACCTGTAGTTTTTCCACAGTATTGAGAGACAATACTGTCGAACTATATAACAATAATTACCTCATTTACAAGTTGTATTTAAGTTTGCAAATAAGAGCAAATAATAGAACACATTATTGACATTTCAAAGATGTAAAAAAAAACAGATTTCGATTTTTTTCGATTTTCTGAAGAGCAAGACAATTGTTCCTTTTCTGGCACTTGTTTCTCACCGGATCAAATCGGGTTTGGTCACGTACCAAATACAAGATATGTTCACAGGATAAGATACTTTTGTGATTTGTGTTGATTGATTGAAAATTGTATTAACAGATTGCAGAATGGGTACAGTACAGTACAGCTCAATACATACAATTGTTAAGGGGATGCAGACCAGAGAAAGACTTTCGTCTTGTTTACATCAGGGTCCCCCATTTTCAATTCATCATAACATATATGACAGACGATACTTTCAACTGTTAGAACAAACAAACACTGAAGTTGTAGCCACTAGCCCCTGTGCGCACACGGTGTTTGTCGGTTGATCATTGGACTCAGAAATGCCTGTTTGCCTGCGTTCTTCATTAAATGAGTGTTTGATCAAAATGTTACCTCAAGTCTCGACTACAATGTTGTAGGCCATCTCACGGAGGTGGAATGTGCAATATTGGCTCTACCGCCGATTAAACATGTTATTTTTCGGTGACGGCAGAAGAACGTTTGACCTCTCTAATATAAAGTGGTTTACACGTTCAAATAAAGTCACACATTGTCAACAAGAACAGAACAGTGATGTCAAATGTAACCAACGTGAAATTAACTTTTCATATTCCAGCAAGTTCTGCTAACAGTAGTCTGGACAGGTTTGTTTATGATCCAATATAATAATAACGGACACCCGATTTACCTTGTGTCCTTGAATTGCGAGCGTGCTCATTAACTCTCAGCTGGTCCTGGTTATATTGACAATCTCAACGTCCGCCCTCTTTTCTGGATCCTCCAATCACGACTATTGCTTTTCTCGAAACGAGGGCGGAGTTTGAGATTGGTCAATAACAGGATTTGCTCATTTTGACCGCGCTGTTGATTGATTGATTGATTGAAAAGTTTATTAACAGATTGCAGAATGGGTACAGTACAGTACAGCTCAATACATACAATTGTTAAGGGGATGCAGACCAGAGAAAGACTTTCGTCTTGTTTACATCAGGGTCCCCCATTTTCAATTCATCATAACATATATGACATACAGATAGACAGTACTGCTACATCTATACATTTATGACATATCAGATTTGCAAATACAGTACTGTTTGTGATACAAAAAGTGTCCAGAAAAAGAGTGTATATACATTTGACGTAGAAACTGTACATTGGAGGAGGTTGGGTGGGTGGGGTGGGGTTGGTGGGTGGGGGCTGTACATTGGAGGGGGGGGGGGGGGGGCGTTGGGGTAGGGGGGGACGACACTGTACATTGGAATACTGACAAAGCCATACTTGGTAATTTACTGTACAACTGGGTTAAGACATTTGTAGGGGCCAGTTTCGAATTGCAGTCTCCTGTAGGTGTTCTTTGAGAGTGTTTTTGAAGGTGGGTAGTGATTCACATTCCTTTACAGCTTTGGGTAGGGCGTTCCACATTGATGTGGCATAATTGCGAAACGTGTTTAGTCCCTTGTTTGAGCCGAATCTGGGTTTAACATGATTTGTGGAGCTCCCTCTGGTGTTGTGATCGTGGTATTCACTGACCTTTGGGAAGTATTTTGACATGTACATGGGTACCTTGGTCGCGTAGACCAGGCCCATTGCAAGTTGCTGTACTCTGTCGTCTACTCTAAGCCATCCTAGGTTGTCAAAGTGGGCCGGGTGAGGTGGGTTCTAGGAGTCAGGTCAAGCAGTAGTCTGACTAGCTTGTTTTGAGATGTTTGTAATTTGTTTTTTTAGTGCCTTTGAGGTGCTTTGGTACCATGAGGTGCAAGCATAGTCGTAGTACCCCTGAATGAGTGCTCCTGCCAGTCTTCAGGGTATTCTTGTTTACCAGAGAGGAGATCCGGTACAAGAATCGAGTTCGTTGGTTGACTTTTTTTTATTACATTGGATGCCATTTTGTCACAGGAAAGATTAGCCTCTAGGATGGAACCTAGGTAGGCAATTTCATCTTTCCTTGTGACAATATTGTCACCCACTGTAACTGAGAAGCCGTCTGTCTTGCCGAGTTTGTTATTTGAACCGAAGAGTATGGACTCTGTTTTGCCCATGTGTAATGATAGTTTGTTGTCGGCGAGCCATATGCAGATTTTGCCTAGTTCCGAGCTGAGGGCTTTTTCAACCTGTAACTTGTTCTTGTCAGAGACCAGCAGGGCTGAGTCTTCCGCAAACAGGAACAAGTTGCAGTCACAAGCTGACGACATGTCATTTGCATAAATTAGGAATAGTAGCGGTCCTAGTATGCTTCCTTGTGGAACACCTGTGTAAATAAAACGTCACAATTCAAGGACACCCTTTGTTATATAGTGGGCATTTAATTTAACATCAGAAACTAACTTTGCCGTACTACTGTTAGCAGAACTTGATGAAAGACAGTCACGTTTTGTGAGATGATTGTGATGTTCTTACAGATAATGTGGGGGGGGGGGGGGGGGGGGGGGGGAGTATGTAGTATCCCATAAAATGCTCACAATAAACCTACCCAGAAATGAGAGTGCATCATTCCCCTAGATTGACAAATCGACTTGAACATGACTTTTAGTAAGCAAGTACTTTATGTACATAAACTAACATTACACCTTCCATGACTGGGCCCCATGTCTTATGTAACGAATAATTCCACGTGTAAGCATAAAACAAGTGGATTTTTACATACTGTAGCCAAACATTCTACACAGTATTTCAAACTCACCAGGTTTTCATAGGTATCGGTCTACAAGATTTACAAGACAATTTTCAAAACCCTTAATGTTTTCTGTAAGAAACACCCAGCCAGTGTGAATGTTGGAAGTATTTCTCGTTTGCTAAAATCCCAGTCTCAATATACTTGCTGGGTCCAACAGTAGCAAGAGGCATGGGTAGATAAGATTAGGGACTGTTCACATTCATAATACCTCCAACAAGACACATCTTAAAGTCAACTGTTTTCATCGTCAACTTAACCATGGCAAGGACAAGAAGTTAATCTGCCCAAAATATATTTATCTCTAGTAGACTGTCTAGCATTACAACAGGATCGGTGTTCTTCCCCTGTAGAGATCAAAGCAACATTAATACTATAATATTTTATTATTTCAAATCTGGATGTACAATAATTAAATAATTATATGATTATAAACCATATGATGGCAGGAAGCAAACATACTGTACAATGTGAAAAGTGCACTGTGATAACAAAAAAATAAAAAAGACACAGACACGCCAAGCATCTCAAACGACGGCCTCGTTTTTGTATCCTCCAATCACGGCTGTCGCTTTCCTCGGACAGCAAGTCATGATAGGAAGATAGAGAAAAGAGGGCGGAATCTGAGATAGGCTCTCTAATGAGCCTAACCTCTTTGAGGGAAACGTACTCTTATGGTAATTTGTTGGGAAAGAGCAAGATATTTGCAAAAAAACTGCCTCAATTTGATAACTATTACATTTCCATGGATAACCAAATATACTGATTTGTATAATCAAATAGTTTTGTACAGTATTTCTTTTCTTGTTACATTTCATCGAAGAAGACATTTGTAACCGTTCGATGATAGCAAAACATACAAGGATATCAGTGTCTTCGAGCAAAAGCGGGCATCTCATTTGATTCTTGTGGTACCTCTTTAGAAACAGAAGATGCATACCGTGGGGAGGAAACAGACACACACTGCATCACGTTTTGTTAGATGAATCATCATCAAGTTAGAATTAAATCTTCATCAAGATACTGTACTGTAGTATTCTAATGACGCGTCATGCCTACCAATATGGCACAATGCCAAAAGCTCATTGGTCACGTCGTCATTTGATGACAATCACCTGTTACTTATTACAAATAACTGTTTCCTGTTGTTTTCCTACTAAGATGTCTGCGACAGAGTAACTAAAATTACTCTTATCTAGAAGCTTGCATGTGCTATACATCTTTCTTAAAGATTATCCATTCTCTTAATAAGGAAAAGCAAGACAATTAACAAGTTAAAATCTGTAATATCCGAGTGGTTTTCTCCGGTTATCAGCTTGAATCACCCACATGGATGGGGGTCAAAGTTATTGTCACAGGTTTACAAGATTAGGCCTAATGAGTGCATGAGACAAGATGAGCGTTACCGCACTAGCATAAGACAAGAAGAATGTTCCGGACAGGCATCCATCAAAGACGGCTGCAGTCCGTTACGTGTGGGGAATGGAAGACTCCCTGTCAATGTCCACGCTGCCCAGGAGGGGAACAAGAGATAGGAGGAGGAGGTGGGGGAAGAGGTGGTGGAGAACGAGCGCTCCCCAGATGTTGACGCTGGAGGAAACCGATTCGATACAGGAAGGAGAGTGGCGTTTCCCTTTGTGTCCACTGGCAACTTTGGGTAGAAGTGGGAGCTAAACAAGAGCTTCTCCCTCTCTTCCTCTTTTCCTTTATCTCCCTCTGTCTTTTTCTCTCTTCCGCTCTCTCACTTTTTGACACAGCTGGGCCAGCTGAGGCCTCCGCAGGCAGCAGACACAATGATGTAGAGGACAACCTGAAGAGAGCAGAGACAGAGCGGAGGTCATAACACATACTAAAGATGACACACTTCCTTTCAACTGCCCCTAAAGTGTGTGTGTGTGTGTGTGTGTGTGTGTGTGTGTGTGTGTGTGTGCGTGTGCGTGTGTGTGCGTGTGTGTGCGTGTGTGTGTGTGTGAGTAAATAGACAAATTCAGTAGACAGTCATACCTGTGGATCTCACTCTGGGCTTTTTTCTCTCAATGAGTTTTTTTTAAACTTGTGATTGTGTTACTCAAACTATGATAGCCAAATTAATTTGGATTAATAAACGCCCAAGAATCAAAATAACTACCACTCAACGTAGGAAACAGGATGGGGACTTTGCAATCCCCGGTTTTAAGTTATATTTCTGGTCCTCGCTGAGGCCCCTGATAAACTGGCTGGACCCTGTAATTGCGGTGTCATGGCGCTCCTTAGAAGCAGCAGCGGTCTCACCACAAAGACTACAGGATGTAGTATACTCCACTATTCCTATATCAAAATGCCAGCTAAGATATGGACCAATCATATCCCATGTAGGCCTGGGCGATAAAACGATAATTATCGCGATATATTTTAATAATCGGTATCGATCGATAATAAAAAGAAATATCAATCATTTTTATATATCTTTTTGCAACAGGGCAGTTTTAAAACCAGAGACAGTGGACAGACTTGTCTTTCTTGCCTGCATCTTAAAGTAATGGCTTTGCTTGTCCAAATGACAATACTGACCAAATTGAGATTTCTTTTTCTCTTGTCCATTTATTTAGTTTGCTTTCTAATTTGTATTTAGTTTGCTTTCTGTACACAGTAGGCTATGTGTGCTAGCAGAGCTAGTCTCCAGTCGCGACTCGCAAGTCACGGTGCACATGTGCGGTGGGTTGTCCACCAAAAAAGCACCAACAGATAGAAAAGAAACTATCAGAGCCAGAACTATTCAACTCCCCTGGAGCCACAGCCAGCAGAGAAGCCTGTTTACTTTAGCTTTCAAACCAGCTGCAGCCTGATAACTGGAGTGTGAGGGGCTGTAACACTAAAGATGGCGGCAACGACAAAGAATTGCTGCAAAATAAGCATACATATGTTAAAAATGTATCGAGTGATATGATAACATTATCATATCGTTATCGTGATAACATTTTTGGCCATATCGCCCAGCCCTATTCCCACGTGATTCAAACGTGGCGTAATGTAGAGGTCCTGTGCTGTCCTGTCCTACTCTAAAGGCTCTTTTCAGAGCCACCCACAATGTACAGCATTTTGCGACCAAATCTCAGTGGCGTGCGACTGGATGTTTTCCCTTGTCGCATTGGTGCTCCCAGCAGGTCTGTCTGTCTGTGTGTATGTGTGTGTGTATCGTTTTTCCCCCCCGTGGCCATGTGCGTTCTAAAAAAATGTATCTCTCCCTTTGATTGGCTATAACACGTGCATTATGCAAAGACCAGCCCCGATCTGGCTCTGATCATCACCCTGCCATTATTATTCACTGAATGACGGGATAAACAAAAAAGCCATGTGAGCATCAACTTTCCGACAGCGTCAACAGCATCTCATACTGGTTTCATAATACAACGTTTCCGAATGGACGTTTGGATTAAACAAAGTGTATGCAGTGATGCTTTCCCAGCGGAACACAAGCTGCTTAACGTTACACAGGTATGTTATACACGTTAATTAAGCTATGTAACGTTAGACCGCAGCCCTTTAGCTTTAGCTAACGTTAAGATAGAAGGAGCCGTCGGCCAACAAAGCTGTTTCAACAAATGGATTATCATTCAAACGTTATTCAAGCCTTCCGTGACCAGTAAGTAGGTACATCTACTACTCAACCGCAGCAATGTGCGCTATGTGCTTAAACTTTGCTAGTCAAGACTCAACAGTACGCTTACGCTGGGTTGAGGCGCGGGCGGAAGTGGCCATTTTTCAAAATAAAATACCCCGAAAGACTATTAGTATAGGGAGGTGTAGTGGTTACTTCCTGGTCTATAGGGAGGTGTAGTGGTTACTTCCTGGTCTATAGGGAGGTGTAGTGGTTACATGATTGCTGTTTCCGGCCGGTCCATCATCTTGAAAACACAATGTATTTGCCCATTGCCCATTTCTAAATCGTCTAGTTTAAAACAAATAAAGCATCAACATTTGCATGGTGTACCTTTCTGTGCTTATTCATCCACAATCTATAGCTCAACATGAAAATATTCGCAATTAATTGTACAAAAAAATAAAAAGCTGAATTTTATTTCAACCAAAAATGCTTAACAAATAATGTTAGTGATAGAAGGGAACTAATTTTGTGCAAAAATGGAAAGCTTTCCAAATGTTCATGAGGTAGAATTGTAGCCGATAATCCATTTTCCCAAAGATAAATCCCTATACGGGTGGACCTCGCAGGCGGTCCAAAGTGACGTCAGACTACACCTCCCTATTTAGGAGCAAATTGTTTGCATGATTAAAAACGATGGTTTGAACATCCGTTTGAAAAACCCTGGCGAATGTTCGAATCCCAAAAACAGGCTTGGGACAGCTCTAACTGGAGCTGAGCTGAATGTGTTAAAATAGACATAAAAAGGTGAAGGATTGGACTTTGCGAACTAACTGTAATACAATGTTATTTTTTACAATAATTTACATAAAATCTTAACACTTTAATCGCCGGAGACGCTGTTCAGCGTCTTTCCCCGCCATGCTTATTCTGCCGAAGACGCTGGACAGCGTCTTTGATATCAATATTTCAAAAATCTGTGATCAAAATCATATTTCTCCCCCGGAGACATTATATGTACTGGTGAGCCCCTCTCAATTCTCCAACGGTTCAAGAGCGCCATCTGGTGGCCGATCGGCCGCTCGCCCCAAACAGGAAGTGATGCGGATGAAGTGGTGCTCACCCATATTTCGTCCGGGCACTCGCTATCATTAGCAGGACTCCATCTTGACACAATGGATGTCGATCGGTTGCAAATAACTCGATAAACAACATGATTTGGACGTATATACTATTATACAACCTGGAAATGGATCGGGTATTTCTACATCCCATAATAGGAATATCTCTGCTCCACGCTCATCGCCCAACGCTATGAGGAAGCTACGGTAAGATTCAGCGTTTTTTTTTAACGTGTTCCATATAAACTGCTCCGATGATCATATCACTCACACTAGATGAATGATATAACGTTGCCCACAGCGATGTTGGCGGTCAACGCATGGCGGACAATAACGCTGTACAGCGTTTTTGGCGCTGGATGTGTTAAGAAATTACTAATGTGTATGGAAACTGACAAAAAAGGTAATGGTAAATGGCTGCTATTTTATATAGCGCTTTTATCCAAAGCGCTTTACAATTTGTTACTCACATTTTTACCCATTCACTCACACATTCACACACCGACGGGGAGGCAACCATGCAAGGTGCCAACCTGCTCATCGGGAGCAATTAGGGGTTAAGAGTCTTGCTCAAGTACACATCGACACGCTGCCCGGGAGGAGCGGGAATCGAACCGGGAACCTCCGGATTGCCAGACGACTGCTCTACCCCCCGAGCCACTGTCGACGTTAATTCCAGCTCGATTGTCCATTTATTTCATTGAAATCCATCTGATCAACGTATGATGTCATACTAAAGAAAGCCGTTACTGACAATCAAGGAATCATAAACAACAGTGCGGACCAAACACGCAAACTCTGGTCCACCTGAAAACGTAGGTCTCGGTTCGCTTCATCGGACCAAACGCGGACCAAATATAGGAAGTGAGTCACCTCTCACGAGCAGAGCGCTAAATTACTACTTAACCAATCAGATATGAGGTAGCGTCACGAGCAGAGCAATGTGTGTGGGTGGACAAGAGGTGGGTTGCTACGTTTACTGTAGGGAGGGGCTTTTAGACCCATGTTTTTTTTTTGCTTCGAAAAGAAGGACATCCTCTCAATATGCGGGACGCGGGGGCTCGCAGTCACACACACACACGTTAGTGCTCGCAAACACACACACACACACATTTCCACTCGCTATTGTGTCCAATAGACGGGCGCCCTTTTCGACCGTGTGGCATTGTTCAGAAAGTTTGGTGCACTTGACAAATTGCAATGTGAATGCAGACGAACCAAATGAAGAATGCAACAATGTTGCAACTTCACCCCCGAAACCGCACAGAGTCCGCACCGAGTCCACCAAAAATATATGTGAAAGCGCCCTTATATTCACAGCGGTACTAACACGACAATGTATGAATGGAAAAATATAACGTTCCCACATCCGGAACGATAGATACCCGATGTTGAATGGGCCATAGTAATGTCGATATAGCTATAATATTTAAAAAGTTATAGCCCTGCAAAGAAGGTGAGCGAATCCATAGGCTTACAGCACTGGCAGAGAGTGGTATAAGATGGGCAAACTGCGTGGCACAGAATGTGTTAACACTATGGGTGCCGGAGGTTAAATTCATGCTATACCATGGGTTGCCAGCTCTATTTGTCTATGGATAAGTACCCCTTCTTTGCATGGCTATAACTTTTTAAATTCTATTGCTACATTGCCATTATTAGGGCCCATTCAAAGTCCTATATGTATTGTTCATTGTGTAGCAACGTTAAACTTTTTCATTCACATATTCATAGTAAAGTATGGTCTAATGTATAAGTATGTTTTCATCTCTTTCTGCAGCTTTCTCCAGAACGTGATCTATAGCCCCAAATGCATTATATTGATGATGAAATACAGTTTGATGGCAATCGGGGCGATATAAAAAATTTCAATTGGACGTACTTCTAGAATGATCTGATGATGACCGGATGGGCGGGGGATCGTTTATAATTCCGTGGGCAGCGTTATATCATTCAGCATTCGGAGGTCGGGGGTCAAGGACTACAGCCCCCTCAGCATCGACGGGGCACCGGTTGAGAGAGTGAACAGTTTCAAGTACCTCGGAGCCCACATATCCGAGGACTTGACATGGACCACACACATTGACAGTGTTGTGAAGAAGGCACGACAACGCCTCTACTTCCTCAGGCGCCTAAGGAAGTTCCAAGTCAGTCAGAAGATCCTTAGGAACTTCTACTCATGTACAATAGAGAGCATCCTGACCGGCAACATCACCTCCTGGTTTGGGAATAGCACTGCACAAGACCGTAGCAGACTACAAAGAGTGACACGTTCAGCCGAACGCACAATTAGAGGGGGGCTTCCCACCCTCCAGAACATTTACAACAAGCGGTGCAAGGGGAAGGCTAAGAGAATTATTAAGGACTCGAGCCACCCGAACAACTGCCTCTTTGAACTGCTGCCGTCAGGCAAGCGATACCGGAGTCTTAAGGCGAGCACAGAAAGACTCAGAAGGAGCTTCTATCCCCAGGCCATCAGGCTGCTAAACGAGAAAAAATCGCTAAACGAACAATAATCACTATGCAACAACCATCAAATGCACACAGCACACACACCCACACGCACACACTCACTCAAACAAACAACACACTGCAGCACCCACTCTCCACACTTTAGATCACACAAACACACTTACACTTTATATTTATTGATAAAGGATTTGCACTACAACTCGTACACCTACTGTGAATTGTACCTAAACTGCACCTCGTCCATTTGTGCCTTGCACTATATAGTATAGTATTGTATATTAGTACACTGCACAGTATTGTATATTGTATGGTAACTACGTCTACGAACATTGTACATATGTCTAAACTGAACACTGTGACCTCTTTTTTTACTTCTAAATTTTACTATGTTTTTATTTCATACTTATCTTGTCATGCACAGTCTCTGGAGCGCAACAGTAAGAAGCATTTTGTACAAAAGTATTCTGTACTTCTGTATGACAACTATTAAAGAAACTTGAAACTTGAACTTGAAACTTCATCTAGTGTGGGTCATATGTTCATCATAACAGTTTATATGGAACACGTTCAAGAATAACGCTGAATCTCACCGGATCTTCCTCGCGCCGTTGGACGATCAGCGTGGTGTAGACCGTTTTCGATTATGGGATGTTTATCCTGATGAACCATTTCCAGCTTGTATAATACTATATACGTCCAAATCATGTTGTTTATCGAGTTATTGGCAATGGATCGCTATTATATTGTGACGAGCCAGAGTGCCGGCAGCCAAACCGAGTGCCCGGAAGTAATATGGCCGACCAGCACAACCTCCATAGCACTTCCTGTTTGGCGATTGCGCCGATCGGCCACCAGATGGCGCTCCTGAACCGCCAGAGAGCTCAGTGGGTCCTCCTGGTGGATCTCAGGCCAGCGGAGGGGAAATATGAATCCGATCACAGATTTTTGAAATATTGATATTAAAGATGCTGTAAAGCGTCCTTCGGCAACTTGAGCATTGGCCGGGAATGACGCTGTAAAGCGTTTCCCGGCAGTTAAAGTGTTAAGGTCGAATGGATGGACCATGGGTCCACTTCCAGACATTGGATTGAGGAATCGGGAAACGGAGCGTTTTTCTAACATTTTTAAATGGATTCGTGCATGAATGTGGACTCTGGGACGCGTTGTTTGGGTACCGGTAAGTAAGTTATGTTATGGTTAAGCGTATGGAAGATGAACGTACAAGTTATGAATGCCGGGAGTGTATGTTTGGTAAACCATTCCAGTTCGACTGTGTGTGCGTATTGGCTTGGTGATTCACTACAGGGGTTTAACGGCTCAAGGTATGACGGTATGAAAAAATTTTTACCGCCCAAGCCTACTTCAGACTAACAGAAAAAGTCCGCCCGGAGCGAAAAAAATGTGACACCAAGTGTGCAACAGGGGAAACTGCATTCTCGAGACAGCGCCAATACCAGGATCTGGCCGGTACTGCACTTTCCGAGTCCCAATATGACTTTTCCAGCCAAAATACAGCTCTGTGACATTGAATAGGATATTAAAATCGAATAAAAGAAAAAACAAGTTAAAAACGTATATATACCAGGCCACCAGTAGCCCATTTTTGGAAATCTATAGCAACTAAACTCTCAAGCAACTGTAATATATCAATTCCACTCACGGCTAGGGTTGGGTATGGTTAGGATTTTATCGATACTACTACACTTATCGATACTGCTTAACGGTTCGGTACCTTATCGATACTCTTATCGGTTCTTTTTTATTTTGCAAAACAAAATAAAAGATTACAGAATCGACATTGCTTTATTATTCTTTTATATAACTATATTACTGCACAACATGGCTACTTTTTTATCAATTAATACAAGCAGTCAGATAAATTAACTATTTTGGGACTTTCTATTTTATTTAGAAGTTCTTAAATCAGAATGTCCCACCCAATACCCAGCTGTTAAAAACGGTTCAATACTCCATGTTATTAGTAGAGGCTGTGACACTCTGTCATCCTTCCTCTAGCTGCTAGGGTGAAGGGACTTTGGGCTTGCTGGGACCGGTGGTGGTAGAGGGAGGAGGGGTAGGCTGGGACATGGTGGCTGCAGCCTCAGCTTGAAGATCTTTCATCTTTCTAATATATTTGTAGCTAAACAATTAGCTAAGCAATTATATTTTATTTATTAGCCTATTGTAGTGACTACATTATGGTTTGTGTTCTCCTCTTACTGTGTTGTGTAGTGGGAGGGAACTACTGATCTGGCACCGCGGCCAGAGGGGACAGTTATTGCGGTTGCACTTGCTGTTGTGATCTTTACTGTTCTGGCGATATACATGTGCTCTTGTTCTGCATTGACTGAAGTTGTCTTGTGTATTAAACAAGCATTACGTTGCCTACGATTATTCCTTTTTCCTCCGGCACTACACTATTCATAATAATTCGTTATTAGCCTAGCTAACTCCGTATCTTGGCTTACCTGCAGTGGACGTGGATGCAGATGGAACACTGCGAGCAAAGCAGTCAAAAACAACGCATTTCTGCAGACTAATGTTATGTTTTGACAACAGATGTTTTGACAAATTGCTTGTATTGCCACCCTTACTGGCAAATGTTTTATTGCACTTGTGGCAACGTGCAGTCGACTTTCGTAAATTGTACCCAGACTTTCGAGCGCTTTGCTCTCTCCGCCATGACGAGCGCAGAGCTCGGTCTGTGTGCTGCGCTTCAGCAGCACGGAGCCACTGACTGGCACCTCCCTTAAGTACCCGTATGTGTATGTGTGAGTGTGAGCGGCTCGCGATGAGTGTGTGTAATAATGGCTCGCTGCGGCTCGCTTCTCGTGCAGAGACAGAGAGGGGAGAGATAGTTCGCAACGTTTAAATTCCTCGAAAAAAATAAAAAACTCATAGTAATAATAATTTCTAGAGTATCGATAGCAGTACCGATAACGTCGGAGCTTATAAATACTCAGTTTTTTTCTAATTTAGTACCGGTTCCCGTTTAGAACCGGGGTCCGGGGGGCATCCCTACTCACGGCAACAACATTACTTCTAAACGATATATCTTTACTACCAACATCCATACAACAGAAAATAATTATTCTGGCAGGTGTTACAGCATAGCTATGAGATGGAAAGAACCTGAGAAACTCACAGTAATTAACTGGTCCCTGACATTGCTGGATGTTATTTATTTGGAGATCTCGACTGCTCGTGTGGTTGGGGTGGGACAGGCAGGTATTGAATTAATTGTGGACTGCGGTGGCCGAGGTGGTCAAGGGCACAATGTAGCGGCGGGGTGTGGTGTTGGTCCTGGGGGATCCGGGGGTCTATTGTCTAATGTCTATTGTCTTTTGTGTTGTTTTTATTTTTTACTTGGTATCTTGTATTTATTAGTTAAGTTTTGGTCTGTATTTATTATTTCTTATTATCTTGTCATTGTCATTGTCAGTCATTATTATTATTATTATTATTATTATTATTATTATTATTATTATTATTATTATTATTATTATTATTATTATGTTGTCAAATGAAAATTGAAAATAAAAAAAGTGATTAAAAAAAACTTGTGATTGTGTTATGTCCTGTAACATTTACGTTTAGTAATTCAGCTGACGCTTTTATCCAAAGCAACTTACAAGTTTTGTACGACAAGTCAGTAGGAAGGGTAAAACTCGATCAGCCGAGTAACAATGTTCAAAGTGTTCAGACTTGAGTGCTACAGTGTTGTATGTTAGTATATTAGGAAGAGTGCGTGACAGTAAGACGTTTTTTGTTCCGTCTTTGATGCCCTACAAATCGGACTTTTACATCTGGATGGACACTATCAAAGGCCCCAAAAACTGAACTGGCTCACCTATGCATTTCTTGTGATACAGCTGCTCTGCTTTCACCGCACAACGCTAGGCTGAAACAAGTTTGCTGGTGACGTCGCACTCCATGTACTGGCAACTGGCAAGCGTGACAGTCTCAGACATGGAGTGTCAAATAGGATGCATTTGTAAATAATGGGTGGTATTCTGCCATCTACAAACTTTTTCAGATTCCCGAGCCAGACAGGTTTAGAGCGATCACGGAGCAACGATTTGGATGTTGCGGGCGAGGGGCGACACAGGTGAGAAACGAGGTGTGAACTTTTGATATAGTGTCCGTCCTGCAAAACACTGCTCTGTTTTCAGGGGCTAGGTCAATGCATGTTGTCTCTTCTCCTACCGGCTTCTAAGATACTTACCAGACACACCATCACTATGATGACAGTGAGCTTGAGGTTCTTCATACACATGGCACGGGCCAAGTTACGACTGGTGGTCTTGAAGGTGACTGACTGGAGGAGGGAGGAAGGGGACATTTGATACGTGGGTTATTAGATTGCATTCAAATGTATTGTCATCGTACAGCACAAGTACAGTACAATGAAAAGAAGTTTGGCATCTAACCAGAGTTGTTAGACTAATGTAACAGGAAAGTGCAATATAAAAATACAGGTGATTAAACTAGATATAAATTATATAAATGAGTAGTGCTGAGTAATAGTACTAATCAGATCTACGTACAGTGTTATAGTATTATTATGTACAGTGATAAAGGTATAAAGACACTATGGTAGTAAGTCACTGGTCAGCGGTATAACTAGTAAGAGTAGGTAAGGGATGTACAGATATTAGTGCTGTCAAACGATTAAAATATTTAACTCGATTAATCGCATGATTGTCCATAGTTAACTCGCGATTAATCGCAAATTAATCGCATTTTTTTTTTTACCTTAAACAGATCTTTTTCAAGTTCCAAGTTTTAATACTCTTATCAACATGCGAGTCAACAAATGCTTGCTTTGTGCAGCCATTTAACACAAAAGGATGACCCTCATGCATTGCAAATTTGCATCAAATTCAAAACAGAGTGATGCACAAAATAACTTAAGAAAATAATAATTTAAAACAATGAATAAAGTGTGCATGAAATAATAGGGGAAAGAAAACGTTAGGAACTTGTTACATTCACACACACAAGGGCTGATTAATCACACACCCCCCTCTCTCCCTCACACACACATTCTCACAGGTCTTTTTCTCTTTTGCCCCTTCCTCATCTCTCTCACCCCCCTCTCTCTCTATATCTCACACACACACACACACACACACACACACTTCAGAAACAAACATAGTATCAATGAGAGCATCAATAATACACCTGAGTGAAGTCTAGTAAAAAAAAAAAAAAAAAAAAAAATTAGTTAATCTTGAGTTAAAAAAATTTGTGGCATTAATAGAATCGGGAGTTAACGCGATATATTTGACAGCCTTAACAGATATAGATATAGTATCTACAGGTATGTAAAAAGGATTATGTGCAGATATGGATAAATATATATATGGTGAATATAAATATATGTATACACTATATATACACCAGTATATATAAAATATATATATACAGTATATTATATAGATTAACGTCCCGGGTGCAACTAGATTATTTACAGGACTAGAGCAAAAACAGGTAGTCTATATTAAGACTGAGACGATATGCCATTTGGAAGAATGGATAAATCGGGACAAAATTATCGATAAATAGATTTTTGTATTATTATTTTAAAAGAATACTACTCGCTGTTGTGGGCCAACTACAGCATCGCAAAAACTACAGTGAGTGCACGTGACACACACACAAACTAACGTTAAATAATAAATAAAAAAAGATTTAAGAAAAAAGTATTTACATTTATTTTATTTTATTATTATTAAAAAATGTACACATGCAAAAAAAATCGATAAGTGACGCCACTTATCGATTTCACAGTTATCGATAAGTGGTCTCAGCCTTAGTCTATATTAACTGATTATTGCGAGAACAGAAGTGTGAGAATATTGTAAGTAAAGCTTTCCCAACCGGATGATCATTAGTGGGCCTTTAAACTCACAGAGTCAACGAGGTTTTCTGTCTTGTCAATCAGCAATTCCAGCTTCTCTCCTCGCTGAGCTACCAAGTCTGGAGAAGAAGAACACAGACGACTCTGTCAACCAAGATGACAGTGATAATGGAGGCATAAAGAGAGCTTAAAGCTAGTTTATTATTATTTATTGTTTACTAAAACAAAAAGTGTTACGCTAAATGTGGAAATGTCCCGGTATATCTGTACATTCCCCTTCAAGTGAGTAAATGTGAGATGTATGAGGCCAATAATCTGTTAATAAGGCTCTAACACAGTGAACACTAGATGGTTTATATCATAATCCAGGGATTAAAATGGAACACATTCTTTTGACTGAAGCTTTGTCCAGACCTGCAATGTGGGGTGACAGAGGTGATAGGAGCAGGGGGGGGGTAACTTGAGTTTTACTTTTACGATTTTAAGACATCACAAGACACCATCTCTTGCACTTTTATGTGTTATCTTCAAATGACTGGGTTACTCTACTCTAGGTGGTAAATGATTCAGCAACAGGTCCTGGTAGGAAAATTCAATATTGATGATTAAAAATGTGTGTGTAGGTCATCAGCTAAGAACACTAAGGTCTTCATGAACTTCATGAACTTACTACAGACGGTTAACCGGGTTAATGGTAGTCAGTGCGTTTTCGAGGGGACCTTTTGTCCTCTCGCCAGGCGGTCATTGTAAATAAGAATTTGTTCTTATTAATTGACCTGCTGGTTAAATAAATAAATACTTTTTTTTAGTGTGGTAGTGAAAGGGTTAACACTTTGTAGTGTGGTAGTGAAAGGGTTAACCTTCTGTAGTGTGGTAGTGAAAGCGTTAACACTTTGTAGTGTAGTAGTGAAAGGGTTAACCTTCTGTAGTGTGGTAGTGAAAGCGTTAACACTTTGTAGGGTGGTAGTGAAAGGGTTAACCTTCTGTAGTGTGGTAGTGAAAGGGTTAACCTTCTGTAATGTTGTAGTGAAAGCTTTAACACTTTGTAGTCAAGTCAAGTCAAGAGTTTTATTTGTCACGGCATACAAGTATACAATGAAATGCGGGGGGTCTTGCCCGCAACGATTGTGCATAATACAATAATAATAATATAATAAGAATCCAATAGAATGACATTGTGCAATAATACAAGTAATCAAAGTAGGGCATATCGGTATATGTACATGAGTTTTGTAGTGTGGTAGTGAAAGCGTTAACCCTTTGTAGTGTGGTAGTAAAAGCGTTAACCCTACCCTAAAGGGCTGCGTCCTTTCCCCTTGGCTCTTCTCCCTCACACCAACCAGTTCACCCCCCTGGACAGCTCAGTCAAGGCCTTCAAGTACGCCGACGACACCACCATCCTGGGCCTCATCTCCAACAACAACGAGTCCATTTACCGGCAGGAGGTGGACAGAGCAGTGAGGTGGTGCGCATCCAACAACCTCCTGCTCAACAGTAACACCTCCAAAACCATGGAAATTGCCCTAGACTTCGGACTTAAAAAAAAACACCCATACTCCCAATAACCATCGCAGACCAACCCATAACCCAAACTGATTCATTCAAGTTCCTCGGCACCCACATCAGCAATAAACTCAAATGGGACATTAACACCACTGCCATCATCAAAAAGGCCCAGCAGCGCCTGTACTTCCTCAGACAACTGAGGAAGTACAGAGTCCAACAACACCTGCTGGTCCAATTTTACACTGCCATAATTCAAAGTATCCTTACCTCATCCATCACAGTCTGGTACGGTTCCACTGACAAACACACCAAACACAAACTCCAACGCATCATCAAGACAGCCTCCAAAATAATTGGCTGTCCCCTCCCCTCTCTGGACTCCATCTACACCTCACGCACAGTCACCCGCTCTGTTAAAATAGTCAACGACCCCTCTCACCCAGCACACCACTTATTCCAGCACATGCCCTCAGGTCGCTACAGGTCCATCCTAACACACACGCTTCACAAACAGTTTTTTCCCCACAGCAGTTCTTTGATAGGGAGGGGGGTTATAATCTGAGGGGAGAACACAATTTAAAGGTGCTAAACGTACGCACTACCATGAGAAAAACACTGCATCTCGATATGTGGAGTGAAACTGTGGAACAGTCTAAATGTGGTGCTAAAGCAATGTCCAAACATGAGACAATTCAAACTGATGTATAAGGAAATTATGTTCACAAGGTACAGGGATGAGGAAGGGACTTGATATTCACGGGTATTTACATTTTTATTTTGTTTTCTATTTTATTTTATTTTATACATATATAGTTTTTGTTTTTTGTTTTGCATATATATATATATTTTTTTTTCTTTTCTTTTTTATGTTTAAAATAGTACACTCATTTGAGTAGTGGAAAAGGGGTAGGATTAAATAAGTGTATACTTCTTCCTACTCCTTTTCGAACATGCAGATTGAGTTGTTTTGCTTTTTGTTATTGTTTGTTGTATTCATTGCATGTTCGAAATAAAGACTTCAAATCAAATCAAATCAAAATCAAACACTGAACACCCTGGCCCGCCCCCCTTTGCACAGACGGGCAAGCATCTGTCACTGACTGACACTGTTACCGTGACTGTCCTATATGTATTTATGTATATATGTATTTATTGTGGGAGTGGGAGGGGGGGGGGGGGGGGCGTTTTTGACATTTTTGATGTTTGATGCAGGGGCGGGGCTAGGGGGTGGCTACTTGGGCTCAAGCCCTGAATGTTTTCTGAAAAGCCCTGAATCTATTAAAAAAAGAAAAAAAGAAAATATCATAATTTTTTTTCTTTTTTTTTGACAATTAATCATTGTTACATGAAAATATGTTTGCACCAGATTTAGCAGAAGCACATTTTCATCTGTAGTCTATCCAGCTGCTAACTGTATTTGAGTGAGTTAAGTCTTGGTGTTATGGTAGACTCAGACCTAAGCTTTAAATCACAATCAACAAGTTGACAAAAACATAATTCTTCCACCTTAGAAACATAGCTAAAGTACGGCCATTTATAAATCAAAAGCACGCTGAAAACCAGATCCATGCCTTTATCTCAAGCCGACTCGACTACTGTAATGCACTCCTTACCGGCCTCCCGAAAGAATACGATGATAACTATTTTATTGCAATGCACTATTGCATTATTTTATTCTATTTTACTAACTATTTTATTGCACTGCACTATTTTACTTTGTATCAGTGATAATCAAACCGTAAACAAAGACGCATATTAACACTTTCAGCGCCAGATGGCGCTGTTTACTGTTACTGTTGAAAGGCCAGCGCCTTTTAACATGGGGATACGTGGCTGTGTTTGCAGGCCTAAAGCTATATTATATATTATAGCTATGGATCTAATAATATAGTCGATTGTCATTGAGTTTCTTCCGGTCAAGATGCAAAAAACTGATCATTTTTCCATCCATACATTTCCGTTTTATACCGTCGTGAATATGAGTGTAGTTTCAGGGTGGTCTGGTGTCATTTCCAAAATGACAGACACCAAGCCACATCGTTTCAAATGGAGTGCAATAGCGGCCGCAAGGTGTTAGGCGGCGGTATTGGACTTTTGAGATCTCAGACCCATCCCCAGTGATAACACAGGCTGCCAGCATGTCTTTATGAATGGAAATATCGAATAAAAGAAACAACGATGAAAACCTGACTATACTCTGGTTTTCGGGGGTCCTGGCGCTCAACGTTCGGCGAGTTAACCCTAGATCTTAGATCCTAATATGAAAAACGATGTGATTTAATGTTCTATGTCTTACCTTGACTTTGTCTATTTTACTGCTATCTATTTTATGCTTTATGTCTGCACTTTATGCATTGCTCTTGATCTGCCAATGTTGTGCTCATTTTATGCCTGTCTTTTTGTACTGCTGTGAAGCACTTTGAGCTGCAATTCTTGTATGAAAGGTGCTATACAAACAGTGTATTATTGTTATTATTATTATTATTATTATTATTATTATTATTATTATTATAAATTATTATAGTTTGCTTCATTAATTAAAGGGTGTGAATTTAAGTGCCTTTTGTCTGCTTTAAGGTGGTGGTATAAGTTAAAGGTTGTGGTGTCGAAGTTAAAATCCTAAATCCGCCCCTGGTTTGATGTCTGTTTCATGTTTGATGTAACCAGTGCTTAACATCTGTACCGAAAACAATTACCACCAACCATTGTTGTGTGGCATTAAAGTATCTTGTATCTTATATTGTAACCCTTTGTAGTGTGGTAGTGAAATGGTGAACCAAAGAAATTGCCCTGTCGCTTTTATCAGGTCAGCCATTTTCCCCTTACAATGCGACCCAAGGTTAAATGACACACCCACATGCACACACCTACACACATATGGGGGATGAAACAGGTCGCAGAGCGAACGAACGATCCACTCACCGCATCACTGCTCCGCGTGCACACCGCGTGCACACATACACGTGCACACACACGTGCACGTTGCTTTTTTATTTTTTTTATTTTTTTACTTTTTTTAATTTTTTTTATATATATTTTTTTTGCTGCAAGAATTTTTATTTTTTTAATTTTTCTTTATTTTTTTTATATCTTTTTTTTTGCTGCAAGAACGAATCTGTGAGTATTCGGGGACAGGATATGGTCGATGACAGATTACTTAAAATATACCTATATCTTTTTATTCACACTTTGGTAGATGATTAATACATTCTTAAAAGATCCAGCTCCCTTCAAAGCTGTAAAGTAATGTGAATCTCTACCCACTTTCAAAACCACTCTCACTCAGTCTGTGTGGTTCTCCAGCTGCACAAAGGCAGAGCAAGAGGCTCTACAGAGGGTGGTGAAGGCGGCAGGCACGATCGTCGGGACTCCTCTAACAAACATCACCTCCCGCTGCCTCCACCGCTCCAAGTGTATTATCAAGGACCAGTCTGTCTCATCCAGCACATCACCTCTTTCAGCTCCTTCCCTCAGGGAGGAGATACCGGTCCATACATACAGAGTTGAAGACTTATGAACAGCTTTTTCCCCCAAGCAGTCAGACTGTTAAACGCTCATTGACTGTCTCCTCACATGCACCATGCACTTACCTGGACTTGATAAACCACTATGTTACCGCTCATCATGCACTTTATTATTTAAAATATTCTGTTATATGTACAGTGTTATGTGTTTCATGTATGTATATATTGTACTACGGTCTGTGGGAGCTCCCCTGAAATTTCGTTGTATACTGTTCCCCTAAGATTCCACCAGGGGGCAGTGAAGCGTAGGAATACATTGACTGCTATGAATGAATGAATGAATGAATGAATGAATGAATGAAAACTTTATTTAACAGATTGCAGAATGGGTACAATACAGTACGGCTCAATACTCCCTGGAAGAAGAGATCTTGTATCTCAATGGGACATTCCTGGATAAATAAAGGATAAATAAAAATAAATACACACAATTGTTAAGGGGATGCAGACCAGAGAAAGACGTTTGTCTTGTTTACATCAGGGTCCCCCATTTTCATTTCATATTGACATTTATGACATACTCAACATACATGACATTTATGGCATAGGGACATATAGGTATTTAGTACTGATACATTTGTGACATATAAGGTATTCAAATATACAGTACTGTTACTCATAGATCCTGACAGAGTATAGATGGGGAGGGGACTGTACATTACAGGGCTGTATGCTAAGCTTTTTCACTAGGGGCACACTTGCCCCTAAATGAGAAATTTAGGGGCAAAAAATATTTTTTAGGGGCAAATTTTTTAATAACAATTTTACCATTATTAAAAAAAATATGTTCCTCCTGCCTCATTACTGTGGTCCTTTTATTTAACATTTAAGTGCGTTTGTTTTCAGGTTTGTATCTTTTATAATGAACCAACTGAGAGTGTGTAAATCACTAATAGAACAAAAACAACAAACTGTGTGTGTGTGTGCGCGCGCGCTTGTGTAGTGCTCCTTGAATGAGATCATCACAACACACACACACCATTAATCAGGAGGAGAAGAAACTCTGCATACATTTGTTTCACAATGAAAAGTGCTTTAGAAATCAAATGAATTATTATTATTGTAAATAACCTCATGAAAGGTTTATTATTTGTATGGGTAATTACCTGCTTCATATTTGTGATGTTACTGGTTTCAGTGTATGCCTAAAGTGATCAATGTGTTGGGCCGTTTATAGAGATCTATGCCAATTAATGTTTATGTATATCCGGGACTTTTTTTTTTATAAGAATTGAGAGGTATTTGTATATATGACCTTTATTTTGAAAACTGTTGCAACGCAACCTTATTTACATTTGCGCTTTTGACAGTGAAATGTTCAGTCCAACTTAGCTCGAAGGAAAGACTAATAAAAAAGGTTTAATTGACCCGTATGAGGCTCTTACGGTAGGACTTTGATTGTTTATAGAAGTGGAATGTAATACTATGCAAAACGAGAAATAAACAGTGATTTTACCAGCAGTCATTTCATTTCATATACGGGGAACCGACAATTATTAGTATTATATTATTTGCATATCGTCTCATTATTAGATAGATAGGTTGATACTTTATTGATCCGCGGTGTCAATTTAAGTAGACAGTATTTCACGTCCTAATAGTGGGGTACTCACGTAATGCATGGCTGATCCTGAACGTTAGACGTTTCCGTGTCCCCGTCAATCAATCATCACATCATCACGTCAATCATCATCATCTTATCATCTCTCCACATCGGACGTGGTTGTCATAAAATTGACTGATATCCATTATCCACTCCGTTGTTCTTGCGGAGCAAGAGCCATATTATTATTTAAAGGAAGCGGCCATATTCAGTTTCGTTTCGCTAGGAATTATGAGATTTGGTGTTGGATGTATAGACTACGCAGATAGGGACCTGGTCTTTAATCGCACGATAGACTACAAGTTCCAAGTATATAGCGTGACCCAGATTCACTCCGCGCAAATCTTTTTTTTCACTCAGGCTATCGGTGATCGCAGTAAGTTCATTCATTGCCGACAGATTCTTGTGTCGCACTGACAGCTCGCGTGAGTGGCGTCATCACACGCATTGGATAATTTAGGAGTGAAATGCGAATGCAAGGCTTGAAAGCACTACTCGCAAGCCCGCCCCCAGATAATATTTACCAATCGCAACGGCCAATTAAAGGGGCAATTCGCGATCATATCATCGCAGCGTACAGGCCTGCATTAGGAGGGGGTGGGTGGGTGGGTGGGAGAGAAATATACATATACGGCGGGGAGAGAATATATACATGCGGTGGGGAGGAGACTGTCTATTAGGAGGGGGTGGGGGTGGGGGGTTTGGACATTTACGGTGGCCAGTTTCGAATTGCAGCCTTACATTTTAAAATACAGGAACTTGGTGCAGCCTTTCTTTATGTGAGCAACTGTCAAAATCCAGCTAGATGGGCCCTTGATGAATTCCCTTTCCATCCTGTACCAAAAGTCCACGTAAAAAGTATTAATCCTTTGATAATTTTGCTGGGGTATAATGGTGTGGCTACTCTCAAATGCTTGCATAATCATTCAATACATAATTGAACAATAGGCTATTTATATAGCATGTATGTAGAAGTGAAATGACAATACATATGACCTGTAGCCCATGGGGGAAATATACATATTCGTTTAGAATTAAAAACAAAATACATTTCTTTGTTGTGAACATGTATTTACATAGCATTAAAAAAAGTCAACCAACGAACTAGATTCTTGTACCGGATCTCCTCTCTGGTAAACAAGAATACCCTGAAGACTCTGGCAGGAGCACTCATTCAAGGGTACTACGACTATGCTTGCACCTCATGGTACCAAAGCACCTCAAAGGCGCTAAAAACAAGATTACAAATATCACAAAACAAACTAGTCAGACTACTACTTGACCTTACCCCTAGAACCCACCTCACCCCTGCACACTTTGACAACCTAGGATGGCTTAGAGTAGACGACAGAGTACAGCAACTTGCAATGGGCCTGGTCTACAAGATACACTATATGACTAAGGTACCCATGTACATGTCAAAATACTTCACAAAGGTCAGTGAATACCACGAGCACAACACCAGAGGAAGCTCAACAAATCATGTTAAACCCTGAATTAAGTAATCTGTCATCGACCGTATCCTGTCTCACAGATTCGTTTTTGCAGTAATTTCTTTTTTATAAAAAAAAAAAAAAAAAAAAATTGTGCACGTGTTTGCACGCGTGTGTATGTGTGCACGTGTATGTGTGCACGTGTGTGTGCACGTGTATGTGTGCACGTGTGTGTGCACGTGTATGTGTGCACGTGTATGCACGCGTGTGTGTGCACGCGTAGCAGTGTGTGTATGGTTGCACGTGTTTGCACGCGTGTGTACTGCACGCGTGTGTGTGCTAGCTTTTCGTTCAGCGTTTCTCTGATTGGCCACACGGCCACGTGACCGCCCTAGCACACGCCCTTTTCCGCTGAGAGACGCGGCATTAGCGCTGGTCGAACCAACGCGCTGCTCGAACCAGTTCAGTGTGACTGTACTAAACTCTTCCACCACATGATGACCGACATTTGACATACAGTACACCTCCTATCTATGTTGGGATTATGTTTGGTCATGACAAAACAATAAAAATCGCTACTGTTAGTAATGCTGCCACCACCCACTTCAATGACAGAGCTCTCATATTTGCGAATGCATATCTTAAATTATGGCGATGTGTCTAATATGGCTGTCGTGAAGTCATTGATAAGCGACAGCCATATTAGACACATAGCCATAATTTAAGATATAGTTTATGCATTCGCAAAATATGAGAGCAGCTGTCATTGAAGGGCTTCAACGGAGCACCGCCGCTGCTGCTGCTGGAGCTGAAGTCAAGTGATGTACAGTGACGAGTGAATCTGGTAGTTGGTTGTTAAAAACGCGAAACATAATAACGTTACGCTTTCTAGTTCAGCGCATTTCATAACTGTATGGGCTTTGTTTATACTTCAGAGCTCAGAGGTGATGTACAGTGACGAGTGAATCTGGTAGTTGGTTGTTAAAAACGCGAAACATAATAATAACGTTACGCTTTCTAGTTCAGCGCATTTCATAACTGTATGGGCTTTGTTTATACTTCAGAGCTCAGAGGTGATGTACAGTGACGAGTGAATCTGGTAGTTGGTTGTTAAAAACGCGAAACATAATAATAACGTTACGCTTTCTAGTTCAGCGCATTTCATAACTGTATGGGCTTTGTTTATACTTCAGAGCTCAGAGGTGATGTACAGTGACGAGTGAATCTGGTAGTTGGTTGTTAAAAACGCGAAACATAATAATCAGTCAGCAGCGCTCCACTGCTACCGCAGCTGAACACAAGTTGGTTGGTAGTGGTACGCGCTGCCGCTAGCTCCTTGTAGTGCTGTGACAAACTGTCAAAAAGGGCTTTAGTTTTTGAGATACCCCTACCGGAGGTAGAACAAAACACAAGCATATTTTTCCTCATCTCTAAGGTCTCCCATATATGAAATGGATTCTTGTATAAAAATATTTTACTGCAAAAATTGTTAAATTGATAGATATTGTTATACAACCCCAAAGGAAAAAACAACCAAAATATAGCCTGGCCGTATGAGAGTTGAGACATATAAACTCATGTAGATTAATAATGGTTGTGAACTTGTGCTGAATCCAGCAATACGACATGTGTAAATATAGCATGCATGGTCAGGGAGTTACATCAGTAAATGTATGGTGTCCTAAATGAAAGAAAATGAAACATTGACATAATGAAGTCTTCAGTCCAAAGCCCATTATCAGCGGTGCATCAGAAGCATGTTGACAAATTCAATGTTACTGCAAAGTAAAGTCACTTGAGGTAATGTTCTGGTCTATATTGTTAATATATTTATGATACATTTAATAATTTATATATTTCATATGATACATTTTATGATACTTCATATGGAAACAAAGATCCAATTGAATCAGGTTGAAATTTAAATAGAACACCTTTATTTCAATCTACTGCGTTCTGCCCCTGCTGTATTCACTGTACACACATGACTGGAGTAAAGCGAAGTCTGACAGCTTACCACTCATTGGCAACATTTTATTTCTAATTGTGTTTACCTTGGAAACAAAGTAGTTGTTGAAATGGGTTGCAATGTCAAATGGTTTAGTGATGAATATACCATCTGACTCAATAAATTATGGCGTTTTGCCCATTTTATTTCTACCCATAGCTTCATTCAATGTTTTCCATCCATAGTCTCTTACTACATGACATACAGATAGACAGTACTGCTACATCTATACGCTACATCTATGACATATCAGATTTGCAAATACAGTACTGTTTGTGATACAAAAGTGTCCAGAAAAAGAGTGTATATACATTTGGCGTAGAAACTGTACATTGGAGGAGGTTGGGTGGGTGGGGTGGGGTTGGGTGGGTGGGTGAGGGCTGTACATTGGAGGTGGGGGGGGTGGGTAGGGGACACACATTTTACACTGTACATTGGAATACTGACAAAGCCTTACTTGGTCATTTACTGTACAACTAGGTTAGGACATTTTTAGGGGCCAGTTTCGAATTGCAGTCTCACGTACTGTAGGTGTTTTGAGAGTGGTTTTGAAAGTGGGTAGTGATTCACATTCCTTTACAGCTTTAGGTAGGGCGTTCCACATTGATGTGGCATAATTGCGAAACGTGTTTAGTCCCTTGTTTGAGCCGAATCTGGGTTTTACATGATTTGTGGAGCTCCCTCTGGTGTTGTGATCGTGGTATTCACTGACCTTTGGGAAGTATTTTGACATGTACATGGGTACCTTGGTCGCGTAGTGTATCTTGTAGACCAGGCCCATTGCAAGTTGCTGTACTCTGTCGTCTACTCTAAGCCATCCTAGGTTGTCAAAGTGGGCAGGGGTGAGGTGGGTTCTAGGAGTCAGGTCAAGCAGTAGTCTGACTAGCTTGTTTTGAGATGTTTGTAATTTGTTTTTTAGTGCCTTTGAGGTGCTTTGGTACCATGAGGTGCAAGCATAGTCGTAGTACCCTTGAATGAGTGCTCCTGCTAGAGTCTTCAGGGTATTCTTGTTTACCAGAGAGGAGATGCAGTACAAGAATCGCGTTCGTTGGTTGACTTTTTTTTATTACATTGGATGCCATTTTGTCACAGGAAAGATTAGCCTCTAGGATGGAACCCAGGTAGGTAATTTCATCTTTCCTTGTGATAATATTGTCACCCACTGTAACCGAGAAGCCGTCGGTCTTGCCGAGTTTGTTATTTGAACCGAAGAGAATGGACTCTGTTTTGCCCATGTGTAATGATAGTTTGTTGTCGGCGAGCCATATGCAGATTGCCTAGTTCCGAGCTGAGGGCTTTTTCAACCTGTAACTTGTTCTTGTCAGAGACCAGCAGGGCTGAGTCGTCCGCAAACAGGAACAAGTCGCAGTCACAAGCTGATGACATGTCATTTGCATAAATTAGGAATAGTAGCGGTCCTAGTATGCTTCCTTGTGGAACACCACAGCTCACTGTGAGGGGGGGGATAGGGTACCGTTTACCTCCACCATCTGTTCCCTCCCCTCCAGGTAGGATTGTATCCAGCTCACTGATAAACTAGTGTGAGTGGAGAGAGAGGAGAGAGAGAGTGGAGAGAGAGAGTGAGAGAGTGAGAGTGAGAGAGGAGAGAGAGTGGAGAGAGAGGAGAGAGGAGAGTGGAGAGAGAGTGGAGAGAGTGGAGAGAGAGTGGAGAGAGTGGAGAGAGAGTGGAGAGAGAGGAGAGAGAGAGAGTGGAGAGAGAGAGTGGAGAGAGAGTGGAGAGGAGAGTGGAGAGAGAGGAGAGTGGAGAGAGAGAGTGGAGAGAGAGGAGAGTGGAGAGAGAGAGTGGAGAGAGTGGAGAGAGAGGAGAGAGAGAGTGGAGAGAGAGGAGAGAGAGGAGAGTGGAGAGGAGAGTGGAGAGAGAGGAGAGTGGAGAGAGAGAGTGGAGAGAGAGAGTGGAGAGAGAGAGTGGAGAGAAAGGAGAGTGGAGAGAGGAGAGTGGAGAGAGGAGAGTGGAGAGACGGTCGACCATTGGACCCTTCGTAGTTTACATTACACATAGAAACTGCGTGACTCGCGAGAGAAGTTGTCACACAGCTGTCAAACGCAGCAGGGCCGAAGAGCTAGTCTGGTCCGCTCTGCTCGGTCCATTATGATGAAGTTGACAGGGCCACTACGCAAAGCCATGACTCGCACACCGGGCTCCTAAATGATTTGTCCAGTTCGCACATATCTGTGGTGACGTCATTGCTACTTTAGAGCTGAACAAACTTTCTATACCGTTTATACCGTCCACCCCTACCGGACACAAACACAACCCTTGCGTTTTCATGTAACTGAGGGAGAAAGGGCCAGAACTGTACACAGCATGGTCGTGTAGGGAACATGGTTAGTCTAATCTATACAAAAATAAATATATATATATATATAGCTTCTTATTCAGTGTGCCTATATCTATATGAATGACATTGTAGTCTTGTTTTGTAAGCTTGTCGGTGTAGCAGCCTAAGTGTCTCAAGTCACGACGAGTTGAAATAAAGGTTTGGAATTAAATGAACTCAGTATTGACAACAGTCTCTACGCAACGTCGCAACCCCTATTGTCGTGCTAAACAGAACGTCCTGTATTTCTTGAACCCATTCCTTACAGTTACAGCCATAGATATATAGATATCTATGGTTACAGCTACCGAGCTCGAAATGTTCCTTCCACAGTCAGTTGAGCACTGCGGTCAAGTGAGCCGTCTTTTGCTTTTGCGTGGTCAAGTGAGCCGCTCTTGTTTTTCGAGTGCGCGATTAGTTCCAGGTTTACGGTAATGCATTAAAACAAGCCTGGGACGCTGTTGTAATGAACCGACGTGACTTTTGAACACAGTCTCACAAGTAGATCTTACAGAAATACTTAATATGACATTGAATGCGCATCGAATCAATAGGACGTTTAGTCTAATCAATAGGACGTTTCGTATGTGCAGTATTATTGAACATCGAATCAATAGGACGCGCAGTATATTCGATCACTAAACTAAAGCTACAGACAATTCCACAGAGGAACACTTCCGGTGAGGATTTCAAAGTAAAGGATGGCATGTGGTTCATTTCTATTATTTCATAAGTAGTTTATTACACTGCCATGTTTGTACTTAATACTTCTCAAGACTACTTGCACAAATAATATTAACTACTTTTACTGTGTACTTTGAGTAATTTGAGTTTCAAAGTCCTTTTTATAGAACAATGAGTATTTTCGACTAACTTTGATGTGGGATAAAAAAAGATTTTCCCATAAGCACTTTATGAAACTGCCATGGTTGTACTTAGTACCTCTTAGACTACTTGTACAAATTATATGAAATATTTTTACTGTGTACTTTTTGAGTAATTTGAGTTTCAAAGTCCTCAGAATCAGCATTTTCGACTAACTTTGATGTTGGATAAAAACAATTCTTCCCATAAGCACTTTATGAAACTGCCATGGTTGTACTTAGTACCTCTTAGACTACCTGTACAAATTATATGAAATATTTTTACTGTGTACTTTTTGAGTAATTTCAGTTTCAAAGTCCCCAGAATCAGCATTTTCGACTAACTTTGATGTGGGATAAAAAAAGATTTTCCCATAAGCACCTTATGAAACTGCCATGGTTGTACGTAGTACCTCTTAGACTACTTGTACAAATTATATGAAATATTTTTACTGTGTACTTTTTGAGTAATTTCAGTTTTAAAGTCCTCAGAATCAGCATTTTCGACTAACTTTGATGTGGGATAAAAAAAGATTTTCCCATAAGCACCTTATGAAACTGCCATGGTTGTACTTAGTACCTCTTAGACTACGTGTACAAATTATATGAAATATTTTTACTGTGTACTTTTTGAGTAATTTGAGTTTCAAAGTCCCCAGAATCAGCATTTTCGACTAACTTTGATGTGGGATAAAAAAAGATTTTCCCATAAGCACCTTATGAAACTGCCATGGTTGTACTTAGTACCTCTTAGACTACTTGTACAAATTATATGAAATATTTTTACTGTGTACTTTTTGAGTAATTTCAGTTTTAAAGTCCTCAGAATCAGCATTTTCGACTAACTTTGATGTGGGATAAAAAAAGATTTTCCCATAAGCACCTTATGAAACTGCCATGGTTGTACTTAGTACCTCTTAGACTACCTGTACAAATTATATGAAATATTTTTACTGTGTACTTTTTGAGTAATTTGAGTTTCAAAGTCCCCAGAATCAGCATTTTCGACTAACTTTGATGTGGGATAAAAAAAGATTTTCCCATAAGCACCTTATGAAACTGCCATGGTTGTACTTAGTACCTCTTAGACTACCTGTACAAATTATATGAAATATTTTTACTGTGTACTTTTTGAGTAATTTCAGTTTCAAAGTCCCCAGAATCAGCATTTTCGACTAACTTTGATGTGGGATAAAAAAAGATTTTCCCATAAGCACCTTATGAAACTGCCATGGTTGTACTTAGTACCTCTTAGACTACGTGTACAAATTATATGAAATATTTTTACTGTGTACTTTTTGAGTAATTTCAGTTTCAAAGTCCCCAGAATCAGCATTTTCGACTAACTTTGATGTGGGATAAAAAAAGATTTTCCCATAAGCACCTTATGAAACTGCCATGGTTGTACTTAGTACCTCTTAGACTACGTGTACAAATTATATGAAATATTTTTACTGTGTACTTTTTGAGTAATTTCAGTTTTAAAGTCCTCAGAATCAGCATTTTCGACTAACTTTGATGTGGGATAAAAAAAGATTTTCCCATAAGCACCTTATGAAACTGCCATGGTTGTACTTAGTACCTCTTAGACTACGTGTACAAATTATATGAAATATTTTTACTGTGTACTTTTTGAGTAATTTGAGTTTCAAAGTCCCCAGAATCAGCATTTTCGACTAACTTTGATGTGGGATAAAAAAAGATTTTCCCATAAGCACCTTATGAAACTGCCATGGTTGTACTTAGTACCTCTTAGACTACGTGTACAAATTATATGAAATATTTTTACTGTGTACTTTTTGAGTAATTTCAGTTTCAAAGTCCCCAGAATCAGCATTTTCGACTAACTTTGATGTGGGATAAAAAAAGATTTTCCCATAAGCACCTTATGAAACTGCCATGGTTGTACTTAGTACCTCTTAGACTACCTGTACAAATTATATGAAATATTTTTACTGTGTACTTTTTGAGTAATTTCAGTTTTAAAGTCCTCAGAATCAGCATTTTCGACTAACTTTGATGTGGGATAAAAAAAGAGTACGGTAAGTCAGCAAATTAGATATTAAGTGATCTTAGAATTATATTTTGTGTTTAAGTAAACATGTATAAGTATGTTAACAGAAGTTCCCAAACCCACACCACTGAAGCATTTATTTTGTGCTCGGTGGTCTCAGCTGTTTTTTAAATGATATTTCCTTATCCCGCCCTTAGTATCTGTGTACACAATTCTAAATGAAGTAGCTCAGTAAGCAAGGTAACCTACAATATTTTCCAGTGTCCATATTGTTCGAATGGAGTGTTTTTATTTTACACAATATTTAAAGATTTGTATTCTACATGTGTCTGTTGGGAGTTACATTAGAGACTATTCCACAATGTGTTTTACAAAGGGATTACTTCAAGATGAGGAGGACCTGCTATGGCAAGGAGGACTGGGGGACTGTCAAATGGAGAGGAGCAACCATGAACCATCCAGTTCAACGTGATGGCAGTAGCTGTGGGGTCATAGTTACCATGGTAACATCGTTTTTTACTTTAACTATATGTAATATTTATGCTTCTGCTACATATATATATATTCTTATATTTATTTCAGTCGCTTGATTATTATACAAGTTTAAAGAATAAAATAGTCAATGATGTTAAAAGATAAGTCATTCATTTCTAAATTATCAATTTTCAGTTTATTTTTTAGGGGAAAAGTGATGAGGGCTGGTTGTTGACACAGCAGTTTGTCATGTACATTCTTCAAGTTGTGTTAATTACCTCATTACAAGTATTAGTTATTAATAGTTTGATCCTTTTTATTGAAATATCAATTCAATTTATTAATTTTATTGGCAAAAACGATGTAGCGCAGAATAGATGACAAGTGTGATTGTGTGTGTTGGTGTGTAGATGGCAAGAGCAGTGATGGAGGCCTTTCCTGCATTACCAGTTATGTCCTTTGGGACATCCAAAAAGGAGATGGCTTGTGAGAGGAGAAAGTGTGCACTTTCAATACTCAATGGTTCAGGTTTGTAAGTCATTTGTCCTGCTTTATGTTATGGTTCTTAGTTAGTTGTTATGGAAATAATTATCTTCTATTAATCCAATGCAATCAAACAAATCTACAATAACTACAGCCTGTAAAATTGCCTTTGAGTCCACACACTACAGCATTTATAGCCTACAGCATCATAGATTTTAAGCACAGGGCCCAAACCAAATATCCCATACATATCTCACTTGAACCCATAACTTATATTAATTTTACTTATATTGAGACATTAACAGTTGAAGAATAACTTTTTTTCCTGCTGCAATAAGGAATGTTGACACTTAACCTGTCACGGTTTGTATCAGGAGAGCAGGGAAGAGGAAACGAATACAGATTGTTCCAGGCATCCAGGAACAGTTTATAGGTGGTTTATTGAAAAAAATAACAGAAGATTGATTGATTGATTGATTGAAAAGTTTATTAACAGATTGCAGAATGGGTACAGTACAGCTCAATACATACAGGGGTGTTAAGGGGATGCAGACCAAAGAAATACTTTCGTCTTGTTTACATCAGGGTCCCCCATTTTCAATTCATCATAACATATATGACATACATGACATACAGATAGACAGTACTGCTACATCTATACATTTATGACATATCAGATTTGCAAATACAGTACTGTTGTGATACAAAAAGTGTCCAGAAAAAGAGTATATACATTTGACGTAGAAACTGTACATTGGAGGAGGTTGGGTGGGGTCGGGTGGGTGGGTGGGGGTTGTACATTGGAGGGGGGGGGGGGGGGGGTTGGGGTAGGGGGGGACACACACTGTACAATGTACATTGGAATACTGACAAAGCCATACTTGGTAATTTGCTGTACAACTGGGTTAAGACATTTGTAGGGGCCAGTTTCGAATTGCAGTCTCCCATAGGTGTTCTTTGAGAGTGTTGCTTACAGGCAGAGTGGCAGGAGGCATGGGTGAAATATGGAACACAAAACAGGGCTTAGAGTGAAACAGTGACAAATATTAATTCCTGCATTTTTTTATTTGTTGCATACAGGTCATTGCCTAGTAATGTTTCGAATATTACGGATTGTTTATGTATGTCTGCTTATATGTTGTTCTGTTCTGTTAACTGTATACATATACAGTATGTCTAAATAACATATTTTCTTTTCCTGCAGTGTTTCAAATGGAGGACAACTGTGCAATGTGCTCTGCCTCAAAGCCCCCAGGATCTGGGCCTCCCACTACAGATTGGGTGAGTGTTTGTCGTAGTGTATAGTGTGTCTAATCAATTCTAATCAAATTCTATTTATGATATTAGATGTATTTACAAAACTGTTGAGTCACTGGGTCTATCCAGATCAGGCGGTCCAGTGAAAATGCTGCAGGGCCATGCTTCGATTTCTACTTTTCGGCGCATGGCGAATAATGTTTTTACGCCAACCTCGTGCGTCAGCCCTGCTGCAGCCCACACACATTAACTCTATTCAAAATGACTGTGTAACCGATATAAATTGATTTACTAACAAAACAGTCAAGACAACTTCTCTCAGATAAATGGTAATGTATATACATTGTTTACACATATAATGAACAGAGAGAATATAAAATGTGATGAGTAGTGGAATAGGGATACTGACAATTATAATCATGTCTAATAGCAACATATTAAATTAAAGTGTAACTTCACCCCAGGTTTGAGCCTAAGTCCACCCACATGATGACAATAGCCTCAATGCAGCGTTGACAAAGCTACATTAGCTTGGAAAATAGCAATATGGGGCACTGAATTAGCACACCCCGCGGTTCCTCCACCTCACTCTACGCCGCTGGGAGACTGATGGTACATGTCCACCAGATCAGGCCTGGAAACCAAATTATACCTTGAGGCAACACAAATTGACCACTTGGAGAGAGGTTTGTGTGTGTTATCTGCTGGTGTCCTCTTTCACACACCAACATCCTGTAAGTCACTATTAAAACATGGGAAGCAGGGAGAAGCAGGTCGTATGCAATACATAACTGACCAATGAATACCAAAAGGTAACTACATTATAGTGATGCAACATGGGGTTTTCCCAGAACTATAAATCTTCTACCTATAACTACCTAAAAAACATTTCTATTTGAAAAACTGAAAATTTAGACATAATATACTTATTTTCTGATATTATTAAACTGGTGTTTGAGGCGAGTATGCTACAGACTATAGCTACATGTAATAAAGTTGACATGAATCTAATTTTGCCAAAATTATTCTCTATTGCACTTCATTACTTCATCATTTCCGATGACAAGATGTATCAGATTTGATGGTGACTCATTTCATTTTACAGCTACAGTGTGACACCTGTGAAAGATGGTTCCATGAGCAGTGCCTGGGGGTGAATCAGGACCAACGCCAAGAAGCCAGGAAGCCAGGAAGCAATTGGAATTGCTGTCTCTGCAACTAGGGCAGAATAATTAAGAAAAAGGGGGGAAAATCTGTGTTGACAGAGTCACATGGGGAGCAATAACTGGTCATGACGACGAGGTCTCCTTTAGCCTTAACTGGCGTGGTTTATTTAATATGTACATTTGCGCCACTAGACCTGCTCTCCATGAGAGCTAGAGAGAGAGAGAGACAGAGGGGCAGGGAACAATCCCTTATACCTGATACCTGACGTCAGTTACAATAGCTGCGTCTCCTTACGCCTATAGCGCCCTCTTACTGTGGAACAGTTAAAGTGCAGTTACATGCAAACATTAATACTGTACTTACACTTAACAATCTGTTTGCCTGTTTTTGTCATACATAAACACAATCACTGAATGACAGTGTTTCAGTTGATAAGCTTTCATTTTTTGTTTTTAATATTTTCTCCTTTAGCCTTAACTGGCGTGGTTTATTTAATATGTACATTTGCGCCACTAGACCTGCTCTCCATG
Organism: Notolepis coatsorum; assembly: GCF_963971535.1. NCBI lineage: Eukaryota > Metazoa > Chordata > Actinopteri > Aulopiformes > Paralepididae > Notolepis > Notolepis coatsorum. Next base: position 190,547,884 of record NC_140167.1, read on the forward strand.
AGAGCTAGAGAGAGAGAGAGACAGAGGGGCAGGGAACAATCCCTTATACCTGATACCTGACGTCAGTTACAATAGCTGCGTCTCCTTACGCCTATAGCGCCCTCTTACTGTGGAACAGTTAAAGTGCAGTTACATGCAAACATTAATACTGTACTTACACTTAACAATCTGTTTGCCTGTTTTTGTCATACATAAACACAATCACTGAATGACAGTGTTTCAGTTGATAAGCTTTCATTTTTTGTTTTTAATATTTTCTCCTTTAGCCTTAACTGGCGTGGTTTATTTAATATGTACATTTGCGCCACTAGACCTGCTCTCCATGAGAGCTAGAGAGAGAGAGAGACAGAGGGGCAGGGAACAATCCCTTATACCTGACGTCAGTTACAATAGCTGCGTCTCCTTACGCCTATAGCGCCCTCTTACTGTGGAACAGTTAAAGTGCAGTTACATGCAAACATTAATACTGTACTTACACTTAACTATCTGTTTGCCTGTTTTTGTCATACATAGACACAATCACTGAATGACTGTTTCAGTTGATAAGCTTTCATTTTTTGTTTTTAATATTTGCTCATCTCCTATGCTTATCTATGTAGTTTAGTTGGATATTCATATTTTTATTATTGGCATGACTACTTACTTTTAGTAGAATGTATATATATAGTTAAAGGTGTTCATATTCATTTTATTTTCAAATATATGTTATAAGTATCTACGTTTATTGATATTATATGTGTAAATAGTAATTTTGTATTTCAAATACATCATGCTAATTTCAAAGATGCTTGTATGTGTGTTTTTATTGCAACATCAAAGCAACCTAGGTAAGTTGAACATCAAAAGCCAAAACAAAAGTTAAAAAACAAACTATAAAAACTCTAATATTGGCACGTGCTACTACAGTTATACTGTTTTAAAGGTAAAAGTTAAAATATCTTCTTGCAATACATCCAAAAATAATTTTCACTGTGTTTCGTGAAATTTTGACAATGCAGTCTAAAAGTATAATGAACCAACCCTGTTCATTTGTGCTAGATAATCAAAAACAGTCATTCCACAACTACATGTTCATGACTTTTTGCTAAAACTATTGTATTGATTCAATCATTTAGAATTGCAATGTCATTGTGAAATAGAAATGTTCATCATATTTTTTTTATTCAGCACAAAATCAAGACAGTACAGATATGCAGATATACTTTACAACACGTTTAACATCATGTCTGTACCGAGACTGCTATGCTTGGGGAAGGGGCGTGGGGGAAACATAAAAAGAAAAAGAAAAACAGGTACACCAGAATTTGCAGATAAAAAAATGCAGTACTGTTGAGTCCAGAAAAGAGAGTATATACATTTGACGTAAAAAAGACGTACATTGGAGGAGGTTGGGTAGGTGGGGTGGAGTCGTGGGGGGGGGGGGGGGGGGGGGGGGTTGGTTAGGCGGGGTGGGTGGGGAACACTACAAGCAAAACTGTACATTGGTAAGTATTACTGGTGAGATAAATCAAACACATTTTTAAAAGAAAATGACAATCAAATGGGAAATAAGATGAAAATAAATATAATGCAGTGCCTTTATAGCCCTATACGCTCTATACAAGCCCACTTTATATCGAACTGTTCACCTTGCAACCTGATCAGATGAGTCATCCTCTCCATGTCCTGAATTTCTTTAACTTTGTTTAGCCATTGGTTATGTGTTGGGGGACTGTGTGATAATTTTCTTGGCAGCAGTTAACAGTATTTGAAGAAGATACACACTTTTCCTTCCCTCAATGCCCTCCGTTATGACTCCGAGGATGGCAGTTTTGAAATCTTGTGGGATGTCCATGTCGAATACTTTTTTTTACATCCCTGAATGCAAAAAGTCCAAAAGCAGGACAACAGTAAGATTTTGGTGGGACAAAGTGGGACAGATAGATAATGTAAATTTTTGTATTAGAATAACTCGTCTTCACCGAATAGATTAAGGTTAAATCAAAATAAATACAAATTAAATACAGAATTATATCTCTCCACATTCATCTTGGCACTGGCAGCCGGCTTGTTACCACCTAACATCTGTTTTAAATATTCAAACGTTATCACTTGACAGGAATGTCTTGTGTTCGATTTTTGCTTCGAAAAGAGGGACATCCTCTCAATACGTGGGACGCGGTCTCAAATGGTGGGACAGTACAACCAAAAGGGGGACACCTGGTCACCGTACCCAGAAGTGACATAATTTTGGGCATGTCCAGAAAATGTATGGTTAATTTGTTCACCACATCCCCTCCAGCATTGGCTTGTGGGAGTTGTACCTGCTTTAGCAGTCAATAAGGGGGTCTTGAAAAACATACTAATGACCTTCCATATATATTCTCTCCAGGAGTTAGAATTAGTCACCTTATAATTCAGTACAAACATCGAACCACTCCTCTTCTTGTGAGATCTCCTGTTGGAGCTCAGCCTCCCACTTCAACTTAATGTATAGCGAGTCGTTGGGGTTCATTGATATTAGGTTTTGATATAATTTAGAACGAATTTTTTGTTTTGAAGCATCAATTTGTATATTAGCTATAAAGCGTTCTATTGGAGAAGGGTGTCGAATTTTTTGTCCCAATCTTCCTGGTTTTCAAAAAAATGCCTTAATTGGAGACATCTGAAAAAGTCAGTACTAGGAAGGCTAAACTCCACTCTGAGTTGTTGGAAGGATTTAAGCAGGCCGGAGTGAATAAATTGGTAAACAAATTTCAGACCCTTTGTCCTCCATCCACTGAATCCTGCATCCAGAGTTGATGGTGTAAAGTCCCCAATGAAACCAATTGAGGTCAGGCCCGATGTTAAAGGCAAACTGAACTCTTTCTGGACCGCTCTCCATATTTGTATCGTAAATCTCGACCATGCTTGGCCAGCTGTAATGTTTTAAAACGCACTAGGTAATTTCCCCTGCCATATTAAACGTGAGAGTAATTGATTTAGTAAATTTAGTAAAAGTGTGGTTACCAATTGGGATGGCCAGCATTAGAAACGGATACAGTAGTCTAGGGAGTATGTTCATTCTGATTATTTCCACCCTCCCTATCAAGGAAAGAGGCAGAACAGTCCATCTATCCACGTCCTCTCTGATCTTATTGATAAGCCTCGTGTACTTGGCTTTATACAAATTGGTCAAATGTGGGTGTTATGGTATGCCTAAATATTTAATACCAGTACTTGGCCATTTAAAAGGGAAGAGGGATATGGCCTGTTGAGAAATGTTCCCCCCAATAGCCAGTGCCTCTGTTTTGTCTATGTTAATTTTATATCCAGAGTAATAACCAAATGTTAAAATTTTACTCATACGGCATGGAATCGACCTCGAAATAGAAATGTTAATTAAAAGGAAAAAGGAAAAATCTAAACCCAAGTACTAAGTACAACCATGGCAGTTTCATAAAGTGCTTATGGGAAAATCTTTTTTTATCCCACATCAAAGTTAGTCGAAAATGCTGATTCTGAGGACTTTAAAACTGAAATTACTCAAAAAGTACACAGTAAAAATATTTCATATAATTTGTACAAGTAGTCTAAGAGGTACTAAGTACAACCATGGCAGTTTCATAAGGTGCTTATGGGAAAATCTTTTTTTATCCCACATCAAAGTTAGTCGAAAATGCTGATTCTGGGGACTTTGAAACTGAAATTACTCAAAAAGTACACAGTAAAAATATTTCATATAATTTGTACACGTAGTCTAAGAGGTACTAAGTACAACCATGGCAGTTTCATAAGGTGCTTATGGGAAAATCTTTTTTTATCCCACATCAAAGTTAGTCGAAAATGCTGATTCTGAGGACTTTAAAACTGAAATTACTCAAAAAGTACACAGTAAAAATATTTCATATAATTTGTACAAGTAGTCTAAGAGGTACTAAGTACAACCATGGCAGTTTCATAAGGTGCTTATGGGAAAATCTTTTTTTATCCCACATCAAAGTTAGTCGAAAATGTTGATTCTGGGGACTTTGAAACTCAAATTACTCAAAAAGTACACAGTAAAAATATTTCATATAATTTGTACACGTAGTCTAAGAGGTACTAAGTACAACCATGGCAGTTTCATAAGGTGCTTATGGGAAAATCTTTTTTTATCCCACATCAAAGTTAGTCGAAAATGCTGATTCTGAGGACTTTAAAACTGAAATTACTCAAAAAGTACACAGTAAAAATATTTCATATAATTTGTACAAGTAGTCTAAGAGGTACTACGTACAACCATGGCAGTTTCATAAGGTGCTTATGGGAAAATCTTTTTTTATCCCACATCAAAGTTAGTCGAAAATGCTGATTCTGGGGACTTTGAAACTGAAATTACTCAAAAAGTACACAGTAAAAATATTTCATATAATTTGTACAGGTAGTCTAAGAGGTACTAAGTACAACCATGGCAGTTTCATAAAGTGCTTATGGGAAGAATTGTTTTTATCCAACATCAAAGTTAGTCGAAAATGCTGATTCTGAGGACTTTGAAACTCAAATTACTCAAAAAGTACACAGTAAAAATATTTCATATAATTTGTACAGGTAGTCTAAGAGGTACTAAGTACAACCATGGCAGTTTCATCAAGTGCTTATGGGAAAATCTTTTTTTATCCCACATCAAAGTTAGTCGAAAATGCTGATTCTGGGGACTTTGAAACTCAAATTACTCAAAAAGTACACAGTAAAAATATTTCATATAATTTGTACAGGTAGTCTAAGAGGTACTAAGTACAACCATGGCAGTTTCATAAGGTGCTTATGGGAAAATCTTTTTTTATCCCACATCAAAGTTAGTCGAAAATGCTGATTCTGGGGACTTTGAAACTGAAATTACTCAAAAAGTACACAGTAAAAATATTTCATATAATTTGTACACGTAGTCTAAGAGGTACTAAGTACAACCATGGCAGTTTCATAAGGTGCTTATGGGAAAATCTTTTTTTATCCCACATCAAAGTTAGTCGAAAATGCTGATTCTGGGGACTTTGAAACTCAAATTACTCAAAAAGTACACAGTAAAAATATTTCATATAATTTGTACAGGTAGTCTAAGAGGTACTAAGTACAACCATGGCAGTTTCATCAAGTGCTTATGGGAAGAATTGTTTTTATCCAACATCAAAGTTAGTCGAAAATGCTGATTCTGAGGACTTTAAAACTGAAATTACTCAAAAAGTACACAGTAAAAATATTTCATATAATTTGTACAAGTAGTCTAAGAGGTACTAAGTACAACCATGGCAGTTTCATAAAGTGCTTATGGGAAAATCTTTTTTTATCCCACATCAAAGTTAGTCGAAAATGCTGATTCTGGGGACTTTAAAAACTGAAATTACTCAAAAAGTACACAGTAAAAATATTTCATATAATTTGTACAGGTAGTCTAAGAGGTACTAAGTACAACCATGGCAGTTTCATAAAGTGCTTATGGGAAGAATTGTTTTTATCCAACATCAAAGTTAGTCGAAAATGCTGATTCTGAGGACTTTGAAACTCAAATTACTCAAAAAGTACACAGTAAAAATATTTCATATAATTTGTACAAGTAGTCTAAGAGGTACTAAGTACAACCATGGCAGTTTCATAAAGTGCTTATGGGAAAATCTTTTTTTATCCCACATCAAAGTTAGTCGAAAATACTCATTGTTCTATAAAAAGGACTTTGAAACTCAAATTACTCAAAGTACACAGTAAAAGTAGTTAATATTATTTGTGCAAGTAGTCTTGAGAAGTATTAAGTACAAACATGGCAGTGTAATAAACTACTTATGAAATAATAGAAATGAACCACATGCCATCCTTTACTTTGAAATCCTCACCGGAAGTGTTCCTCTGTGGAATTGTCTGTAGCTTTAGTTTAGTGATCGAATATACTGCGCGTCCTATTGATTCGATGTTCAATAATACTGCACATACGAAACGTCCTATTGATTAGACTAAACGTCCTATTGATTCGATGCGCATTCAATGTCATATTAAGTATTTCTGTAAGATCTACTTGTGAGACTGTGTTCAAAAGTCACGTCGGTTCATTACAACAGCGTCCCAGGCTTGTTTTAATGCATTACCGTAAACCTGGAACTAATCGCGCACTCGAAAAACAAGAGCGGCTCACTTGACCACGCAAAAGCAAAAGACGGCTCACTTGACCGCAGTAGCTGGTCCTTCTGAAATGCAAACAGTTTGACTTTTTCCGTCTCCATTGTTAGTTAGCCTCCACCCTCCACGAACGGTAGAACAACTTACCCGTTAAAACACCGACATTTGACGCAGTCCAGCGACGTGTCGGTTTTCTCACTGTATTGTACGATTAAAATAGCTAAAACGAACTATGAAGTGTCGACGACACGCAGTTCCGCGCTGTGAGTTTTAAAAGTGAGTGTGACCCGTAGTCGTTGATTGGCCAGTATTTGAAGCCCAACTTCCTCGTATCTTCCGGCAGGAACAACAATACCTATTGGCTTAGTGCTGCCACTTACCGGTTCCCTTGGGTATTACAGCCCTCTTAAATTAGATTACATTACATGATTGATTGATTGATTGATTGATTGAAAACTTTATTAGCAGATTGCAGAATGGGTACAATACAGTACAGCTCAATACACACAATTGTTAAGGGGATGCAGACCAGAGAAAGACTTTCGTCTTGTTTACATCAGGGTCCCCCATTTTCAATTCATCAGGACATATATGACATACATGACATACAGATAGTCAGTACTGCTACATCTATACATTTATGACATACCAGATTTGCAAATACAGTACTGTTTGTGATACAGAAGGAGTCAGGAAAAGGGAGTATATACATTTGACGTAGAAACTGTACATTGGAGGAGGTTGGGTGGGGGGGGTTGGGTACACTGGGATATTGACAACCATACTGGGTAATCTACATTGGAGGTGGTTGGGGGGGGGGGGGCACACTGTATATACAAGCAAAACTGTACATTGAGGGGGGGGAGACACTGTACAAACAAACAAAATTGTACATTGGACTATTGACAAAACCATACTAGGTAAATGACTGTACATTGGAGGGGGTTGGGTTAGGATATTTACAGGGGCCAGTGTTGAATTGCAGTCTCCCGTAGGTGTCCCTTGAGAGAGGTTTTGAAAGTGGGTAGTGATCCACATTCCTTTACAGCTTTGGGTAGGGTGTTCCACATTGATGTGGCATAATTGCGAAACGTGTTTAGTCCCTTATTTGAGCCGAATCTGGGTTTAACATGATTTGTGGAGCTCCCTCTGGTGTTGTGATCGTGGTATTCACTGACCTTTGGGAAGTATTTTGACATGTACATGGGTACCTTGGTCGTGTAGTGTATCTTGTAGACCAGGCCCATTGCAAGTTGCTGTACTCTGTCGTCTACTCTAAGCCATCCTAGGTTGTCAAAGTGGGCAGGGGTGAGGTGGGTTCTAGGAGTAAGGTCAAGCAGTAGTCTGACCAGTTTGTTTTGAGATGTTTGTAATTTTGTTTTTAGCGCCTTTGAGGTGCTTTGGTACCATGAGGTGCAAGCATAGTCGTAGTACCCCTGAATGAGTGCTCCTGCCAGAGTCTTCAGGGTATTCTTGTTTACCAGAGAGGAGATCCGGTACAAGAATCGAGTTCGTTGGTTGACTTTTTTTATTACATTGGATGCCATTTTGTCACAGGAGAGATTAGCCTCTAGGATGGAACCCAGGTAGGTAATTTCATCTTTCCTTGTGACAATATTGTCACCCACTGTAACTGAGAAGCCGTCGGTCTTGCTGAGTTTGTTATTTGAACCGAAGAGAATGGACATGAATGAGATCAGATGTATGTACAGCGTTGTAGTATTGATATCATAATATGTACAGTGATACAGGTATATAAAGACACTATGGTAGTAAGTCATACTGATCAGCAGCGTAACTAGTAAGAGTAGGTAAGGGACATGTACAGATATAGTATCTACAGATATGTAAAGGTACAGACAGATGTGAATGAATGAATGAATAAATGAATGAATGAATGAATGAATGAATGAATGAATGAATGAATGAATGAATGAATGAATGAATGAATTAATGAATTAATGAATTAATTAATTAATGAAAATTGTATTTAATAGATTGCAGAATGGGTACAATACAGTACGGCTCAATACACACAATTGTTAAGGGGATGCAGACCAGAGAAAGACGTTTGTCTTGTTTACATCAGGGTCCCCCATTTTCAATTCATAGTGACATTTATGACATACACAACATATATGACACCATGACATTTATGGCATAGGGACATACATGACATACAGGTATATTGTACTGTTACATTTGTGACATATATGATATGCAAATATACAGTACTGTTTGTTACCTGTGGATATATATATATACATACCAGGGCATACAGTGAAATGCGGGTGGCCATGCCCGCTTTGATTGTGCAATAATACTAAATAATAAAATATACATAATAAACAGGTAATAAAATAGACATAAAATAGGCATGATAAAATAGACATGCTAAAGTCCTGAGATAGTGCAATACAATGTTAGCTACAGATTAAGGCACTGGGTCCTATGTTACACTACTATACAATATACAGTTTTTACTCTATATCATTATGCTATACTTGCTATTTCTAAACTATACTATACAAGAACAACCACATCAGTTCTTTCCTTAAAGGGACCTTTATTTTCCTCGTTCCTTTAAAGTGTCCTTTCCATTTTGTGGCCTGGGGGAAGAAGCTGAGTCGCTCTGTTCTTGCTGCGTGTGTGCATAGGCGCTTGCCTGACCGCAGCAGCTTGAACAGGTGGTGGGGGTCTTTCATTATTCTGCAGGCTGTTATATAAGTCCTGCAGGGGTGGTAGTGCAGTGCTACCGGAGTCTCATGTACAGAGAGACTCAGAAGGAGCTTCTATCCCCACCATCAGGATGCTCAATGACTGATTGATTGATTGATTGATTGATTGATTGATTGATTGATTGATTGATTGATTGAAAACTTTATTAACAGATTGCAGAATGGGTACAATACAGTACAGCTCAATACACACAATTGTTAAGGGGATGCAGACCAGAGAAAGACTTTCGTCTTGTTTACATCAGGGTCCCCCATTTTCAATTCATCAGGACATATATGACATACATGACATACAGATAGACAGTACTGCTACATCTATACATTTATGACATACCATATTTGCAAATACAGTACTGTTTGTGATACAAAAAGAGTCCAGAAAAGGGAGTATATACATTTGACGTAAAAACTGTACATTGGAGGAGGTTGGGTGGGGTTTGGTGGGGGGGGGGGGGGGGGGGGTGGGTAGGAGGGGTTGGGGGGGGGAAACACTGTACAACTGTACAAGCAAAACTGTACATTGGAATATTGACAACCATACTAGGTAATTTACTGTACATTGGAGGGGGTTGGGGGGGGGGAAACACTGTACAAACAAGCAAAACTGTACATTGGAATATTGACAAAACCATACTAGGTAATTTACTGTGCATTGGAGGGGGTTGGGTTAGGACATTTACAGGGGCCAGTTTCGAATTGCAGTCTCCCGTAGGTGTTCTTTGAGAGTGGTTTTGAAAGTGGGTAGTGATTCACATTCCTTTACAGCTTTAGGTAGGGCGTTCCACATTGATGTGGCATAATTGCAAAACGTGTTTAGTCCCTTGTTTGAGCCGAATCTGGGTTTAACATGATTTGTGGAGCTCCCTCTGGTGTTGTGATCGTGGTATTCACTGACCTTTGGGAAGTATTTTGACATGTACATGGGTACCTTGGTCATGTAGTGTATCTTGTAGACCAGGCCCATTGCAAGTTGCTGTACTCTGTCGTCTACTCTAAGCCATCCTAGGTTGTCAACGTGGGCAGGGGTGAGGTGGGTTCTAGGAGTAAGGTCAAGCAGTAGTCTGACCAGTTTGTTTTGAGATGTTTGTAATTTTGTTTTTAGCGCCTTTGAGGTGCTTTGGTACCATGAGGTGCAAGCATAGTCGTAGTACCCTTGAATGAGTGCTCCTGCCAGAGTCTTCAGGGTATTCTTGTTTACCAGAGAGGAGATCCGGTACAAGAATCGAGTTCGTTGGTTGACTTGATTTTTTTATTACATTGGATGCCATTTTGTCACAGGAAAGATTAGCCTCTAGGATGGAACCCAGGTAGGTAATTTCATCTTTCCTTGTGACAATATTGTTTGATTGATTGATTGAAAAGTTTATTAACAGATTGCAGAATGGGTACAGTACAGTACAGCTCAATACATACAATTGTTAAGGGGATACAGACCAGAGAAAGACTTTCGTCTTGTTTACATCAGGGTCCCCCATTTTCAATTCATCATAACATATATGACATACATGACATACAGATAGACAGTACTGCTACATCTATACATTTATGACATATCAGATTTGCAAATACAGTACTGTTTGTGATACAAAAGTGTCCAGAAAAGGAGTGTATATACATTTGGCGTAGAAACTGTACATTGGAGGAGGTTGGATGTGTGGGGTGGGGTTGGGTGGGTTGGGTGAGGGCTGTACATTGGAGGTGGGGGGGGGGGGGGGGGGGGGGGTTGGGTAGGGGACACACACACATTTTACACTGTACATTGGAATATTGACAAAGCCTTACTTGGTCATTTACTGTACAACTAGGTTAGGACATTTGTAGGGGCCAGTTTCGAATTGCAGTCTCACGTAGGTGTTTTTTGAGAGTGTTTTTGAAAGTGGGTAGTGATTCACATTCCTTTACAGCTTTAGGTAGGGCGTTCCACATTGATGTGGCATAATTGCGAAACGTGTTTAGTCCCTTGTTTGAGCCGAATCTGGGTTTTACATGATTTGTGGAGCTCCCTCTGGTGTTGTGATCGTGGTATTCACTGACCTTTGGGAAGTATTTTGACATGTACATGGGTACCTTGGTCGCGTAGTGTATCTTGTAGACCAGGCCCATTGCAAGTTGCTGTACTCGGTCGTCTACTCTAAGCCATCCTAGGTTGTCAAAGTGGGCAGGGGTGAGGTGGGTTCTAGGAGTCAGGTCAAGTAGTAGTCTGACTAGCTTGTTTTGAGATGTTTGTAATTTGTCACCCACTGTAACTGAGAAGCCGTCGGTCTTGCTGAGTTTGTTATTTGAACCGAAGAGAATGGACTCTGTTTTGCCAATGTGTAATGATAGTTTGTTATCAGCGAGCCATATGCAGATTTTGCCTAGTTCCGAGCTGAGGGTTTTTTCAACCTGTAACTTGTTCTTGTCAGAGACCAGCAGGGCTGAGTTGTCCGCAAACAGGAACAAAGACTATGTAACATCAACCCATCCATCTACACTCATTGCACACACATCCACATGCACACACTCACTTTAAACACTCACCTTAACATTCACTTAAGACACTTTAACACTACATCACATTTATCTATTTATTAAAGAGATTTGCATTACATCCATACCTCATTTTACATTTAGCCTTTTTTAAAGTTTTTGTCTGCATTTTTACTTCATTGTACTTTCATTGTCCTTAGGTTGTACTTTAGTTTGTATATTGTATATTTGTAGTGTTGATTGATTGATTGATTGATTGAAAACTTTATTAACAGATTGCAGAATGGGTACAGTACAGTACAGCTCAATACATACAATTGTTAAGGGGATGCAGACCAGAGAAAGACTTTCGTCTTGTTTACATCAGGGTCCCCCATTTTCAATTCATCGTAACATATATGACATACATGACATACAGATAGACAGTACTGCTACATCTATACATTTATGACATACCAGATTTGCAATTACAGTACTGTTTGTGATACAAAAAGAGTCCAGAAAAAAGATTATATACATTTGACGTAGAAACTGTACATTGGATTGGGTAGGTGGGGGTGGGGGGGGACTGTACATTGGAGGTGGTTGGGTGGGTGGGGGGGGGGGTGTAGGAGTGGGGGGGTTGGGTAGGAGGGGTGGGCGGGGGACACTGTACAACTGTACAAACAAAACTGTACATTGGATTATTGACAAGACCATACTTGGTAATTTACTGTACATTGGAGGGGGTTGTGTTCGGACATTTACAGGGGCCAGTTTCGAGTTGCAGTCTCCCTTAGGTGTTTTTTGAGAGTGTTTTTGAAAGTGGGTAGTGATTCACATTCCTTTACAGCTTTGGGTAGGGCGTTCCACATTGATGTGGCATAATTGCGAAACGTGTTTAGTCCCTTGTTTGAGCCGAATCTGGGTTTAACATGATTTGTGGAGCTCCCTCTGGTGTTGTGATTGTGGTATTCACTGACCTTTGGGAAGTATTTTGACATGTACATGGGTACCTTGGTCGTGTAGTGTATCTTGTAGACCAGGCCCATTGCAAGTTGCTGTACTCTGTCGTCTACTCTAAGCCATCCTAGGTTGTCAAAGTGGGCAGGGGTGAGGTGGGTTCTAGGAGTAAGGTCAAGCAGTAGTCTGACCAGTTTGTTTTGAGATGTTTGTAATTTTGTTTTTAGCGCCTTTGAGGTGCTTTGGTACCATGAGGTGCAAGCATAGTCGTAGTACCCTTGAATGAGTGCTCCTGCTAGACAAGAGGTGGACGTTTCCCAGGCTGTCCTGGAGCTCGCTGCTAATACTAAATGCTATAAATGCTGGGTCAATGTTCTACTGTTCCCCGCTGTGGGATGTCACTAGGCATGACAAATGCTGGCGTTTGTGATGTGCTCGAGTTGTCCCGAGAGACAACCGAGTGTGTATTGGCGCAAGCGGCGGGATATCTGGGTAAACGTTGTTGTTTTCCCCGTTATCCTGGAGCGTGCGGCTAACGCTATGCTATATTAGGGGCTACTGTTTTCTGTTCTGTCTCTCTGCTACGGGAAGGTCTGTCTATACTATGGTCTTCCCTCCTCTCAACCATTCATGCTGACGGTCAATCGGTGTCTACTGGGGGAGTAGTGCGGGGGGGGGGCTTTGTTTACCTTCATGGGTAAATGGGCTGAGGTCTAGGGCTGGTGTGCTGTTGTGAATATTATGAATGAATGCGGGACTGGTTCTCTCTGGTCCGCCTCCCCTTAACGTTGTGTACATGGGCTTGCCCATTCTACAGTATGTTTGTGGTGTTAGTTCATTTATTCATTAACCCCTTCATGGTGCACACCACAGTGGAGGTTGCTTTTTGCAACCACCACTGGTGCTCCGTGTTAGCATCAGTCCTTTGCTTTTGACATGTTGAAACAGTGCCCCGCCCGGCCGACGCCATGAGGTGGGTCGGCTCGGCGAGTGGCTGGTGGGCTGCTAAAGCCTGTACCGCCACGGTATGGAATTGGCAGCGATTAGTAACTGTGTTCGAATTGCTGTTTTTTCTATCAAAAAATGGTGTCTGGTGGCGGGGCCTTGAGGGCCAGCCGACGTCGACACATCGCGCGAGGTTGTTGACGTTATTAGCTTTGACCCAGCCGCAAGCTATAACCGCTCAGGGCTCCCCTCTCCGCAGAGGATTTTGGTCTTCTGCTGGAGCACAGGCGGTATTTGTCCTAGGCCCCACACCGCCTCACACCGCGCAGCCAGAAAAAGAGAGAGCACGGCCTCGTCAGCGGTGATGACGAGGCCCTCGACAGTCGGCCATGTTTTCCCCCGCCAGAGGTATCCTGGGCGTTGAATCGACAGGTGTCCACAAGGCCGACAGCCTTGGCGGCCGAGGGATCGGCCATGTTGGATGGGCTCGGCTTGGAATATACAAGCCGTCGCCGTCCTGCCGCGAGCAGCCCGCTCTCCGATCACTCCCTCCCCCAACACCAGCGGAAAAAGGGGGCTCTGATTGTTTCCTTTGGCTGCGGGCCGCGTGCCTTCGTTGAAGCGCGTGCGGCCCCACTTTTCGCTTCTCATGGGGACAGGGGCTGACACCCAGTTGATGGCTGAGCCTGGGTCTGTCCGTGAGAATGTTGTGCTGTCAAGCAGCTCCCACACCATAAGCTGTGTTGGTTGAGCCTGGTGTTACGTCTGTCAACTATAAGTGTTGTCAGCAGGGGGGCTCGAAACCTTTTTGAGGCACACAGTGCGGGCTTCCCCGACCTCGCCTTCACCAGGCCAGGTATCATGTTGGTGCCTCCCACTCCCGCGAGATCGGCAGTGGTCTGAAAAGAAGAGGTGCGCGTGATTTAGGTGGTAGTAATATCACTGCAGGGCTACGGCGTGTAGGAACCCATGGGGTCCTCACGCCTTGCATGTCCGGCTGCAGAACAACTCCTCAGCATGTTCTGGAGGGGTGTTCAGTGGGGGGGCTTTTGTCACCTAGATTGATGTCAGCTTCCCCTGTATCAAACCGGCCCTTTCTGTCGGGGTCCCCCCTTGGGTGCGATTGCCTCGTGGGTAGTGTCAGGTTCCGACTCGACTCCACGGAACGCTCTGCTCGCACGGGTCCAGGGTTGGCTACGCACAGCGGGTGGGACCGGGCCGCCTATCTACAGTTCCTGGCGGACCTGCGCCACATGGCGGCGGGTGCGTTGGGAGTGTCGTCACATATGGCTACAGCAGTACCATATGTCGAGGTGGATGGAGAGAACGCTGAGGCGGGGACTTTTATTTACACAACCCCACCCGTTTTCGGGTTTGGTACAGACCCTATTGTCAGGGTCACCAGCAGTGACAGCTCTGGTCAACGAGATCCAATCTCTGTGGACGAAGCAAGCCATCGTCGTGGCGTTTTCCTCCCGGTGTTCTCTGGTGCCTGAGAAATCGGGAGGGGGGGTGTCAGACCCATGCTGGACCTGTCCCATGGGAAGGTTCGGCATTTTTTGGATCGTCTCCTACCTGTTGAACACTGTCAGGTGGGGGTCTGGTTCTCGTCCATAGACCTGTAGGATGCGTATTCGCATCTCCGATCTTCCATCCTAGGGCTTACCTACGCTTCCTTTGCAGGGTTAGCGTATGAGTACCAGAGGCTGCCGTTCGGTTTTCTCTGGCTCCCCGCATCTTCACCAAGTGCGTGGAGGCCGCACTGGGGCCTCTGCGTCGTCAGGGGTTACGAAGTGTATTCTGCCCTGACGACGTTCTGGTCCTTGGCAGTCAAGGTGGATCGTCGGGTCTCGTACCAGGCAGGTTCCTACCAGCCTGGGGTTTGCTGTAGACTGGAAGTAGAGTACTCCTCTTCCCAGTCAACGGTTGGAGTGCTATGGGCATCCCTCTCAGAGCGTGTTGTCGACACGCTCGGGAGGTTCCGTCCTAGGACGGTTACGGCGCTGTCCGTGATACGCCTGCTCGGTATGATGGCATCTGCTCATTCCGTGGTCCCTCTTGGCCTCCTCTTCACCCCAGGAGGGGGTTACGGAGGTGGGTTTTCCACTATGGAAATAGACCCGGTGAGAGGCAAGTGGAAGCGGCTAAGGTTCCCGTGTCAGTACTGGGGGACCTCGCCCTGGGGGGGTCCTCACCAGGGGGGTCCCCATGGGCAGTAGGCACACGTCACGTTTTTCACCGACACCTCCCTCGCTGGAGACGCGTCGGGCCAACGCAGTAGGGGGCAGCTGGCAAACCGTGATGCCCGGTCTGCGCTACGTTCAATGTGTTGGTATTGAAAGCGGTCCTTCTGGTCCTCAAACGGTGTGGACCAGGACGGACAATACGACGTCAGTGTCGTATATAGACAGACAGGGAGGAGTACGCTCCCCCCGTCTGCACCGGGCGGTGGGCGGCTGGCTATGGGCGTTCTCCATCTGCGAGGCCTGAGGGCTCTCCACATCCCCGGCAGGGTGAATGTGGGTACAGGTGTAATGTCGCGGGCGGTCCTCACCCTGACGGGTGGGGATTACGTCCGGACATAGCCAGGCAGGTCTGGGACCGATGCCGTGCCGCCTGGGATTCTTTCCCCATACATCTGTTAGGTCAGTTGTTGGGGCGGGTACGTTGAGGAGCGCAGGTCCTTGATCCTGATTGCGCCGGACCGGGGCGCAGCTGTGTGGTTCCCGGTCCTGATCCAGCTACTGGTAGCTCCGCCATGGCCTATTCCTTGGTCGGCGAAGGCCCTCACTCAAGCACACGGGTCGCTGTTCAGCACCCGGTGTTGTGCCAACGTCTGATGGTTTGGCTGGTGAGAGGGTAAGTCTGGAGAGGATGGACCCTTCTGTGGTTGATACCATCCGGAATGCGCATGCTCCCTCCACTGTCGCGCTTACGCGGGGAGATGGCGTATGTTCCAAGAGTGGTGTAAGGCGGGGGGCAGGGACCGGTGTCCTGCCCCCTGGATACTGTCCTTGTTACCTCCAGTCTCTCCTTGATAGACTGTCGGCTTCGACGGTGAGGGTATATGCAGCAGCTATATCCTCTTATCATGAAGGATTTGAGGGTGATGTTTTGTTCAGCCACCCTCTTGTGAAGCGTTTCCTGCTTGGCGCCCGACGCGTTAAGCCGGTAAAACGCTCTTTGGCTCCGAGTTGGGATCTTCAATTGGTCCTCGGTCAGTTGTCCTTGGCCCCGTTTGAGCCTCTTGAGCAAGCGCCGTTGGAACAGCTGTGGTTCAAGACCGCGTTCTTGCTGGCCGTCACCTCCGCTAAACGCGCGGGTGTGCTTTGTGCTCTTTCGGTACGACCAGAGTGCCTGTCTTTCGTTCCGATTGCGGTGCCACTCTGCGGCCTAATCCTGCCTTCGTGCCTACAAATATCCGGAGTTCCTTCCGCTCCAGGGATATTGTGGTTCAAGCGTTTCATCCACCTCCTCACGCTAGTGAGTTGGAGGCGGGCCTTCACCTGTCATGTCCGGTCCGTGCTTGGGGATTTACCTCAGCCGTACTCAGGGCCTCAGGGCTACCGATCAGCTTTTTGTCTGTTACGGTGGTTCTCGTGCCGGTAAGGCACTATCGAAACAGCGCCTGTCCCATTGGTTGTGCGAGGGCATTGGCCTCTGCTACACGTTGGCCGGGCTGGCTCCCCCTGGGGGCGTCAGGGCGCACTCCACTCGTGGGGTGGCGGCCTCTGCCGCTCTGCTGGGCGGGGCCTCGGTGGAGGACATCTGTGCTGCGGCTTCATGGTCCTCCCCGGGTCCCTTCGTAAGGTTTTACCTCATGGACATGACCGGGGGTTCTGTCTCCCAGGCGGTTCTGAGGTCTGTGGCCTCTCCTGCTTCCCGTCCTTTGGTGGGGTAGCAGGGGTGTGTGGGTATGGGCCACAGTGTTGTGTCACACGTGGTTCCGCCTGTGCTGTGTGTTCAAGGGGTTCTAGTTCCCTCTTGTTCGCACTCGGGTGGAGTTGACTGCGCCCCCTCTTCATTAGGAAGGATGGGGTGACGGGACTCCCCTTTCCCCTTGATGTGGGCTTACGGGTCCTCAGGGGGTGCATCTGTCGGGCCTTGCGTCCTCTCTATCCCATATCTCGGTATGGCTTAAGAGCGGGACGCGATGCAAGTACGATATATAACGATAGGTTATATGAGTACTGGCTAAGCGTCCCGCTCTTAGCGTGCCCTGAGTTCCCTTGGGGAAACTTTTCTTTGGAAACGATTTTTTCCGAGGAAGAGTGAGTGGTGGCCATCAGGGGCGGAACTAGGGGGTGGCTACCTGGGCTCAAGCCCCGGATGTATTCTGAAAAGCCCAGAATCTATTTAAAAAAAAGAAAAAATAAATAAATAAAAAAAAAATAAAAAAAATGATTTTATTTTTATTTTTTTTTATTTTTTTTTACAATTCATCATTGTTACATGAAAATATGTTTGCACCAGATTTAGCAGAAGCTAATTTCCATCTGTGGTCTATCCAGCTGCTAACTGTATTTGAGTGAGTTAAGTCTTGGTGTTATGGTAGACTCAGACCTAAGCTTTAAATCACAATCAACAAGTTGACAAAAACTTAATTCTTCCACCTTAGAAACATAGCTAAAGTACGGCCATTTATAAATCAAAAGGACGCTGAAAACCAGATCCATGCCTTTATCTCAAGCCAACTCGACTACTGTAATGCACTCCTTACCGGCCTCCCGAAAAAATACGATGATAACTATTTTATTGCAATGCACTATTGCATTATTTTATTCTATTTTGCTAACTATTTTATTGCACTGCACTATTTTACTTTGTATCAGTGAATCATAGACGCCTGGCCATAAGAGCATTTGGAGCATCTCTGCTCTCCCACTATTGAACTTGGGGGAGCAAAGGTATGATCTTGCTCCACCACTTTTTGATTATATGAAAAATATGATATATCCCCCCCCAATATATAAATCTAACCATAACTACGTTATGGTTAACTGAGTTTTATAGTGAAAAGAGCAGCTTTATTGGTCAAGATTGAAGGCTCTATATTGCAGGAAATTGCACGTACAGGTTCATTAAATTCAAAAAGAATCTGTCGTGGAGGGGGTCGTGCCGGACCCCCTCCAAACCCTGCAAAAAAAAAAAAAAAAAAAAAGGGAAAAAATTAATACAAAAAAAGGGGGCCCATCTGGGCCAATCCTAAATCCGCCCCTGGTGGCCATGCCCAGTACTAAGTAGCATGCCACTAGGGGCGGGGCCTGGCAGGTGAGGGGTGTATTTTGGTTTTATTCGTTGATGGAGTACAATAGGTACATGAGATGAGGTATATCTCGGTATGGCTTAAGAGCGGGATGCTTAGCCAGTACTCATATAACTCGTTAACTTGAGTACACTGTAAAAAAGGGAAACTTGATGTCAACATTTTTATTTTTCAATATACTCACCTTTTTTATTCAAGGTGTGTGTGTGTTTCATTTCACTACTATTACTTACCTCCCAGGCTCCTGCTGACCCTGATATCTTCTGATACTGGTATTGTACAACTTAGTATAACTTATTCAAAGTATTATTGAGCACATGTTACACGTTGCAGTGTATTTGTGTGAAAATAGTCCTGGAGAGCCAGTTTTCAAAAAAAAAGAAATTGCTGCTGTCAACTAAATATATTCAAATGGGTTGTCTTTAATCATATTTTTGCTGTGAAATGTAGATGCTGTTTAGATGCCCATCTCAATTTCAAAACGTGAGATGTCTACATACATTTTGATGAGATAGACATCTCACGTTTTGAAATTGAGATGGGCATGTAAACCATGTTTATTAGACGTCTAGGCTAAAATTGAGTTACATTTGGTTTAAAAGTTTAGTAGACCTCTATATCATAGCTTAGCCATTGGTTAAACATCCTTTAAACGTCCAGCGTCTAGGTATCATCTAGACGTCTACTAAACTTTAACTTTTGGACCAAATTTATTACCTAGCCTCGCGTCACCAGGCTCTATCCCTCGTCACACAGAAGCATCAAGTTTGATTCTAAATATTGTATAGAGTATTCATATATGGTACTTTCGCTCTCCTTAATGTCGAATTGTGTGATAGAAGAGCTGAGGCAGAGAAAGAGACCCAAAAGGTAATGCAAATACCAGTCAAGTTCATGTAGAATACCAATAACATGGGAAATACATGTTTTCATTGGAATAGTGAACAGCCTGTCCGAAATGTACATCCTGGCAATGTATCCATATATTGCTCTGTAATGTAGAGTGTGTGGTAGTGCAGAGACAGAGGATACAAATAGTGCATTCTTCTTTTGTTAATTTCAGATTGACATGTCAAGGAAGAAATTCAAGCCCTGTGACGGCAAGGACAATGACTTCTAGACATCTGGACCAAAAGGGTCCGCCTGCCCTCCCTGCTGTCCTCCCGCCTGCCCTCCCGCCTGCCCTACCTGCTGTCCTCCCGCCTGCCCTCCCTGCTGTCCTCCCGCCTGTCCTCCCTGCTGCCCTCCCTGCTGCCCACTCATTTCGATGCCCCCTCCTGTCTGCAGGGAACATCCCTGTGTCCAGGCCTGCATCCGGATCCTCTGTAGCCTACTCAGCACCATCAACCTCGTCAGCCCCATCTGTGGCTCCTTCCCCTTCAAACCCAAAGAAGAGGAAGGAGCCAACAACACCACATCCATCATGTATACATCTCTGTAGTCCACGAAATAATATCCCTTAACCGATAACTCCCTCTATTGGGAAAACATAGATATTGCATCTCAATATTAATCCTAGGTATATATATGGCTGACATTATAAAAATCTCTCTATCTCCTAATAGAACCTTCCATCCATTCGAAGAATCCATTCCAAAGTGACATCATGAAAGCTTGAATAGAATGGAAGGTTCTATTCGGTCAAAGGTCATTGATGTTAGAGATTATGTAAAATGATGTAAGAGAAGTCTGGCGGGTGCTTAATGTCTTAGTTAACTTAAGACAGACATTAAATCAGACATTAAGCACCCCCAACAGCCAAAATGGAATGATACAAAGAAAAGGAAATGTATATTAAATCAATGATAATGTAAATAATTTTTTTTAATAATTCCATTTGGGCTGTGGGGGCTGCGGGGGCTGCTTAAAGGGGATGCAGACCAGAGAAAGACTTTCGTCTTGTTTACATCAGGGTCCCCCATTTTCAATGCATAATGACATTAATGACATACGCAACATATATCTTGACATTTTACATACATGACACACAGGTATACAGTACTGTTGGCACCATTGGACTCGGACTCCAATTCCATGCCTACACACACACAGAGAGAGAGAGAGAGAGAGAGAGAGAGGTTCATTCTTTGTAAATCAGTCCTTCCAGGATTTCAGGCATTTTTATGCATTAGGCATTTTCATGCTAGATATTGCAGTGGCTTTTCTGAAAAGGTCTGATCCAATTTGTTATGTCCTTTTTATTGCAAGAACTGGCAAACATGGCAAGTGGAGAAAAAAGATTGCTATTCTCTAGTCACAGCAGCAAGATTCTTCAATTCAGAACAGACCATTCCTTTGATTATTTGCTACGTTAACGTTAGGTTATGGCTATAACCAAGTTCTGTTAGTTAGGGGTGACGCTTGGCATCACTACTGCACTCCCTCGCGTACGTGCACGCGTACTGAATAAAATTCCACAAAATATACCTTTAATACCAGTATTAGTCTGACCACACCCCTCATCAGCTTACCTTCATAAGCAGGTGTGTGGTCACCTGCTCTCCTCCTACCCAAGCTTTCACCACAAGGTGAGGTCAAGGGCTGCAGCGGCCGTCTGATGCCAAGCGTCACCCCTAACTAACAGAACTTGGTTATAGCCATAACCTAACGTTCTGTTCCGTTAGGGGCTCTGCTTGGCGTCACTACTGCACAAAGGGAGGCCAAGCGGAGCCGCTGGCTGACAAATACACCCCGCTGACAGCCCCCCACAACCATCAGAACAGGGAGGGCCGAGCCCCCCCGACCCCCCCTAATGGAGGGCATCCCCCCTATTAGGGGCTTCACGGGAGGGCGACGGACCCGACCGTGCGAAGAGGCACTCAAGCAACCCAACGCAGAGGGTGAGCAGACCGTGGCTTGACCCCACGACTACACCCACGCACAACCTGCATGCCACCCGGGAACGAACGTAGGAAACAACCTCGTCACAGCCCCCAGAATCACGGGATCAAGGGCAAACCCAACCCCGTGGCAAGGCCGTAGCAGCGGAGCGCGAAGGAAGACCCAGACCCACCAAAAGGACTGGACTCCCTGGAATGGGGGCCCGGAGAAGTCCATGATGCCAGCATCAAGACCCCACCAGGTGGGCACCTAGTGACCCCGCCCCCCACATCGCCAGCGTATTCGGACAAAGGCCCCTCAGCCGAGCGGGCCCTGTCCTCCCCAACAGCACACCGCCTGGAACACAGGCCCTGCAACAGGCAGACAGCATGGCCATAACACACAAGAGTTAACCAACGGAAGCAGGCAGTGCACCGGGGAAAAAGACCAGGCAACAGGCTGTCAACCCAAGCCTGGAAACTGCGGACGAGGCAGGCGCCAGAAAGGACAGCTGAAAACAGCCGCCCCGGCGGAAGGGGCGTATGCTGGCGTTGTCGCATAACCAAGCCTTTAAACAGCATGTCAGAAGAGGGATCCTTAGACCACTCGGCCCCTGACAGCTGCCCACAGAAAAAACCCATACGATCGGCAGACGTCATGAACGTGCAGGGGCACCCTCAACCGGAGAACCGGGAGTTGACACTGCAGCAACACACCAGAGAACCAACCACCCAGGCATTACCCCATGCAATGGTTGGTCCCATAACCCCTCAGGAAAGAAACCCCAAAACACACCTGCGGCACCGCCGCAGCCCGCGTTCCGGGTTCCAACAGGGCTATCCCGGGCCTACGGGTCAACGAGCATTACCCCGGACCGGGCCCGGTGATACGGGGGGCACAGGGTCCCCCGAGGACGTTAAAACCACCCCAACAGGCCCCTCAGCGCCAAGCGCAAGAGAAGAGCGTAAAAATGGAAGACCAGCCCCAGCACCCCGCACTCGGTATTCCCAGGAGGTCACCCAACCAAGTACCAACCAAGACCAACCCGCACAGCGGTCGAGATCCGACGAGATCGGGCGCGTACAGGTCGGCACGGCCGTAAGCCATTACGACAGTGCAGAATACAACGCACCTAACAAGGGTCCCATAACGCTCAACCCTGTGACACCCGGACCGACCTAGCATTTTTCCCCCTGAAAAAACCCCAAGTCCCTCAGGGTACCAGAACAGCAGATCTGCATCCCCAGCGGACAACGGGTGCAACTGATCTGGACCAGCGCGACCAGAACCAGTCCCGTGCCCTAATCACGCCGACCTGCCAACCCCAGGAGAAGGGGCAGATATGCGTGTTGATCCCAACATAAAAAAGAAGGCGCCACCCAGACGTGTCGGTATGAACCGCGCCCGGTGGCCCACCCCTAGGGCGTGAGACCCTTCCCCATATGTCCAGACCCATTCCGTCATCATCCCCTGACATGAACGGGAACCCATCGATAACCACACAGGGTGTCGGAAGAGGAAAAACCCCCATCCCAATTGCTCCATAAAAACGCTGTTTCACCCAAGCAATCAAGGCGCGCTAGTCAGCCAATGGCCCAAAAAGCACATCCTGAGCTAGCACTATGTGTGCGTTTGGACATACCCACATCAACAATAGGCCGTTTAGACCACCATATTGAATCCCCAAGACGCCCAGGGAAACGACAAGAGGGGCGAGATGCAATCAACTCCATGAATGAATGAATGAAAAAATTTACCCAACAGACTGCAGAAAGGGTACAACCCAGTACGGCAATACACACAATAGGTTAAGGGGAGGCAGACCTGAGAAAGACGTTAGTCTTGTTTCCATCAGGGACCCTCATTTCCAATCCATCAAGACACATTCAACTCTTTATAAAATAAAGAAAAGGCATCACCCGTATGACTCAACTGCACAGCTGGGAGTAAAAACCCTGTTTTTCACATGATTTCAATCCAGTCACTCCTTTTAAACAGAGTGTAAGACCAGACCCTCCCAGAAACACCATCCCACATGAGACTATGGTCAAGAAAAAGATATGTAAACTGTGAGACACGTGACCAATTGACTCAAGTTTGACACATAAACCGGGCGCAGCAGGACTGTGAGCCCTGCGCCCAACCTCGACATCTTTAAGACACCAGCTCATGGAAGGCGTCGCCATAGCAACAACGCTACAACGGGCGGGGAAAACCTACCGGATCCTGTCATGTAACAGGAGTCGGTAGAATACCCCTTCCCCCCCCCCCCCTTGCCAAGCACTGGCCTGGCCCTGACTGGCTCAGCAGAAGAGATCAAAAATCCCCTAAACCAATCAAGTGGGAAAGGAGGGGTTTATTCGACACCCCCTCCCGAAAACAGACCCTTTATCCCTACACACAGAAAAACAACCGTAGCCATCTTGAAAAACCTCCGGTAGAAAGCAAAGCATAGCGAA
Organism: Notolepis coatsorum; assembly: GCF_963971535.1. Classification (NCBI taxonomy): domain Eukaryota; kingdom Metazoa; phylum Chordata; class Actinopteri; order Aulopiformes; family Paralepididae; genus Notolepis; species Notolepis coatsorum. The sequence goes on from NC_140167.1 coordinate 190,571,628, forward strand.
GCTAATACAATGCCCGCTACCCACAAAAAGTGTAAAAGGTTTTACAACAAAACACAAGTCGCCTGTGCGTGAATCCTATACCCGTTGCCTATGTCATACATAGGAAAAAACGCTGAACGAGAGTAAACGGCTAGGCCGTGAAATGTGTGCGTACGAGTATTACTGCAACTAAACAACACAACATTGTGAAAACACATATACTTAGTTAAAGCAATGGAATAACACCAGTTCTAACTGCATGTGGAGCATCAAGCTAAATAGAACCTATTACCGAGTGTACGTTGCAGACCTTGCTTAACCTCGTAACACAACACAACTCACCCCACAACGTAAAAAAGGGCAGATTCATATATACACAACCCCACCATATGATTTGTTTGAAGAAACACACAGTTTGTTCGGCCAAAACACAGTCCCCCTCCATCGGGGAACTTTTTTTATTTACTAACTAAATAGTGTCAAGGCACAAAATCATAGAGGGGCCGGGGAGGGTGTAGGAGAGGGGACACAGAGGGGAAAAAGTCACTCCTAACGGCGTCTGCCACCTCGCGCCGCTCGAGTCTTGCCACCCCGGGGAGCCCCGGAGGGACGGTAGGTTACAGTCTGCTGGACACGACGTTCCCTACCGTCTCCTCCGGTCTGGGATGGGCCGGCGGTGGCAGAAGCGCCGTTTCGTCCCCTGGCCCTCTTGGCAGGGCCAGCAGCGGCGGCGGGGGCAGTGGTAGCGGCGACGGAGACAGCTCGACCTCGCGGAAGCCTTCTGCCTCCACCGGCAAGGACGGGAGGCGGAAAATGGGGTTGGAGGATGGATCTCTCCTCTGCCATCTCTCTGCATGTTGAGGTCATCAACCGCAGGGCCTTCCCGAACAGGCCAGCGTCGGAGAGGGCGGCCGTCAGAAGAGGAGCTCTCTTCCTCTCTGGCACACGGGCCTGCTCCAGCCAAAGGTGACGCTGGCCCAGGGTGGCCAGGGCGCGCACTTTCCCCATGGCTATGGCCAGCACCTGGGAAAGATGCAGGACAGCTCCCGCAGCCTGGGTGATCTGATCGCATTTCACCTCGGTCAGATCCGTGCCGCCCGTCATTATCCCCGATACAAATCTAGCCAGGTGGGCGATGTTAGACGCTGCAGCCAGCGATTGTGTACCAGCGATAAATGACTGGTCACCCCAATAAGCCAATCGCCTAGCCGATTTCCCCTGGAGGACCGGCTTGCATAGTGGTTCCCACACCATATCCGGACAGAGGAGCGCGGCCATCGGACTGTCAAGCCGAGGCACGCCCTCCCCCATACCTTTGACCAACCCCGCTACCCGCGTAACTGGTACGTAGGTAGGAGTTAGTCCCATGATGTTGGTCACCGCCTGACCCCGACGAACATAGGCCCCCATCGATGGGAAAAATGGGTAGACAACGTCCACCCCTCTCACTGGGGGACGCTGCCAGGGATGGCCTATGAGGTCATCAGGGACAGGTGCAGGCAATGGCAGCGGCAGCGGCACACCGTTTGCGGTGGCGGCTACCGCCATGAGCTCGGGAAACAAGGCCCGCAGTTCCCCCTGCGAACCTTCCTCCACCGACCCCGCATCCCTCACATACAGCAGGCTGCGACTGGTCAAGGAGCCACAATCCGATGTGGCCGACAGTAGGGCATCCTGCCGATGAGGCCAAGGTGGTTCCTCGACATCCTCGAACAGGGCGCCCCATGGAGCCATTTCCCCCCCCTCCGGGGTCTCCTGAGGAGGGATACTCTCCTCCACGGGGCCCTCAAACAAAAATCCGTCCGCCTCGTCCATGAAGTCCTCAGTCTCCATCGGAAATCCCGAGCCGGACGCATCTTCGCTGGTCTCCAGCAGCTCCCCAAACCCAGGCCGTTCGCGTCTGCACGCCACCATCTTGCGACGCGAGCGAGCAGACGCGAAAAGTTTGCGTCGCAAATCCTCTAGCTCCAAAACAACCCCCCGTTCACCAACGGGCGATTCCCCAGAACCAGAGGAACCAGAGTCGAGATCAGGCCATCGCCGGAGCGACGGCACCGAACCCTCGGCTCTTCGGTGAGGAAAACTATCCACCGGCAGTCTCCCGGGCTGGGTCGGCAACCACGAGAGTGGCAACAGCCCAGCACCGAGGCGCACGACGGAGGCGGAAATGAAGAACCGGTGGTGAAGAGTAGGTCTAGCGGGTCTACTCTCCGCGGAATACATTATGACCCAACCTTTTCTTGTACAACAGATGTGAGAGAAGAAAAGATTAAGCACAATGTAAACCAGTCACAACTCTTTTCAACTAACAACACGTCAAGTGGGGTACTACCGAGGCACTTCCTTGTGGTGAAAGCGAGAAGGAGGAGAGCAGGTGACCACACACCTGCTTATGAAGGTAAGCTGATGAGGGGTGTGGTCAGACTAATACTGGTATTAAAGGTATATTTTGTGGAATTTTATTCAGTACGCGTGCACGTACGCGAGGGAGTGCAGTAGTGATGCCAAGCAGAGCCCCTAACGGAACAGAACCATTTTCCTGTGTGTGTAAATGTCCAACCATTAAGTTATGTTCTTATTCTAATATTGAGGTTGAGAACAGAGGGTTAATTGATCAACTGTTATGGTTTGTAAACAACCCCAACAGCACGACAGACAGGTAGTTCAGAGTTAGCCAAAAACGACGGGCGTATTTATTTAACAAACAGAAATGAGCAAAAATAACGTAAATGCATTCGGGGGGAATGTCCTTTAGCAGAGTAGGGCTCTGCGGCTCTGCGGCTCTGCCCAGAGCAGAATTGGCTCTGTGGCTCTGCAGCTTATTGATAATCCACTCGTGGAGAAAAAGAAAGCGGAAAATGTCATAATAGAAACGTAGGGATTACGAGGCAGTCCAGTAACAAGGCAGAGTCCTGTACCAAAACAAAGCGACAATTCTTCAGTGTTAACACTTTGCCGCCCAAGCACGAGTTAACTCGTGTTTCGATTCCACCCGTTGAGGACCAGAGCCACGAGTTAACTCGTGGCAAGTTGTTATTGTTTTATTCCATATTAACACATTGACGACCACGGCTTGCAGTGTATTTTATGGCTGGAGGACAACGCTTTGTCAACAAACCGACTTTCTAACAGATCGATATGTCCATTGGCTGATCATAAATCCCATTATTCCAGGCTGAAATCTGCGTTCGGTAACGTGATCAAAGATGGAGTATGTTCGGCTGGGATCGAGGCTCATATGAAACGCCCCAGACAGTAAGCTGTTAGAAAGTACATCGGTTTGTTGACAAAGCTCGGTCCTCTGGACTATAAATCGCCGCGGGACTCTGGTCGCCAAAGTGTTAAGGAAGTGGAACACACAAAAAACAGATGAAGGTATGGAGTCCAGGAATAAAAATTAGGATATCAGAGCATCAAAAAATAGACTTCCAAAAACTCACCAAGGGCAAAGTGTAAATACGAGGCACGGGTCCACGGAGGCAGAGAGAGGTAACAGCGGCAACTTCCAAGGGCGTACTGGAGACACACACAAGAGGAACAAGCAGTAGCTGGTGGTGACCAAAACGACCCGACACTGAATGTTCAGAAAACCGTGTATAAGAGGGCTCCCTTCGAGCTGATTGGAAACTCCTTTCAGGTGCGTGATGGTAATTGGCACCTGGAAGCGTGCAGTACTGGGCCAGCCCTCACATCAACTCTGAATGCAATTATCATACCTTTGGCTAGTCACACCTCTCTTTGATTAATACCATTACTGGTAAATAAAAATGAACATCTATGCAATATGATATGCATGAACTGTCATAGTCACGGCGAGAGCCTTCCTCACCCCTCCTCCTTCCACACCATCACTGCGGAAGCCTTCCTCACCCCTCATCCTCTCACACCCTTATATGGGCAGCATCTGGCCCCAGGATTCCCACGCTGCCAGTGGGACACTAACGGCTGTGAGGGATTCCCTCGTCAGCGAACTACTACTTCAGCCCACGGATCCTGCTCTACCCTAGTCGCATTGTTAACTAACTTCCTAGGTACGACAACGAACCCTAGCCTTGCTACTCTGTCCTTGTTGAAATACCTTGTCCTAATCTTGTTCTCTCTGTGCCCAGGACCACCGCTCCGAGACATCACCCACCTGGACGCCCCGTGCTGCACAAGGAGTGCACCTGCTCTCGTCCATTGCACATTCTTGTACCCATGTCGCACATTCTAAACCTGTAACCCTGTCTGCTTGGGGGGTAAACATTAAAGCCAACCTAAAACGCTCCATTCTCTCTCCTCCTGTGTCCTGATATTGGGCTCTGCCAACCCCTGCCCTAACATGAACAGAAACAACATTACAGAATTACATACAATTAAACTGATGCAGGGAGCAACAATTGGCCAAAATTGCACACAGCGGACTATTGATTTGGTCAAAGATGCATCTCTTTATGCATCTTTTATCCTTGAAGGACTGGTAAATAGTACAAGTATCATTTTCAGAACCATAGGCATCAACAGATATAAGATGTTTAATCTATGGCTATTATCAACTTAAAAGGTGCTATAGATAACATTTTAATATAATATTTCTTCCCCTAAATAATCCATCCACAGAGCTTTTCCATTCATCCAGGCAGCCATGTTGGAAGAAAGAGAACTACACAAACAGTCTGTGCAAGGCCTCTATTGGTATGATGTAGTGCAGCCGAGCTACTTGACTGAGGTAATAGGATTTCATGTCTGTCTTAAGTTAAATATGACATTAAGCAGCCCCTGCAGCCCAAATGTAATAATAAAAAAAAAAAGTACATTATTATAATTTTTTTATTTTTTTGTATCATTCCATTTGGGCTGTTGGTGTGATTTAAGTGTCTTGCTCAGGGACACTTCGACACGCTGCCTGGGAGGAGCGGGAATCTAACCGGGAACCTTCCGACTACCAGATGATCATCTACCTACCTCCTGAGCCACTGTCGCCCCCTATTTTAGTGTTGTATGTCAATAAATGGAAATGGCTTTTTGTCACTTTTTTGTTAGAAAATCCTTTGAACCTGGTAAAATGTTCAAATGTTTGAACTGTAATAATGATGTGTTCAAATTCAAATCTAAAGCTGGAGAGCAGTTACCCCTTATATTAATTTCCCAGTCTGTCTCAGATTACATCATGTTATTGTCACAGGTTGAGGAAATCCACCTGGACTCGTTTTCACAGGTTCCCAAATCTTAACACAACAGGATGACAGATGAAGGTATAACAGGTCAATCTATTTGGAATTTTAATAGAGTGCACCTGAGATTTCCTAACCCCATACCCATATTGTGTTTGTGTAATGCATTACATTTCAAAATAAAGATTTAACTGTTATACCTTCATCTGTCATCAATTACATTACATGATGTAATCTGGGACAGATGGGGCAATTAATAGAAGGGGTACAGTAATTGTCCTCCAACTTTTAATTTGAACACATACAGTAGTTGATTTGTTACAGTTCAAATATTTTACATTTGATAAGGTTCAAAACATACTTTGATTTTCTAACAGAAAGTGACACCTCACTGTAAAATGTCAATTGAGAGGAATATTTCTATATTTCAATTTTTTACACTTTGAGAAATCAAAACCATTAGCCTAGTTTACCCTAGTTTTTTTTGTAAATCGTCATAAAATGTGAAATACAGTACATCATCAGTATGCACCCAAGATATAACACACAAAAAACGTTTAAAAAAGATCCACTGAATGACATTCCGAGTTTAAAATGACAATAATATTAGGTTTCTAAGACCCTAAACATGGCAAATATGTTGCTCGGTCAAATAAGCCTGCTCTGCTTTTACTGGTATAAGCAATATTACTATTATAAGGTTAATTTTGTAGAGTCCCTTGTCTGCTTATTTTCCCAGAGCTGGTGACTGAAATAGCTACCCTCCATGTCTCGGTTCCTTGAAGTAGCCTCGTAGCAGCATTTGAAGCCGTTGTTTGATTGATTGATTGATTGATTGATTGACATTTTTATAAACAGATTGCAGAATGGGTACAGTACAGTACAGCTCAATACACACAATTGTTAAGGGGATGCAGACCAGAGAAAGACTTTTGTCTTGTTTACATCAGGGTCCCACATTTTAAATTCATCATAACATATATGACATACATGACATACAGGTAGACAGTACGGTTACATCTAGACATTTATGACATACCAGATCTACAAATGTACAGTACTATTTATGAGTACAAAAAGAGTCTGAAAAGTGAGTATATACATTTGAGGGGGAAGAAACTGTACATTGGAGGGGGTTGGGTTTGGACATTTGTAGGGGCCAGTTTCGAATTGCAGTCTCCCGTAGGTGTTTTTTGAGAGTGTTTTTGAAGGTGGGTAGTGATTCACATTCCTTTACAGCTTTGGGTAGGGCGTTCCACATTGATGTGGCATAATTGCGAAACGTGTTTAGTCCCTTGTTTGAGCCGAATCTGGGTTTATCATGATTTGTGGAGCTCCCTCTGGTGTTGTTCTATCTATATGAATTGAAAATGGGGGACCCTGATGGAAACAAGACAAACGTCTTTCTCAGGTCTGCATCCCCTTAACAATTGTATGTATTGAGCCGTACTGTATTGTACCCATTCTGCAATCTGTTAAATAAAGTTTTCATTCATTCATTCATTGTGATCGTGGTATTCACTGACCTTTGGGAAGTATTTTGACATGTACATGGGTACCTTGGTCGTGTAGTGTATCTTGTAGACCAGGCCCATTGCAAGTTGCTGTACTCTGTCGTCTACTCTAAGCCATCCTAGGTTGTCAAAGTGGGCAGGGGTGAGGTGGGTTCTAGGAGTCAGGTCAAGCAGTAGTCTGACTAGTTTGTTTTGAGATGTTTGTAATTTGTTTTTATTTTTAGTTGACCACGCCCTCACAGAATGCAGGTGTTTTCTAGCTAGAGGGACATAGCGACTGATTTAATAATATGAAGCCAATATAATAGATAGTCGGTGATGAGCTGAGGCTTTTGTTGGTGTACTTGCTTTGCCCAGTAGTACGTCGATCCAGGCAGATGCTATAGTCGGCAAACCGGGACATCATTTGGACGACAGTAGGAACGTTAAAATGAGAGAGAATGGTAACGGTAGACGGCCGTCCAAAGTGCGTTTTGCCGTCCTTTGTGTCGCAGTTTTATTTGTCACATACATACACAAGACATGTAGTGAAATTAAGGGAATAACGAGCGGCTGTGAAAGCCTGGCTTTGTTTTTAGTATGGACAACCGTAGATAAACCGGTGTGACCTGACTGCTGTCCTGGCCCAGGCCAGGGTGATTCATGTGAGTTTTTTTTTTGCATCAGCCTTATTTGGTAACCAAATGATTATCAGAGGACACCCTCCCTCATAGGCTACACACAAACATACCCAGAATTCCTGTCGCCATCAATCTTGCGTTTTTATAGCCATGCAGCTGTAGAGAATCATGAAACCAATATTTTGTACCTTGTTAAAAAGCAGAGTAACAAATGACTTGCTCTACAAAACAAGAACTGTGTCCTTCTCAGCGTATGTCCCGTGTCCAACCGGTGGTCAGTGACGAGCTCCTCACCACAAGCTGATGTTTATATTCAGCTGCAGTGTTTGATGGCCTACTCACCAACCCCTACACCCGGGGGCTGAGTACGCCTGATGCCTCTGCTGCAGCTAATGTGTCATCAATAAAAAGAAAACGTGAAAAATGAAAAATACGTTTGTGCTGCTTTGTTTGTGTAATGATTCGTTATGCATCGCAATCTTGTATAGCATTGCATTTATGGAATTTATTGGGGAAATATTTAATGATCAAGGTATAGAATTGTCACCTTTATTTGACCAGGTAAGTTGACAGAGACAATACTATCAACAACTGGAAAATAAGTTGCAAGATAGAGAGGATCACACACTGAAAGAGATTGTATCTTGTTTAAAGACTTGTTTGAAGATATTGCAAGTTTAACCACTGCACTGGCATATAATTGTGCTTGTTTCTAGAAGTTGCACTTGTTTCATGATAATACGACTTGCTTAAATATATTTACTCTAAACAACTATCTTAATTTGTTATTTTTTTCAGATTGAATGATTATTCCTTGTAACAAATACGATAAATGTATTCTTGTGAACATTTTTCAACGTTTAGCTATCAGTGATACATTTTACTTACAATATCTTGAAATACAAAAACTAAATATTAAAAAAAAAAAAACTTCACTACACTAGTCACTTCTTGTTGTGTCAGTGTACAACCAACTACAGTTGTGTACAGTTGGTGGTGGAACTGCACTCCACTGGAGCAGGGGATTAGGTGCCTTGCTCAAAGGCACTTTTTTACTAAAGGGTGTGAGTGAATCGTACCTCTGCCTACATTTCCAAGACTTTATCATAAGCTTATTTATGCAAGCATCGGGATATTGCCAATCTCATTTGACTAAAATAGGCATAACTGGTAGTATTTTAGAAATGCTCACCAGAACAATAGCAGCAGTAGTTAATGCACTTTGCCCTGGAATTTCAAGGAATCCACTTCCGCTCGTCGCCGGATGTTCTGAAGTAATCAGGAAGCGCCAACAGATCACTGATCCAACAACGTGCATTTATTATGATTTGATTGTACCAATAAGGCTAAAGTGCATTGCTTTGCTACAGTACAAATAAATCACGCCGGAGGCGTCTACATTTGGGTAAGCTGTTACTTCGCCAAAGCGATGCATAACGTAGATTGCGATATTATGGCTAACGTTAGCTGTTTAGCTCGCCTGTCTTGGTTCATCATTTCTTTGTTGTGTATTTGCAAGTTTCAACATAATAACTCCACAGCCTGGTGCCTCGCCAGCGTGATGGTTATTATTATAGTATATGTGGCACCCGGTATTCAATATAGGTATCTACCATAGCTAGGTGGAAGTATCCCAGGATCTCAGTTAAATGTGAGCGGTCTAGCTAGGCATGTAAGTAGGCCGTATGCACATCAACACAGTCTGCTGCACAGATGGGTTTCGATTATCTTCCGCAATAAAAGCCTTGCACTGAATGTTAGTGTACTGTAGTGTAGTGTACAATCTTTACAGTTAGTTCTCTTTCTTTCAAATTCATATTCCTGTGCACATTTCTGCGCTGTGGTAGAGTAGGTAAAACACTGTAAAAAAACATGCTATTACTGTTCTACTGTGACTTGTTGTTACAAGATCCATTAATTATTAACCACGCGTTTTTTGTGGAGATATTTCTAATATACTTCATATATATACCCATCTCTAATTGAGGGGCATTGGTTTTTGCTTTATTATTAGCAGAAAATACGAAATAACAATCATGAACATAGATCTAAAGAATACAGGATGGCAGTTCACTGCTTAAAGGGATATTTCACTTTAGTAGAACTATGATGAATTGAAAATGGGGGACCCTGATGTAAACAAGACTAAAGTCTTTCTCTGGTCTGCATCCCCTTAAAGGATAACTCCACTATTTTGGGAAATTAGCTTATTTAACATCTTCCCTGGAGTTAGACAAGAAGATGCATACCTTTTTTGTCTCTGTGCGTGCATTTTAGCTTTGGGAATAGATGCTCCGTTAGCATAGCTTAGCTTCATCACTGGAAGTGAGGCAGGACAGTAGCCTTACAGTGCCTTACAGTGTATTGCAAGGTCTGACATTGACCAAACTTGATATGCATGACCTTGGTGGGCTCTAGGTCAACTCCTGAAAAGGGGGTCAATGTCAGACCTTGCAATCAAAAGTTAGGGGCGCACTGAAATTATGGCAAGGGTTATTAGCCCCCTAACTTTTGATTGCAAAGTCTGACATTGACCCCCTTTTCAGGAGTTGACCTAGAGCCCACCAAGGTCATGCATATCAAGTTTGGTCAATGTCAGACCTTGCAATACACTGTAAGGCACTGTAAGGCTACTGTCCTGCCTCACTTCCAGTGATGAAGCTAAGCTATGCTAACGGAGCATCTATTCCCAAAGCTAAAATGCACGCACAGAGACAAAAAAGGTATGCATCTTCTTGTCTAACTCCAGGGAAGATGTTAAATAAGCTAATTTCCCAAAATAGTGGAGTTATCCTTTAACAATTGTGTGTATTGAGCCGTACTGTATTGTACCCATTCTGCAATCTGTTAATAAAGTTTTCAATCAATCAATTCAATCAGTTAAGTTTGAGAAGTCTTACCTCTATCCACGAGGAAGCTGGCGGTCACTGCTAACCCTGTTGTTGGCTGTCAACACCACCATTACCATCCCAGGTGTCATGCTCCTCATCCACTTCCATTCATTTTGGGGACCTAGTCAAAATTCGATATTTCTGAAATATTAACAAATTAGAAATTACTGCTGTGCGGATTTCAATTAAACAGATAATTCTTTTTTTATATATACTTTATTGTGTCAAAGAAAGTCATTTTACATTTAGGTATAGTATGTGTACCCACATACACATACATAACTGCACCAGCGTTTCCGTTAGCCGGTAATTACCGGTATTTGACTGGCAAAATCTGGTGAAGTCCGACATATCTAATCTCTCCGGTCATAATGTCCGGTGAAAATAATTCCCTCTAAACACAATTAGATTATTTGAATTGTATTAAAATAGGCTAAAATTAAATAGCCTATGCGATGAACGAAACAATCATTACATTTGTCGTTGCTTCACCAAGCAGCCGGTCAATGACATCCTGTGTCAGCGAGCTGGCAGCTGATATATTTCCGTGAAGCATGGCTTGGCAGGGTGCAGTACTCCAATTCAGCCATTGGCAATTCAGCTGTTGGGTGGGGGCGCTGCTGACACCGCTGCTCTGCTCTGTCTGCTCCTGCTCCATGCTTCACGTAAATATATCAGCTGCCAGCTCGCTGACACAGGATGTCATTGACCGGCTGCTTGGTGAAGCAACGACAAATGTAATGATTGTTTCGTTCATCGCATAGGCTATTTAATTTTAGCCTATTTTAATACAATTCAAATAATCAAATTGTGCTTAGAGGGAATTATTTTCACCGGACATTATGAGCAGCAGCACCAAGTCGTTGGGAGGTGGAGATATACATCACGGCGCAAACCCACGATAATGTTGCCGTCTCTCTGCCAAATTTCTCAGTTCTTCGCTTGATATAATTAATACAAATGTCCAATATAACGGAATTCGTTAGCTCATAAAAATGTGATTATAACAGACTGCTGTTTATTAAGGTCGGGCAGACTGCCCACCGACACCTCAAGTCGGCAGCAGCACGCAGTCTCGAGGGACTTATTTTATTTGGAATATATTAATGACTGTATATACGCAAAAGTAGTCTAGTTTTAAGTTAAAATATTATAAATGCCTTGATGATGTCATTCTTTATATAGGCCTATCAATTGTTTTTAAGCTCAATAAACTCTGGCCGGAATTTATCCCATTTGTCCGGTAGATTGAAATCTACCGGACACTCAGACCTGCAAAAAAAAATTCTAACGGAAACCCTGAACTGCACATATCCATACTTACATACGTACATACACACAAATGTACATACGCATACAATCTTGACACTTTTTCTTTTTTGTACCCATCACTATCACTAGGGATGTCCCGATCGCCTTTTTTTGCTCCCGATCATGTGATTTTAAATATCTACCGATTCCGATCGTTCCCGATCCGATCTTTCACATTAGTAATCAATTTTGACGCATTTGTGTCAGAAACTGGCGGAGCAAGAAGCCCCTCTGTTGCCTATAGTTTGGGGCGCGAGCGCGGCGGCTCTTGTTATTACATTCATATGTGCTTCATATGAGAAATATTAAAAGTTTCAATATATGTTTGCGCATTAGTATACATTCAGTGTTCGACTTACGTAATGATTAGCTCCATTCTGGTCTGAAACGCCGACGATAATCCTCAGTCACACAGCAAATAATTGCCGTTATCTGAAAAGTTAGTCTGAAAACTCCGCCTCCTGCTGCTTCATGAGTTTTTCCTCCACGCGAAATGTCCTCCTTGCAAACATTGCAATTGCTGTTGGACTGGCTTGACTTTCTATTTTAAAATGCTTAGTTACAAACCTCTAGCAGCTGCTCAAGTCAGTGGATAACCATGTTTCGGGGAGCAACGTGTTGTTGTGATGTGAGCGTCTAAAATTAAAGGGAATGTGTTTGTTGCAACGGTGTAAATTAAAGGGGATGTGTTTGTTGTGGACAATTATTCTGCTCTGTGTGACAATAAATACATTAATGATATATTATATGTAATTTAAAACCAAAACTAAGGCCTCCGTATGAGTTTAAGACGTGAACATGGTCATGTTCTAAACTGTTAAATAAATTTTAAAAAAAAATCTTTTTTTGACTGCTGATTTTTATAAAAAAAAAATCCCGATCCCGATCCTCTGAAAAGCACGTGATCGGCGCCGATCCCGATCATGTGATCGGATCGGGATATCCCTACCCATCACCCATACAAAAAACAAGAGACAAAAACACAAACAAAGGGGTGAGCACCAGTATAGATCCTGGACCGTACACATCCAACATCCATCCCTACTCGTCCCCACATACACACACAAGAAAAATAACAACAACAATAATAATAGCACATAAATAAATGTATAGAAAAAAACCAAACAAAAAAGAAAATAATAATAATAATAATAATAATAATAATAATAATAATAATAATAATAATAAGTAAAAAGGCTTGAATTTTCATTGTAGGTGTAGCTGTAGGCCTAAGGACAACAATTGAGCAGTAGATCGAGACATCACTGTTTCATGTTACTTAAAATCTTCCTCAAAGACTGATCTGTCTGTCATCTAGTACCCCTCCATAGTTTAAAGAGACCCCATCTTTTTCCCAGCATATTTTTATTCTTATTGATTTTGTAGGGTACCTTTTCCATACTATATATGTCCTCTACAGTTTCTAACTATTTGTTTACTTTCGGGGATTCAAGTTTTTTCCAAGCTCTTGTAATTTGTTTAAGTGCTGCAGCTCTTTAAAAAAAAATGTATAGTTCTTCTTTTTGTAGGTTTTGGGGCGTGTTCCTAAGAGTATATCATGTTTTTCTATACCCACTTCCTCAAACATCTGTTCCATTATGTCTAAAATATCTGACCAGTAGATTTGTATTTTTTTTTACATGTAAAGAAAATCCCAGGATCTCAGTTAAATGTGAGCGGTCTAGCTAGGCATGTAAGTAGGCCGTATGCACATCAACACAGTCTGCTGCACAGATGGGTTTCGATTATCTTCCGCAATAAAAGCCTTGCACTGAATGTTAGTGTACTGTAGTGTAGTGTACAATCTTTACAGTTAGTTCTCTTTCTTTCAAATTCATATTCCTGTGCACATTTCTGCGCTGTGGTAGAGTAGGTAAAACACTGTAAAAAAACATGCTATTACTGTTCTACTGTGACTTGTTGTTACAAGATCCATTAATTATTAACCACACGTTTTTTGTGGAGATATTTCTAATATACTTCATATATATACCCATCTCTAATTGAGGGGCATTGGTTTTTGCTTTATTATTAGCAGAAAATACGAAATAACAATCATGAACATAGATCTAAAGAATACAGGATGGCAGTTCACTGCTTAAAGGGATATTTCACTTTAGTAGAACTATGATGAATTGAAAATGGGGGACCCTGATGTAAACAAGACTAAAGTCTTTCTCTGGTCTGTAAAGAAAATATGTGTATGGTCAGCATTCTTCTCCCCACACTCCCTCCAGCAGCCGGGATCATTTTGTGCGGGTGTTCTAAAGTACCTCATATTTATTTTCCAAGCATACTCCTGCCAAAAGGGTGATTTTATGTAATGGAAGATATCTTTAAAGCTTTGATTCCACTCCTTATCTGGTATGTTTGTTTTCAGTTCCTTCTCCCATTTATTTTTAATATAGCTTAAATCTTCAATTTTGTTTTCTTGAAGCATTTTGTAGATTTGTCCAGTTGTGTTTTTGAGGTTATGGCTTTGTTGAGTCTTTATCATGTATTTCAGAAGGGGGTGGAGATCTTCAAGAGTTTTAATTTGGACTTTTTCTCTTAAGTAGCTTCTTACTTGCTGGTATCGGTGAAAGTGATTACTAGGACAGGCATATTTATTAGCTACATTTTCAAAAGAATCCACTCCTTCATTGTACATTTGATAGAAACGTATGAGGCCCTTAGCTTCCCATGTCTTAAAAAAACCATCAATACTGTTTGGAGAAAAATCTGGGTCCCATGCTATTTGTCTTAAGCAGATCATTTTTTGTTCCTTAATTTTATTTATTTTACATATTTCCCTCCAGATTTTAAATGTGTTATATATAGAGTAATTGTGTATTTTGATCTGTGTATTTTGATCTTTTTTATAGAGAAGATCAATGTGCTGAGTGATTCCACTAGATTAAACTCAATTGACTTCCATTTGGGTCTCATCTCGTTTTTCATCCATATTAGAATTGGTTTTACCTGTGCTGCATAATAATAATTAATTAAATTTGGTAATGCTAGTCCCCCTCCTTCTTTTTTTTGTTGCAGGATTTTGAGTTTGATTCTAGGCTTCTTTTCATCCCATATACATTTTCTCAGCAGCCCCTCCCAAACATTGAAACATTTAGGTGTTATGTATAATGGCATGTTTTGGAATAAAAATAGAAAACGTGGCAAGATGTTCATTTTAATAATATTAATTTTTTCAAATAAAGTGAGAGGTACAATTTTCCACCTAAACAGATAATGTGTGGTTTCTTTTGGCATTTCATGGTCTTTACAGATTTATTTTCTTTACAAGATAAAAGCAGATCCAGTCAATTTTGTTGTAGACTTATGCGATTCATAGACCTATGTAATCTCATTTCTAAGTTATGACGATTTTTTTTAATTAAAAAAAAATATTAATTTAAATTATATATTTTTTTTAACTTTACTTTTTAAATGATTTTATTGAAAAAAAATAAGAACCGTGAGAGAATCGTGATGTCAATTCTTAGAGAGAAAAATCGTGATTCACATTTTAGCAAGAATCGCCCAGCCCTTGACTGCTGATCTATGAAGTAGGCACGAAGTAGGCGACATGTTGTTGGCACAATTCGGAAGCGCACAAACACGAACCATTGTGATTATCTGATTCCAACCTAACAAACGTTTAGTGGTTAACACTTTGGATGCCCAACCCGAGTTTTCTCGGGTTTACCCCCCGCGGGTTGAATGCCCATAATGAGAATATTCGTTTTTTCTCGTTTTTCTTTTTTAAATTAACGATCTGAATTCATATTTCATCAACCGAGTCTACCGTTGGTAAATCAGCCACTCCAGGCGCTCAGATGTGAAAAAAGCGCCCCCTATTGTCTCCCAGATGGTAATTCACCCTTTTGGATTGGACTCAATGAAAAGGCATGAGAAAAAAAACGCATGTGACCGGAGTCGATCAGCTTCATTCTGGACCCTCAGAGCAGCGGGGATTATGTGTTGTACAGTATATGCGGTGGATCAATAAAATGATCGATTTTCAGAATGGCGATCAGGAATTGGAATAATCCATTTGGATACCATCTGATCTCAGGTAAGGAATCTATTTTTACCAGTATTAGGATAATCAGACCCGTTTTCATGGAGATATAAGCATTTTTTTGTCATATGGCTGTTTTGACTGTAAAAGCGATCAGGAACTGAGAGAATCGATTTTCAGCGTGCGACACCAGCGTGCACACGTACACATATACTATCGATAATCTAGCGTTTATTTGAAAACGATTATAAATAGGCCGAAAAATGACCGTTCTAGAATATTCCAGTACAGGGCGATTATCATGGAATCTCTTATTTTTTCCGTGAAAACGAGGGCTTTTCAAAATGATATAAAACGGAAATGAACCGATAAAAAAACAATCCGCTTCGACAATGTTGACTGGAAATGGGTCATTGATAATGCGACGGGCAGATTAGACACATAGCCATAATTTAAAACATAGATTAGGCGATATTAACGTTAACACTGAAGTGGTGCTGGGCATTCAAGCACTAAATGTGCGCCTCCTGCTGGGCATTCAAAGTGTTAACGTTACTCCATTCCATAGAAACCTTGTTTGTTTTCCTGGCTCACACACATCACATGCATCCAGCTGCATCGCAAGGTAAACACACACCCGCCTCACAGGATTCCAGAGTCAACACACACACACACACACACACACACACACACACACACACACACACACACACACACACACACACACACACACACACACACACACACACACACACACACACACACACACAGGTACGGTGACTCACAATGAACAAACAGGATGACCATTTAGTCTAATGATCTACACACAGTAATAATAATTAAAAAAAAATCCTGAATCCTGAATTGAGCTTTGAATGCCAATATACTGAAAAAAATCCAAACCATAGTAGCTATATACCTACACAGGAAATAAACGGGGACCAAAGCTGGGTCCCGTTCCTTGTACGTGGTTCAACTAAGCAGATCAAATGTCCTATTAGCCAGCTTAAATTAACCCGATGATTGATGTTAGGCTATCTCGGTTTCACAAAGGCTGATTCACGCTCAAACAATCTTGTTAATTCGAACCAGACTTCAGTAATCAGGATAATTGCGAGTGCCTGTCCTACTTCAAAAGGGGGAGGCGTCGATCACCAAAACCATGATTTTCTAATGGGAAAATATCGCTTAAAAAAGGTTAAATGCGTAAGTGTTGGGAAAATGTATAGGCAAATTTTAGGGGTGCACCGATGTATCGGTCGGGTATCGGCCGATAAGTGCCTTGTTGACTGCAATCGGCCTATCGGCCGATAAGCTCGAATGTGCCGATAAATTCAGTCGCGTCCTGCCAACGGCGCCGCCCCCAGTCCCCCACACACACAAGCTACTGCATCAAAGTTACTACTAAATATTCAACATTCTCTTTTGAGACTCCGCTTCAGACTCTTATCATTTGGCACTAAAAGCTCAACATTGTCACTGATATGGCTGTCCGCAACATGTCATTAATTGTGTACGTGAGGTGGTCGCTCAGTGACGACGCTAACATGAGCTAGGTTAGCTAGCATGAGCTACCGGGAGATGGAAGACTAACGTTACTGGTGAAAATGTGATTTACGTTGGAATACTCCTTTGCCAACTTGCTGTACTTTGCTTGCAGGTCTGCAGCCATTATTGCTGGATTATGAATAGCCCCAACTTTAGCCAACGTAACGTTATGGCTAAACCTTTAACGTTAGTTAACGCTAGCTTTCGGTTAGCTGTTCAATGCTATTAATAAATAATAACACAACCAAGCGAACCCATCACAGCTCCCCGTCAACACCCCTCTCTCGGGAAGATGGCATTTAAGAAAGTATCTGCTGTTAAAATGACACAAACATTCGTTTTGTGGCATTAACGTTATATAGTTAGTGTTACACGTTCAATAACATCAGCATATTATTTACCCAAAGATAGCAAGCAAGCAAGCAAGGCATTACTCCGTTCATAGCTCGGTTCCATTCCGTTGCTCATTCCGTACCCAACTACCCATTCTGCAATCTGTTAATAAAGTTTTCAACCAGACAAATGTATAGAAAGGCTTTGTTTTATTATAACATTTGTTGCAGTAAAATCATTGTGTCTCGTTTGGTCATCCTGTGGAGCGATGGTCGGCGGGCAGCTAACGTATTAGCTACGTTAAGTTTGTTGTGCTCTCGCAAGCAGATCAATGGCGGCATGCCCGGAAGTAGAAAATGAATAAACGCTTGCCGATTGGTGGTAAGAACAGCAGGAGGTGTGTGCTAGCGGTGTGGCGTAATTGGCCGAATCGACTGTCAATCAAAATGGTTCTATTGCATTGGTTGAAAGCTCTGGTTGAGAGAATAGTATCCATCTGCAGGCCGCCAGACGATACTGGGAGAGGGATAGTGATACATGGCATGGTGGAATTAATACCATAAACATATTTCTTGATGTTTCCTTTTTTTAAGTAAGTAAAGAGGCCTACAAATACAAACATACACATACAAATATACAGTAGTTTCATTAAAAAAAAAAAAAAAAAAAGATATATATATTAAAAATAATTACAAATACTTATTTTTTGCCACAAGTATCGGTATCGGCCGATTGTGTTAGTTGAACAATAGGTATCGGTATCGGTGGCCAATTTTCATATCGGTGCATCCCTAGCTAATTTTAAGTGCCTCATTACCCCAATAAATCAGATTATATTTATTTAAATGTGCCTGCTCGCAGTAGGCTTAATGGAATGAATCATCGAATGAGATCTTGCTAGCAAAAATTATTATTTCAGAATAAGTAGATAAAAACAAGCCCAAAGAGTATCTAATTTATACGAATTAATAGATGTATGAGGATATATACTGTATGCGCTTAGGTATCATGTACTATATAAATACATGTATGTGTAGATCAGGGGTTCCCAACGTTTTCAGGCCGCGACCCCCAAAATAACGGTGTCAGAGAGCCGCGACCCCCACTATTATAGGAGGTGGTTGAAACATGCAAACGTTCACACGCATGCGCACTAATAAGCATTGGAGGCTTTTAACACGCACAATAACTACACAAAATAACACAATAATCAAACAACCATAAAATGAATACATATAGTGCGTTTCATTTAGAAGGCTAATGTTCAACTCACCTAATGAGATGGATGGGCACTATGCTTGGAGCACAACAAGTCTAGTCTGGGTTTAAATTTGGAGACAGCGACTCGGAGATCATCCTCCACATTCACGCGGATAGCTGTGCGTATTCGCCCTCAATTGATATCCAGAACTCAGCCAGTGGCTTGGACTGAAACACTGTTTTTAAGGTTCGGTCGCTTGATTTCCTTGGGAAACACGTTTTAAACTGTTCAAGAAGGGCTTGCAGGTGAGTTATAGACATCTTCACTGTGTTCATTTTCGTCCATAAATTCATCAAGCTCTGGAAACATAAATCCGTCCCATTTCTACTCCAGTGCTCGAGTTTCCTTGTGAACGCTTGTATTTTATCATTGAACGACAGGATGGTTGTGTTTTGTGACAGATTAAGCCCATTAACTTTAGCAAATATGCAAGACAAATATGCTAGCCTTGTTATCCAGTTGGCATTGGAGGTGGGCAGCGAGCTGGGACGCATTCTCCGTCAGAAACAAGCGCATCTCATCCCGCAGCTCAAACAGGTGTTGCGCGCGCCGTAGCTATGATGTGCAGTATGTAGGAAATCCATAGGCTGATTTATTATCAGCATTTTAGGTCTATTATTTTACATTTCAAAAGCATTTTGTTTAATTTATTTTTGTTTTTAATTATAGGCCTATTTCACACATTCTGGAATAAATACATTCTGGAAATCATCTCGCGACCCCCGCGGCTGCTCACGACCCCTCTAGAAAAACGAAGCACAAAAACATTATTCAGAATGGTATAATGGGATCTCTGAGGAAGGGAGCTGCCATTTTCTTCCGAGGGAGTGTCAAGCTTATCCGGCTAACTCAGTTAGCCACGTACGAGGAACGGGGCCCTGTTCTCCTAGCAGCAGAATAACACCAGAATCTGTTCCCCATGGCCCTGTTTATTTCCTGTCAACTGTATTTACAAACATTGCAACAGGAAATACAAAGGGGCTTGTTTATGTTGTCAATTTATAAAAGGTCTATAGCCTAATCATAGCTGGGGGGGATGCTGCCTGTCATATTAAGGAGGTGTGGCTTAATATACATGTATAATTATGAAATGTTAAAATATTTTTATTTCCACACAGCTGAGGGAAATCTTGTATTATGATATGTGACATCCTGGCGTTATGGTTGCAACATAAGCATTCGCATCGTTTCTTTTTTAATATATATATATATTTTTATGGCATGACATGTTCTGCTTTATTGTGGACAGGACAGTTTGGAAATTGGGAGAGATAGAGATGGGGGAGGACTAGGGCTGGGCGATATGGCCAACAATTTTATCACGATATATCACAATAACATTTTTCATATAGATAATTATCTATATTTTTTATTAGTATTAAAAAAGATTTTTTTTTTTTTCAAATAATTATTCAAACAACAAATGTATGTTTATTTTGCAGCAATTCTTTGTCGTTGGCGCCATCTTTAGTGTTACAGCCCCTCACACCAGTTCTCAGGCTGCAGCTGGTTTGAAAGCGAAAGTACCAAAAAAGTGGCTGTGGCTCCAGGGGAGTTGAACAGTTCTGGCTCTGCTAGTTTCTTTTCTATCTTTTGGTGCTTTTTTGGTGGACAAACCACCGCACACATACACCGTGACTCGCAACTGGAGACTAGCTCTGCTAGCACACATAGCCTACTGTGTTCAGACGGTTTCAAACTGTATTTTAAATTAGAAAGCAAACAAAATAAATGGACAAGAGAAAAATAAATCAATTTGGTCAGTATTGTCATTTGGACAAGCAAAGCCATTACTTTAAGTTGCAGGCAAGAAAGACAATTATGTCCACTGTCTCTGGTTTTAAAGCTGCCCTGTTGCAGGTCACAATACAAATTTATAAAAAAAAAAAAAGGCACATGTCCTGGGCCGGATTCGAACCCAGGAGGTCGCTGCGGTTACGCTGAGCGTATATACATGGTGGGCCACCGGGGCGCCTCTAGCATTCACATCTTATGTTTACAGTTCATATAAGAATGTCATGCTCAACTTAAAGAGAAATAAGCAATACGATTAATCGGAAAAAAATCTGTCTGTTGTCTGAAAGAGTGCAATAAATGATTTTATTGAAAAAATAAGAATCGTGCGAGAGAATCGTGATCTAAATTTTTGCAAAAATCGTGCAGCCCTAATACCAGTGTTTTAATCTTAATTATAGATTACATGATTGTATCTTTGTTTGAACACAATCTGTGGCAACAACGTTTATATACGTGTTTGCTCGACAACTGTTGAACGGCAACCACGTATACGACGTTATTTGGTCCGTTTTTCGATCTTAATATTCTAATCAATGTCACGGACCTGTATGTTGCCGTTAAAAGGCATACTGGGACGCGTGTATGCTTTCCGCAATGCAGTTCGGTTTCCGGGTTCCTTTGATTGGCCGCGACACGCGCTAGCCCCCTTATCCACCGCTGCCGCTACAGCTCGCCGCTGTGTTGCAGCGCAGAGCGGCTTTGACGCTCGCTTCCTGAGTCAAGAAATGTGCCACTCTGAGTCAAGAAACGCGCTGTTGGTAACACCACCCACTTCAATGACAGAGCTCTCTTGTTTAATAATATTGTCGCGTCATCTTAATATGCTGCTTATGCAGTTATCAGCTGTATTTGCTTCCTGAGTCAAGAAACGCGTCGAGTCAAGAAACGCGCTGTTGGTAACACCACCCACTTCAATGACAGAGCTCTCTTGTTTAATAATATTGTCGCGTCATCTTAATATGCTGCTTATGCAGTTATCAGCTGTATTTGGCATAGACGCCCGAGTCAAGAAACGCTATTGTCGCGCCGCCACTCTGAGTCAAGAAATGCAGTCATCTTAATATGCTGCTTATGCAGTTATCAGCTAGCTGACTAAATGTAAATCTTATGCAACGCCAGACGCGACAATATTATTAA
The DNA here is from genome assembly GCF_963971535.1 of Notolepis coatsorum. Lineage (NCBI taxonomy): Eukaryota > Metazoa > Chordata > Actinopteri > Aulopiformes > Paralepididae > Notolepis > Notolepis coatsorum. The sequence goes on from NC_140167.1 coordinate 190,593,172, forward strand.
ACAAGAGAGCTCTGTCATTGAAGTGGGTGGTGTTACCAACAGCGCGTTTCTTGACTCAGGAAGCAAATACAGCTGATAACTGCATAAGCAGCATATTAAGATGACGCGACAATATTATTAAACAAGAGAGCTCTGTCATTGAAGTGGGTGGTGTTACCAACAGCGCGTTTCTTGACTCAGGAAGCGAGCGTCAAAGCCGTTCTGCGCTGCAACACAGCGGCGAGCTGCAGCGGTGGATAAGGGGGCGTGCTAGCGCGGGTCACGTGGGGGTCGCGGCCAATCAGAGGAACCCGGAAACCGAACTGCGTTGCGGAAAGCATACACGCTACTGGGACCCCGAGGGTGCAGTACCGGCCAGATCCGGCTAGGTGGCAGTATCGAGAGTGCAGTAAACCCTGTTCCAGACCATGTGTTACATTTAAATCCCTCCGGGCGCTAAATTTAGACGGAGCCGAGTAAATCGCTTCATCCGACCACTTCGAAGCGCATCTGGCACACTCAATCCATAAGTTGTGCCAAATTCTGTCCGGGACCAGATGGACACCAATACTGTAAATCGCGATCAGACAATTGGAATATTCATTTTGGAATACCCCCGACCAAAGGTAAGGACTATCTGACTATCAATTTCAGCTTGATCCAACAATGTTTTCATATCGATCCAGCTGATCAGCGTCTGTAGTGTTCAACACGAATGCCGTTACTGGCCATCAAAGTATAAAAAAACTACCCCCCCCCCTTTCATGCATTCATGATGAAACATAATACCTATACATTTGATTTGGAAATAATAGCGTGTCCAGGCAAGAAACGCCAACGCTTATAGTAGAATACACGTAGCGCCCTATAACTCAGCCTTTCAGGAATTATCCAGGATCACTCCTAAACTATACTTATATTCACCACGGGATAACGTGCGAACGTATGCATGAAAAAAGTATCTCTTTTTTGCATGTTCGACGGAAGAAAGTCACTGTCAAATGACTATAGTATTGTCTCCATAGCTATAATATAGAATATAGATATAGCTCTACAAACAAGGTGACGCACCTCTATCTTTAAAAGCGTGGCATAGCTAGAACTGCACAAGGCTAATCCCTGGCGCTGAATGAGTTAATGAACCGTTCAATTTCAAAGTCTGAATGAACTGCACTAAAACAAAGGTTTTCGTATACGACCATTTAGCTTACACTGAATTGACAACTTATTTCTTTGGTTGCGGTAAAATAAAGTGAGATGCATAATGCTCATGTTATATTATCATTATATCAGTGGCATAAAATGGTCTTAAAGCACCAATGATATGGTTTATCGCAATTATTTCTGGGGCGATATTACTGTCCAACAAAAGTAGTTATCACGACAGGCCTAACTTTTAGATTGGTTGAGGCTCATCATCCCCTGCAGTGCACAGTCATCCCACCCAGCGTTGCCAGATGGGAACTGGACATATTCGACTGAAATACAATTTTTGGTTATTTCAGAGACTTAAGTAAGTACTGAAAAAAGGTACCGTTGAGTACCGATACCGAATTCCTTGTACTGGTGCCGGTATTGGTTAAAAACTGTACCCAGCCCTAGCTGTATGTAACCCTGATTTCCATCATGCAGATCATCGTCGTCATCATCATCACCTTTATTTAAGACTCTGGAATGCAATTGAGGGCGGGCCCTCATTTTCAATGCAGCCGAGATTACACTACCCAGCCGTCCCGAGTATTGATCTTTAAAGTGCGTTGAAGGATGTTCCATGAGTCCAGAGCATCAGCAGAAAAGGCAAGCTAGGTGATACCCAGGCCAACACTAATACCCAGGCCCCAGTGTTTTGTGTCAATCCAGACAAAAGAGTGTTCATTTTGATATATCTTTCAAGATAATCTGGGCGGAAATGGTTGTGAATCCATTGCGTGGGTCTGAAACTCCAGCATGGCACACTGTTGGACAGATATGAAGCTGTCGATTTGAATTGAAAGTGATTGGTTCTCGTTTTGTTCCCCCTGCCCATTGCAGACTCCAACCCTGCACCATGATGGATCACACGAAAGCCTTAACCGTCTCCCTCGCTGTTGACAAGGAGAAGTCTAAAGTACGTATCGCACTATGTATCTCCTGCTTTTCACTCCCAACAGCTTCATGACTGGGATGTCACACTGTTTTAGATCTAGTCCCCAACATCCACTATTAGGGATGCACGATATATCGGTGACCGTATTGGTATCGGCCGCTCATAGTGATTTTCTTCATACATCGGTATCGGTTCAATGAGAAACTGCGCAGATATATATCGGCAAACATATATCGGCTGGTGACTGATAGTGATTTATTTATTGATCGCATCGGTCTGATAATAATAATAATAATAATAATAATAATAATAAACTTTATTTGATCCCCAAGCATCAGTATCCTGGAGAAATTTAGAAGTAAATATAGTAGCACCACATAGACTGCAGGACATATACACCAAATTATCAATTAAGCAATGCAAACTGAAATTTGGCCCCATTGGACTCATGCGATCCGGATATGGCGTGAAACACAAAAAAAAAAAAAAATCTAAAGCACATAAATGGCATAATCATACTCCCTTATTCAATAACAATGCACTCCTGATTGGAAACGACCTATAAGATTCCCTAGATGGGAAAAGCAGGGCATACACACATTAGGAGATGTTTTCAACAAACAGGGTTTTTGTAGTTATGAGGAAATACACAAAAAATGTAATCTCACCAGTTCCACATATTATTTTTACGCACAGTTATTGTTATGTTTGAAGGCTCATGGTGTCCCATTAAGGATACCAATTGTACACCACAGATACCACAAATTATTTTATGAAAGAGAGACATCGAGAGGTTTTGTATCAGATTTTTATCATCAATTACTAACGTCCTCGTATGAAATCCTCCACCTAGACTCAGTCTGGAGGAGGGATATACCAGACCTGGAAATACATTTTGATTGGCAAGAAGCCTGGGCAAATGTTCGACTTGCGTCACGGAACCCGGACCATCAACAAATCAATCTTAACTATATTCATAGGACATACTTGACTCTTATAAGACTGAACAGAATGGGTCTTAAACAAGACTCCAAATGCTCCTTATGTACAAATGGGGATGAGGGTACATTTATGCACATGTACTGGGACTGCCCACCAGTTAAGATATTCTGGAAAGAAGTGACCCAGCCATTATCAAATCTCTTAACTCTGAATATACCTGTACACACCTCTGTATTACTGTTGAATGATGTTTTTGAGATTGCAGTACCTATACAGCTAAAGAGATTGGTTTTATCTGGTATCACAGCGGCTAAAAAGCTGATAGCATCACGATGGTTTCAACCGGAAAAAATGTGCCGGAAGGTCTGGATTCTTACATATCTCGATGTGATTTATCTAGAAATATCTACAGCAAGAATTTTGGGTCTCAGTGAATCCAAAATTACAATGTGGTTAGAAGTGGTGGAGAGAATAAAAGCTAGCATATAATTGTAGTGCCTGGTTAGGAGCGAATGATAATGGATGGATTATCTAAGGGGGGGGCCCGGGGGGGGGGAGCGAGCGAGAGCATATTATGTGTGTAGGGTATTAGATAGCAAGTATTAGGTGTATATCTTGTATAATACATCTATTTAAATGGTGATGATGTAGCCAATTTAATGATTTTCTGCCGTTATGTTATTGTATGAAGGCACCGTGTCACCATGAAAGTGTTGACCAATTAGCAGGCAGTGGGCACAGGAGGCGGGGCTCATATGCGCTCAGGTGCAGTCTATATGTATGTGTTCACAGGTGTGCAGGGAATTGGGTAATTATCACAGGGAAGCCACACTATCTTTTTACCGTGCTCGTTTGTTTTGTTTTCAGTTATATTGAGTCACTTTTTGGGTTTACTTTGTAGCAACTATCCTGTGTTTAAAGTCCAGTTTAAACACAGAGTTTACAGTACGCTTATATTTGTCCACACTGCAAGTAAGAATAAAAACTCTCAAAAGTACTCAAGGAGAAGACATCTTTTTATTATCAACAAGCATCACGCGTTGGAAAGAGCTTCACCCAGTATTCCCTCACTGGCATCTTTTCTTGTTAGGTTGCCCTTACAGGTGATTTCATTGGATGTGCACTGTTAATTAATGCTTGTATATCTAATTTTATGTTGTTATGTTTATGTTTATGTTTGTTTAAAAAATTATAAAAAAATAAAATATAAAAAAAATAAAAATAATAAACTTTATTTGTATAGCACCTTTCATACAAAAATTGCAGCTCAAGGTGCTTCACAACAGAAAAAACATAAACCTTCAGTTCAGTTCAGTTATTTTTTATTTCGGGCTTTGGACACATAACGGTCATTCCATAAATCACCAAACTTTTACCAGCTGCTACCTTTTACCTGTGTTTCCTGTCTCAAAACACATCTGTTCATTCTGGCATATTCACTTTAATTTTAAGTTTATTATAACTGCTCCCCTATGTCTAACTCTATAATATTTTGTTTTTACTGTGTATTTTTATTTGTTTTTAACCCTGTACGGCGACCTTGGGTGCTTTGAAAGGCGCCTTTAAATAAAATGCATTATTATTATTATTATAAAATGAGCACATAAGTGCAAATATATGATGGGCAAAACCGGTCGGATGTGAACAACTGATTATTTCTCTGTCTAGCTGCCATTGTGTGTGTGTGTGTGTGTGTGCATGCATGCGTGCCATATTTTGGCCACACAGTGTTTGTTTGGGTAACGTTACTTGCGTGTGACAATGACGCAGCACAGGATTGTGGGCTAACATTGTTTTAGTATGTACACAAATATTATATACAAAATCGATTATCACAGACCCATTTGTTTTATTTATACAGATCATATCGACATCGGTAATCTCGCTTATCGGCCATAACAGAAATGTTAATATTGGTTATTGGTATTAACGGTATTAAAATACCGTAATATCGGTTACCGGTATTTTCATATAGGTGCATTCCGTGCATTCCTAGCCAGTAGTGCAGTGTTTTACTGTAGAATCAGTGCATTCACACAGTAAGGTCAGGGCTGTACACTAAGCTTTTTCACTAGGGGCACAGGTGCCCCTAAATGAAAAATGTAGGGGCACAGAATCATTTTTACGGGCACTTTTTTACAATTTTGACAATTTTACCATTATAGTGCAAACAAATATGTTCCTCCTGCCTCATTACTGTGGTCCTTTTATTTAACATTTAAGTGATTTTGTTTTCAGGTTTGTATCTTTTATAATGAACCAACTGAAGTATTACCACAGCTGCAAACATTTCTTCTTTCATTGATAAGTGTATTAACACTGACGAGCGCAATCTCCGCTATGCCACCTGACCGCCTCTTATACGTGAATTCTACTATAAGCTTTGGCATTTCTTGCCTGGACACGCTATGACGAATAAACCTCTTGAATCTATTTTTGTACCTGCATTCTATTTTAAAGGTTAATGAGTAACTTATTGTTTTGTAAATTGTTTGACATTATTCCATTATTCCAAATTAATTATTAATTCATTTTTGTCATTATACTATCCACTGAACTGTTTTGTGTACAACCTCAATCTTTAGAAAATTGTACCAGCATCTTTAATATTGCAGGTTGGGAATCACAAAGTAAAGTGTTTTTGATACAAATGTGCTGCATGCATCACGGATTGTGTGTTTATGGAGGTTTATTGAATAATTGCCCCGACAGGACGTCATGCATCGGTGTGTGAAATGCTGTGTTGTTGGTGTAGATAGAAGGCGATATGATGTAAATGTACAGTATGGTTAATAACACGAACGTTATCACCCGTTTCACAGCTGTATTCAATCGATTGCCTATATTGTAGCGTATATGCATATAACATTGTTTTGAAACCTATTTTCCGAGCGTTAGAATGTGTTTGTTGTCCATTTGCGTCTAGATGTACTCCGTGAATGACACAATAACATCACGCTACTGTTTACACAATCTCTTGTTGTCTGTAACTTGGCAACAAGGAGAGCTGCTATTGGTCGAGCGCAAAGATACGTGACCGAACCCGCACCAATTGCGTCAAATAAAACTCTGTGGTGACCAAATATCCGTTCGCGAGGAAAGATCTAGTCCAGAATTTTTTATTATGATTGCGCAAAATGGGCTATTTTGTCAATGGAGAACTTTTTGTTCCTACATCTACACCATTATATCTTTCACCCAGAATGAAAATTGTGTAATTCGGGGAGATGGTGGGAATGGGATGAAACGATACAGCCTTCACCTTCAATCAATCAATAAAATGTATTTATATAGCACGTTTAAACATGACGCTTGTCAACCAAAGTGCTTCACATAGCTAAGCTAAGTACAAAGAAAAGTATCAAATAAACTGAAAAATTAAATAAAATCAACGGATAGACAAAGGAAAAACAGAACAACACGTCAACAAATACGGCAAGAGTCAAAGTGAGTCAGGGAAGGCCAGGCGATATAGGTGGGTTTTGAGTTTTGATTTAAAAGACTCGATGGAGGGGGCAGATTTAATGGACATGGGGATGCTGTTCCAGAGGTCAGGGGCTGCGACTGCAAAAGCACCTCCCCCCTAGACTTGAAGTTAGACCTACGGGTGGTTAGGAGACCCTTATCAGCTGATCTGAGAGCCCTGGGGTTGGTGGTGCCCAACCAGTCGATCGCGATCGACAGGTAGATCGCGGGCTGATTTCAAGTAGATCTTGATTAATAAAATTTGATTATTAAATATTATTATTATTATTTTTTTTTTGCTAAATCAACTCTTCCTCTCCTTGTTAACTACAACAAGCAATGCTGTTTGTTATTTAAGATGAGGTCGGACTCGGCACTGACAGATTTGTGTTCATTATGCTGCTTTTATAAAGCCTCAAATGACGGCTTACAATATAAAATGTTGGCAATTTTGACAATTTAGCCCCAGGTACAGGGAGTTACAGTAGTCTTAACACTTTGCTTGCCTAAGGTTAAATTCATGATATACCATCCGTTGCCAGCTCTATTTAACATGGAGAAGTTCCTCTTCTTTGCAGGGCTATAACTTTTTAAATTCTATTGCTAGATTGCCATTATTAGGGCCCATTCAAGGTCCTATATGTATTGTTCATGGTGTAGCAACGTTAAACTTTTTCATTCACATATTCATACTAAAATATGATCTAAAGTATAAGTATGTTTTCATCTCTTTCTGCAGCTTTCTCCAGAACGTGATTTATAGCCCCAAATACATTATATTGATGATGAAATACAGTTTGGTAGGAATCTGTGCGAGATCAAAAATTTCAATTGGACGTACTTCTAGAAGTTTCTACGTATCATCTGATATTGACCGGATGGGCGGGGGATCGTTTATAATTCCGTGGGCAACGTTTTACCATTCATCTAATGTGGGTCAAATGTTCATCATAGCAGTTAGTGTCGAACACGGTAATATTACACGCTAAAACTCACCCCAGTCTCCGCGGGCCGTTGGGCGATCAGCGTGGGGTAGACAGTTTTCCATTATGGGATGTTGAAATACCCGGTCCATTTCCAGGTTGTATAATAATATATACGTCCAAATCATGTTGTTTTTTCGAGTTATTTGCAGCGATCGATGTTCACTGTGTGAAGACTGAGTCTCTCTAACATTAGCGAGTGCCCGGACCACATATGGAGTGAGTCCTGCCGGGTTAAAGGTAACATCCGTTTTTTCGATCTGCCGATCGGCCACCAGATGGCGGTCTTGAACCGCTAGAGGATTGAGAGGAGATCACACTTGTGTCTCAGGGCCCCGGAAAGGAAATATGATTCCGATCACAGATTTTTGAAATATTGATATCAAAGACGAGTTACGGCGTCTTCGGCATCTTGAGCATGGCGGGGAAGGACGCCTAAACTCGTCCTTTGGCAACTAAAGTGTTAAGCGTGAGGATATGAAGGCGTGAATTACTCTTTCCAGGTCTGAGGGGGAGAGAATGGCCTTGATCTTGGCTATGGACCGGAGCTGGAAAAAGCACCCCTTCACCATTGAGTTTACCTGCCTATTGAAGCAAAACTCGGGGTCAAAGAGTACGCCCAGGTTTTTAACAAAGGGCTTGACTAGGGGAGACAGGTTACCCAGGCTGCTGGCAATGACACTGGTTTGGTTCGGAGGGCCGAAAAGGAGGATTTCACACTTTGACTGATTGAGCTGTAGAAAATTGTGTGCCATCCAGCATTTGATGTCGTCTAGGCAGGAACGAAGACTGTCAAGATTGTTTATATTGTTGGGTTTCATGGGGAGATAGACCTGAGTGTCGTCAGCATAAAAATGGAAGGAGATGTTGTGTTTTTTAATGATCAGACCAAGGGGCAGCATGTATAGGGAGAATAGGATAGGGCCAAGGATGGAGCCTTGTGGAACCCCGCAAGAGAGAGAGGCAGAGGGGGAGGAGCAGTTTCCGATATTAACGGAGAAGCTTCTATCACTGAGGTAGGAGGTGAACCATGATAGGGCTGTGCCACTGACACCAACTGCCTGGTGAAGACGGTCAATGAGAATAGCATCACCTACGGGAGGCTGCAATTTGAAACTGGCCACCATAAATGTCCAAACCCCCCTTAATTAATTGACGAGGATTACAATAGATTTGATCAAATAAATGTTTATTATTTATACACAGCCACAGTCACCGTTCTGGTTCTTGCACGGCCAGACACTCTCTGGCCAGTAGATGTTCACATAGCTAATAGGGTTTTTGTGGAAGGGCTGTCTCTGCCTTGTCTTCCTTCCACAAGTACAATTATAATCAGCGTCCCTGCAGAGCCAAACTGATGTTGGGACGGTTACTTCAGCCCTCTTCTTCTTGTGATTTCCGGCAGTCTAGACACCTTCCGGCGTATTGCTGCCTGTTCGCTCTTCTTCTTCTTCTTCTTCTTCCTTGGACTTAATGTCAGGTCACAACGACAGAAAGGCGCATACTGCCACCTCCTGTCGCTGACCCAGATATGGCAAGATTCCGGCAAATAAAAGAAAATAATAAAAAAAAAAAAAGGATAACAACCACTACCCAGCCCTAACTTCACCTCCCTATCCTACCTAATACCTAAACCTAAAACCTAACCACAACAAAGAAATTAACTCACTCCTGTCCTACCAACAATAGACCTATCTCAAACCCTGCCCTCTTTTCTTGATCCTCCAATCACAACTGTCGCTTCCGAGGTAAGCGACAGTTAGGCCTGCCGCGATAAGCAATAAATCGATTAATTGCCGCGATAATTAAAATTAATGCAATGATTTTGACGGGCGCGATTAATTGCTATTTGCGCGTTTGTTTTAATGAGGCGGAACCAGTGCCCCTTGCAGTCTCTCTCCGTGTGGGTTGGCCGCTGGCGTTACTACAGAGCACAGCACGGGAGCTCCGTGGGGCAGTAGCAATGCCACATATAGCTTAACTACATTTCTCAATAGTGTTGCTCCTTTTAACCAAGTAGCGTTATTTGTAGTGTAACGTTAGAATAACACAGAATAACGTTAATACAATTACATGCATCATTGTTTACAATGAACGGGTGGGGCTAGTCAAAGCACTGGAGACGGGGACAAGTTAAACATGAATTAATTTATTATAACGGGTCGTTTTCGAGTCGTGCTGCAGTGCCTACGCACCACAGCTATTCTATTATATACTGCTTTGACGCTTCCTCCTCATCGTTGATTGCCTGTAGTAGCTGCATCTAACGTTAGTAGCTAACGTTAAAACTAAAAAACACAACCGGACGAGACAAGTTGTCGGCTAGGATAATCACAACAATACTTCCGGTCCGGTCGTTGGGCTTCAAAATAAAAGTCTTAAACCGGAAAAGACGGAGCGGTGGGCTTCAAAATAAAAGTTTTGGGAAATAAATTTCTCAAAAAAATTCTCTAACCGGTCGCAATAATATCGCTTATCGCGATATTTTCGGGGGCAATTAATCGCCCAGCAAAATGTGTTATCGTGGCAGGCCTAGCGACAGTTGTGATTGGAGGATCAAGAAAAGAGCTTTCACCACTGCCCTTTGCTGTTCCTCAGGTCCTAATATACTCCTCAGTGAGATGCAAGGCAGCCCTGCATCCAGTACTGCAGTGAACAGCACCCTCCTCTCTGATGCGTATTTGGCACATTCCATAAACACATGTTGCACAGTTTCCTCTGCCCCACATTCACTTTTCATGCTTCCCAATGTGGGCCAGTCCCCCCGCTAGTCCACAGTGTCCAAACCTCAGCCTTGTCATTATCACCTGCTCTCTTCTGTTGTTCCCCAGGGTGACGTTCCCTCCCTTAACACTATTCTGCAAGCTGTAATAAAACCTTCCCCTCTTTTCTCCCTCCCATTCCTTCTGCCACCTTCTGGTAATCTCCGCCTTTATTTCACTGCAGTATTCTGATACCCCCAAGGCTACGCCTACATCCACCTCCTCCCTCCTCAGGGCCTCTTTGGCTGCCAAATCCACAGCCTTGTTGCCCTTCACCCCCCTATGGGCTGGAACCCATATGAACCCCACTTCAATTCCTGCCCGTTCTGCTCTATAGAGCGCAGTTAGCAGTTCACAGATGAGATCCGGCCTAACCCGTGACCTCACACCCTGCAGCGCCATCAATGCAGCCATCGAGTCCGAGCAGATAACCACCTGCTGCGGCCTCACCTCTTCTACCCAATTTACTGCCCATAATAAGGCCACTACCTCTGATGTAAAAACTGACACCCCATTTGACAGCCGTCTGCTCTGGGTGACCCGCAGAGCGGGAATGTGGATTGCGAATCCCACCCTTTTACTACTAGGCTCCATGGACCCATCTGTGTATATTTGCAAGTGACCTGCCCAGTTCTCCTGCATCCTCTCCCTCACCAAATCATCCGGGTCTCCTCTACCCTCCTCCCTCATTCTCTCAGATATACTAAAGTCCACCTCCACCTTTGGTAACAGCCATGGTGGAACAGCAGGCCATACCACCGCAGTGCCCCCCTCACCCCACTCAATCCCAGCTCCTCCTCCTCCTCCACTCTTATCCTAAAAACAAAACTCCCACTTTTCCCACTCCCAGCACTCCTCCAACAACTGCCTGCCTGGGTGTACTTGTTCATGCCCATTTAGCTTGGCAATATAGTGCAAGGCTAGCTTCCTTCTCCTTAATGCTAATGGGGTCTCTCCCATCGCCACCAGCAAGGCTGGGATTGGGGTTGAGCAAAAAGCCCCGCTACACACTCTCAAAGCCTTTGCCTGTACCCTATCTAGTCTTGCCAGGTTGGTTTTGGCTGCAGCTCCATATGCCAAGCACCCATAATCCAAGGCTGAACGGATCATGGCTCTGTACACCATTAGCTGAGTATCTCTGTCTGCTCCCCATGTGCTCCCAGCAAGACATCGCATAACATTTATAATCTTCTCACATTTAGTCACCGTTTTTTTCTACATGTTTCCTCCATGTTACCTTCTCTTCAAAAATCACTCCTAGAAACTTATTTTTTATCCACTTTTTCTCCCATTTTCTATATTTTCTCCCATCCCAATTTCGTATCATCCAATTCAACCCTCCCCTGTCACGAACGCTGTTTCTTGCCTCCCACAAGCCGGCTGCAATGTGGACTAAGTCATACATAGCACAAGTCCCCTCCGGTACTTGAGGTAACAGCAGTTGCATCTTTTCACCTGCGCAGCTCGATCTCTCTGTGGCGAGGAGTAACGCGTGGGAGGCTCATGCTGCCCCCGACACTTCCTGATTCTACTGCGCAGGCGCACCAACCGACCTGTAGGAGTCGCTGTCCACAACGCCCGATCCCCACCCATCAGTTTCCCACCCCTAATACGGCCAATGTGTATTAGTACGGACGACTGAAACCCCTAAACTGAAAGCAATGTGGAGCGCTGGGATCGAACAGGCGATCCCAGCGTCTCCGCATTTGTGGCGAGCGCCTTGCCCACTACGCCACGTAGCCGCCCAATCACTCCTAGAAACTTAAACTCCTTGACCCTCTACTGGCTTGCCATACATAGAGAGCCCCAGGCCTCCCGTCTTTCTTTTATCAGTAAATATAACAAATTTTCCACAGACATTTTGAACCCCCACTTCTCAGCCCAATCCACCACCTTATCCAGCGCCCCTTGTATCTTTTTTGTTAAAAACGTAATATTCCCCCAATATTATTCCCCCGTAATATTTTCCAGATTGCCCCATCATCCGCGAACAACGACAGCCCATACCCTGCCCCCACCTCTTGAAATATGTCGTTGATCATAACGTTGAATAGCACTGGGCTAATAACACTCCCTTGAGGAGTACCATTATCTATCCCCACTATCTGAGAGTATGCTCCCCCGACTCTGACCTGAATGGCCCTTTTATGCAGGAACGCTCTGATCCAGTTCAGCATCCGCCCTCGTATTCCAACATTAAACAACTTAACCCCCAACCCCTCTTTCCACAGCATGTCATACGCTTTTTCTATGTCCAGAAAAACAGCTACTACTCCTTCCTTTTTAGATTTAGCTTTCCTTATGTCCAGGTCAAGAGCCAACACAGCGTCCATTGTACCCCTCCCTACCCTAAATCCACTCTGGACTGGTGTGAACCTTCCCTGCTTCTCCAGCTTATATGTAAGCCTATCTGTCACCATCCTCTCCATAATTTTACATAAAACAGCCGTGAGTGCAATTGGCCTATAGGAACCCGGATTAGTGGCTTCCTTTCCTGGTTTAAGGATTGGGATGACTACAGCATGTTTCCATTCCACCGGGATAACTCCTTCCTCCCACACTGTATTTATGAGCGCTAATATCTCCTCCAACACTACACCATCCAATTTTTTAAACACCTCATACCCTAGGCCATCTTTCCCTGGTGCTGTTTTCCCCCCTCTTTGTATTGCACTGCGTAGTTCCTCCACTGAAAAGAACAAATTACTGGCATCCACATTATCCTCGTTCACCTCAAGCTTGTACATTTGCTCTCTAACTACCTCATTCCTTATCCTAATACCCTCCTCCCCAATATTAACCCCACTGTGAACCTCCTGAAACTTTCTCACACACATACTGGCTTTTTGCACATCACTAGTAGCAATCACCCCCCCTTCTTCTAGAACTGGGACACTTCTCCTCTTACTAACCCCTGACATTCGCCGGACTACTGCCCACACCTCCCCTACTGTTGTATCCTCCCCCAGTCTTCCACAGTATCGCCTCCAACACTCTCTCTTAGCTGATTTAATGGTTCTCCTGGCCACTGCCCTCAACCGCTTGTACTCGATAGCATTCTCCGACCCTGGGAACTTCCTTAGCACCCTATAGGCTCTATTTCTTTCCCTCACTGCCTCATCACACCCTTTATTCCACCATGGCACACTCTTTCGTTTTACTGCTTTTTTCCTAGGGATACAGTGGTTCACATTATCCCTTAGCATTCCACATAGGCTACTGTTCCACTTATCTATTGTCCCGTCCCCTTTAACCCTGTCCAGTCCCCTTATACACCCCTCAGAAAATTCCTCCCATTTAGCTTTCCTATAATCTAGTGGCCTTGGCCTCCTATCTTCCTCCACCAACAGGGCCTGGCCAAAGCCCACCACTATCAGGAAGTGGTCACTTCCTTTTTTTTTTTTTTTTTTGGTCTTTTTTCCCCTCCATTTTCCTCCGATTTTCTCCCATCCCAATGTTAGTCGTATGCCAATTCCCAGTCCCTTCCTGGTCGCTGCGCACTTACCCCCCACAGTCAGATCATCTGGGAGAGTGGAGGCTATCACGTGCTTCCTCCGACACACGTCCAGCCAATCACCGCTTCTTTTCACCTGGCAGCGCGGATTCTCATCGAGAGGGCGTAGCGTGTGGGAGGATCACACTATCCCCCTCAAGTCCTATCCGCGCTTAGCAGGCGCCCCGACCGAACTGTAGGAGTCGCTGTTTACAACGACCCGGACCCACCCCGCCAGCTTCTCCCACCCTCTAATACAGCCAATTGTATTAGTGCAGACGGCCAGCCAAGCTGGTGACAACCCCGGAGCTGTGAGCTGGATTCGAACAGGCGAATCCAGCTCACAGCTCCGGGGTTTCGTGACGAACGCAATCTCCGCTCGGCCACCTAACCGCCCTAGGAAGTGGTCACTTCCTAATGTATTTTCCTCAATTCCCGCTTGGGGACCAGGTTTCCATGATGCCAGGTACCCAGGTGGGGTATCTCTCAGGCCTTTCTGTCGAGTTTGCATGTTCTCCCCGTGCTCGCAAGGGTTTCCCCCCCGATAAGATAAACCCAATGGAAAAACATGCACAACAACAGATCGCTAACGCTGTGGCGTCCTTGACGAAGACTGACAGGAGCACTTGGATTGGTCCCCTGGCGCGGCTCACGTTGACGCCTGTCTGCTCCCGGCTGCCCTTGGGGGGGAAGGACGACGGGATGGGTTAATCGCAGAGACTAATCGCATCTGCGATTCTAAAGAGACAATGCATGCGTGTGTGTTCCGGTGTGTGTGCTATAAAACTAACTGCTGTGTGTACCGCTAAAACATTGAGTGTCGTTGCATGCCGAATAAAGACCTCTGCAACAGGTCCTGCATTATTATTATCAATGGTTTCCCACCCCCCTTTCCTTGCTAACTCTGGCGATGCTATAACTAAATCTATACATGACACCCTCCCTGTTCTGATATCAAACCTAGTTGGCCTCCCATCATTCATACACACCAACCCACGTCTCTCCATTAGATCCTCCACCACTTCCCCATTCTTATCCCAGTCTTTGCTCCCCCACAGTGGGTTTTAATGTGCATTAAAATCCCCCACCCATATCACTGGAGTCCCCACCTCCTGTACTACATTTTCTAATTCCCTCACACTAAGAGCCACACATGGGTTATAAAAGTTAACCACATTCATCCTACCGTGCTCCCCCCACACCCTCACTGCCATACACTCCAGTGGAGTTGTAAGTGCCACCCGTTGATATTGCACCCCTGCCCGAACAAATATTGCACATCCCCCTCCTGTCCCTTCTTTACGATCCTCCCTTACACACTCATACTCTGGGATTACAAAATCAAGACACGGTTTTAGCCACGTCTCTTGTATGCAAATGAGCTCGGGCGTAACTTTAGCCTCCCCAACAAATCTCTTCAACTCCTGTCCATTAGCAATAAGACTCCGGGCATTCCACTGAAGAATATAAAACATCAAGGATCTAATCTATCTCCTTCCTCCATTCTACTTTCCCCCTCTCTCTCCCTCCCGCCCACCCACTCCTGTCTACTGACCGTGGTCCCCGCCCACTCCTGTCTACTGACCGTGGACCCCCCCCACCCCTGTCTACTGGCCGCAAACTCCGCCCACTCTTGCCTGCCTGCTGATCACCTCCACTTTTCATCTCATTCTCCTTTTCCTCTAGTACAGTATGGATTTGTACACCAGTTATCTCTACCCCCAAAAACCTCCCGGCTGCTTCAGCCACCGTTCTACAGGCGTCTGACTTAGTGCCACTGTTCTTAACTCTCACCACCACCTCTACCATGAACGCCACAAACGCATTTTTGCTCATCATCAACATGTCAGACTGAGACGTGGCTGGCAGAATAGGATCAGACTGCTGACTCCCCTGCACAGGCTGCACTACACTCCTTTCTCTCTCACTCGCAACTGTCTTAACTGCCTCGGCATTATGACACCTTGCTCTGATCCCTCACAGTTTGCACTCTCTTGGCCTGAACAACATGCTCACACCCACGAAACGCTACATGATGTTCCCCTCCACAGTTACAACATTTAGGAACCTCTGCACTGCACGCCTGAATATCGTGATCATCGCCACATTTCGCACACCTCCGTTTTTTCGCCCTGCAAACCCCAGCAATATGCCCGAACCTCTGGCACTTGTAGCAGTGCAGCAGAGGTCTCACATACTCTCTCACGACGTACCACATACTCCCTATAAACACCCTGACTGGTAACACAGTGTCTACAAATGTTACCACGACTGGCGCATCTCCTGAGCTCCCCTCCCTAGCCTTGAATCGAAAGACATCAATGACATTTCCTCCCTTGATATTATCCTTAATTTCCTCATTGGACAACGCCCCAAAAAACCCATAAATGACTCCTTTAAGCCCCTGCTGTCTCTCTCTAGGGATAATTGTTTCCACCCCCACCTTCATCACTTTTGTCAACTTCATAGCTAAATCGAACTGCGCTTTATTCTTGCAACAAACTCTCAGTAAGCCGTTTGACAACTTTTGCCTTGATGTCTCCTTTTAACTGTGCCTCCAAACTGTCAGATAGTTGTAGTGGATTCAATGCTCTAAATCCAGCTGTGTCCTCCAACTTCTGACTTTTTTTTTCAACAAAACAACAAACTGTAAGATTCTGATCAAACTGGCCAGTATCACGTCTTCGTCTGTTTGGCCCTCCATCCAATTCCTCTGCGTTGTGTCATTTTAATGGTCCTGACGTCTCCGATACTGGCAGATAAGATCCTTATCTCCCCCGTTAGTGCAATCCATAAACCATAATAATTCTCCACTTCCGTAAGAATTCGACACTCCGACACCGTGAGATACCTTATGAGGAAAAGCGTTGTTTTATTGCTATAAACAGAACCTCATAATCAGATGTTATCAGATGTTATCAAATTATATCGTCCTTGAAGAGTCTATTCTAATGATCTTTCGGTGTGTTCGTCTATCGTCCTTTTGTGATTCAGTCCAATAGTGTTCAGGCCTGTTCGTTAGCCTAAGACCATCCTTGTGGTAGCCGAAGCTACTGGTGATGTGGCATTCTCCCCCCCCCCCCCCTCTCTCTCAATGAGAGGAGAGAGTGTCTGTGTGATCTCAGTCCTACTCGCTCTTGGTCAGTTTCTAGTCTGAGTCAGATTCTAGTCTGCCTTACACCCGGAAACACCGTTCGACTCATAGATGTTCGTCGTCGCAACGACGGCCCCGCCTTCTGGTTGTCATGCGACGTGTTGTCATGACAACTGCATAACCTTTAACACTAATAAACTCACGTTTCATTAAGATGAACCTCTCTCCCTCCTGCCCTGGGAGACAGTACACTCTAATCTCAGATGTTCTTCCAAGGAATTCATAACAAAACCCTCGCTGACGCGGCCTGTGCCTGTGAAACCACTGCTTCCACCACCGTCAATATCACCGTCTTCCATGCACATTTCAATCACCGTTTTAGCTGTGGTCATCTCCCCCCAATCTATACATCACATACATTGAATAAACCCTGTTTCTCTCAAAACCCTTCACTGCTACCCATTTTGAATGTTTTAGCCCCCCCTTCCCCCTCTGCTGACTGGACACTTTCTAAGGAAAGTGCTCTCTTCCTACCTGTCTTTCCCACTCTTCCTCCTTCCTCGATTCCCTTACTCCCCCCAGCCTTCTCTGTAGCAATCGGCTATGCTACCGTATGCTCATCACGATTCCTAACAAGCCTAGAAACAAATAGGGTTGGGCATCATTTGGATTTGAACGATTCTGGTTCCGGTTCCGATTCTCCATATCGATCCCTGTTCTAAACGATTCTCGATTCCAGAACCGGAAGTTAGGAACCGGTTCCTATTAGAACCGGTTTTCGGTGCCCAACCCTAGAAACAAACCCAACAAAAGAGCATAAAGAAAATTGGAAAACCACCAGTGACCACACAGCTCCGCCGAGACTCCGTTGGGAGCTCGCGTAACAGTCTGCTGTCACTGACACTCGCCCTCTGACAGCTGTCAGACTCTCCTTCCCGCTCCGGATGTGACGTCCTGAATGCACAACGCGCCCCAGCCCTCTCTAGCCATTCTTCTTTTATGGCGAGTTGCCGCTCTTCCCGAATCAAGATATTCTCTCTCCTTTCACTGAGTTGCTGCTGCAGGAACAGACGCTTCCTCACCTTGACTAGATTCCTCTGCCACCTTTTGACATGCCGTACTTTCTAGAGAGGAGAAAAAAAGAAACGTCTTACATTAAGAAAGCTGTTGGTAGGGGCGGCTGGGTGGCGCAGCGGACATTGTGCTCGGAGGGGACACGTGATGCAAGGCTTCTATCCTCCCTACAACCGACCAGTGGGGGGCATAGTCTAGCAACGTTCAAGACAGGGGAGGGGAGAATTTGGAAACATGAAATACATTGTTTTTTTAAAGCTATTGGTTATGAATGATTCTTAGTGTGATGTTTAAAAGCCCTCTCTTAACAAACCTTTGTCTCATCAAGCCATTCCAGATAGACACGGTCAATGTCCAGCCTTTTATTCTCTTCCTCCAGCAGCTGGCGCAACATCTGCAGCTTTTTCTTGCTATTCAGGAGCACTTCCATCTGTTGAAACGCATCCATGTTAATTTTACTACTTTTTAATAGTGACATTACATTAGCAAACAGGATTATTTGAATGGAGAAAAAAAGTCCTAAATTATTGGTTGAGAAATGCAGGTTTCAGTCTGTGTTGTAGGATAGTCTATCTATCCTGTCTCAAGATGCACAATGAGATCTTCTTCTTATTTGAATTTCCGGCAGTGTAGACTCATCGTGGCGTATTACTGCCCTCCGCAATTCTTTTGATGGGCTCTTCTTCTTCTTCTTTTCCCGCAGTCTACTGGAACCCGTCATCCCCTACATTGTCCATTGGAGTGCAGCTAATGCTGCTACTTCCTGTCTGAGCCCCCCTCCGCGGGACCCTCCTTGCCCCCTGCAATCTTATTTTGGGCTGCTTTGTCCCTCTCAGCCCCCTCACCCAATTCCCTAACCACCTCCTCCCATTCCAGACTTTCCATTCCCAAATGTTGAACCGCTATCCTAACAATCATCTTCACCATCTCTGTTCTACCCTTAGCCTCTGCCATACCAGTAACTACCCCTGCCACGAAGGCCACAATACCTAATTTCTCCTCCCTTACCCTCTCTCTATCCTCCTGCTCTACCCTCTCTGCCACATGCCCTCCTCCAACCCCCTGCACCCTTTCTTGGCTGCCCTGTCCTACCCTGCTAACTGCCTCAGCATACGACAACTCACCCTCCCTTCTCACTCTCCGATCCGCGACCTCCTTCTTCATCACCTCACACCCCCTAAACGCTACACTATGCTCCCCACCACAACTACAGCACATCGGCTTCACTCCCTCTCCACACTTCCCATAGTCATGTTCCCCGCCACACCTAGCGCACCTCAGCCCCTTCCTACACGTGGTAGCTATATGGCCAAACTCCTGGCACCTATAGCACCTAAGAGGATTCTGAACAAATTCCCTAACCCTATACATCCTACGCCCTACAAACACCTCCCTAGGAACAACCCCACCCTCAAACTTAATCACTACCGTCTCCGTCACTGCCCTCTCTGCTCCCCTCTTCATCCTTTCTGCACTCTTAACTATGCCATTACGCCCGTCCCCCTTTAACTCTTCCACCAGCTGCTCTACGGTAACCTCGACCGGTACCCCAGCTATCACCCCCTTACATCCCCCCTCCCTCTTCTCCCCTACTCTCGCCACCTTACTTATACCCCCCCCCCCCCAATGCTCCTCATCTTCCTAGCCCTCTCCACCTGCCCCTCACTACCACACCCTACGGCCAGATTCCCATCCCACAAAACTCTCGCGTACTTTACCTCTCCTAGTTGCTCGGCAATGAGTTTGGGCAACTCGAGCCTACCTACTTTCCCCTCTCCCCCTCAAGCCTGACCCACTATATGAATCACTTCCACTTTTGCCACATTGTTGAATATATATAGAACACAACATTTGTGTTCCAACAATTCTAGAACATTCAATGTTCTATTATGACATCATACTGTGACATCACAAATGTTCTAGAATGTTCTATTAAAACATCATACTGTGACATCACAACGGAACATGTTTGAGGTCCATTTGAATAATATAAATAATATTTGGTAAGGCTGTCCCCGAAGCCTGTTTTTGGGATTCAAACTTCGTCAGGGTTCTTCGAACGGACGTTCGAACCTTCGTTTTTAATTTTATAATTTTATAAATTCTTTTTTATTTTATTTTGTATCCTCAAACTAAATCCTCAATTTGAATAAAGTGATTAATCTGATTAAATTAGTATTTTTTCTTTTATTAAATCAACTTTCCAGCCCCCTGTCAACTGTCAAATGATGTCAACCTGAATTGAATGAATGAATGAATGAATGAATGAATGAATGAATGAAAACGTTTATTTTTGGACATGTTATTCTCCATATTTCTCCAAACAACTCACTATCTTGTTCCGTCGAACCAAACAATCATAGCAAAAAAAAAATAAAAAAAAGGAATTATAAACAAAAGGTCAAGAGCAATTGTTTGGTTAGCAGACATGTCCAAAAAAGGAGTAGAGGGAAGCTAAGCTTATTGATCCCTACCCCCTTACATTTATATTTGTTCTTCCATTAATTTGACTAAATATAACATAATTTAGTGTATTACAATATAGAATATACTTTTACTTATATTAAAAGATTACAAGAAAAAAAAATGTATTCACTTGACAGCAGTGAATATAGTACAGCACTACATACACAATATAACATAACTTTGTTTATCCTTAATACTCATTTCTGTATTTTTCCAATGTGTCTTTTTTTAGCTGCTTTTTAAATTGTGCCACATGTTTACTCTGTTTGATGTATTCGGGTAAATTATTCCACAACTTCACTCCACACACCGATATGCACATGCTTTTCAGCGTGGTGTTTACCATTGGTTGTTTAAGATTCCCTCTCCCTCTTAAGTTATATTCTCCTTCCCTGTCTCTGAACCATTTTTGAATGTTGCCTGGGATTAGTTTATATCTGGCTTTGTATACAATGAGGGCAGTTTTGTAATCCACTAGGTCCATAAATTTCAATGCTTGTAGCTTTATAAATAAGTTATTGGTGTGTTCATAATATCCTACATTGTTGATTATTCTTATTGCTTTTTTTTGCATGGTGCATATTGGCTTGGCTGTAGAGTGCTTTTGTAGGTATTACCCCACACCTCCGCACAGTAGCTCATATATGGTAGGAAGAGTGTACAGTACAGTGTATACAGTGTTTTTTGGTTTAGAATGTGTTTTATCTTTTATAGAACACCAACACTCTGTGCCAATTTAGTTCTGACATATTTGATATGAGGTTTCCAGTTGAGTTTGTGGTCTATTATCACACCCAGAAATGTATTCTCAAATACCCTCTCCAGTTTAATACTATCAATCATTAGTTCCACCGGTGTATTTACTTGTATATCACGTTTACCAAATATCATGAATTTGGTTTTTTTGATATTTAATGATGATTTATTTACATCAAACCACACTTTCAGCTTGGTTAGCTCAGCTGCGACATTCTTTAAAAGCATTTGGAGGTTCTCTCCCTCACAGAAGACATTTGTATTGTCAGCAAACATTTTATTTTTCAATATTTTAGACGCATTACCTATATCATTTATATACAGTATGAATAGTTTCCCATAATTGACCCTTGCGGCACACCACAGATTATGTTTGACTGAGTGGACCTGTACTCCCCCCAACTGCACAACCTGTTGTCTTTGTTCTAAGTATCACTTTAACCAATTGAGCCCTACTCCTCTGATCCCATACCTTTCCAATTTTAGTAGCAGAATATCATGATTTATCGTGTCAAACGCCTTCTTCAGATCTATGAGAACCCCTATTGCAAACTTCTTATTATCAATTATGCTTGTCAGTTCTTCTACTAGGTCCATTAGTGCCAATGCCATTGAATGATTCGATCTAAATCCATATTGACTGTCTATAAGTAATGCGTGTTTATCAATGAAACTGTCCAATCGTGCTGCAAATACCTTTTCCATTATCTTTGAGAACTGGGAAAGGAGAGAAACCGGCCTGTAATTGGTGAATAGATTTTTCTCACCGGCTTTGAAGATCGGTATCACTTTTGCAGTTTTCATTTTGGTGGGGAAGGCACCCAGTTTGAATGAGAGGTTACAAATATGCACTAAAGGGTCTGCTATGGCTATTATTACTTGCTTAATTAAGGTCATGTCAATGCCGTTCCAATCTGTTATTTTATTCTTAAAATTGTTCACAGTATCCATAATTTCATTTTTATCCGTTTTTCTCAAGAAGATAGTACTTGGGTTTCTTTCTTCAAAATAATTAGAAACACCTCCCCCTTGTGGCGGGGTTATCTCCTCTGCCAATTTAGGCCCCACATTCACAAAGAATCTGTTGAATCCTTCTGCCACCTCATTTTTATTACTTACTAACTTTCCCTCATAGTGCGGTGGCTTAGCACCAGATTTGAGAAGGATGTGGATACGCCGGACAAAAGCACCACATTTTCCCCACGTGTTCCTCATCATCATAGCTTTCATTTTGGGGTAGGGGCCACGTCATCATGATGGATTTCAAGATGGCCGCCATGTAAAATCAAGGTTCTGCCCATTAATAAATATCTTGGTCCATAGCGCGCTCAATATTTGAGCGAACACAAAGGTATTGATATCCCTGTAAACTAGAGAAGCTAAGCTTTCCATTGGTATCATTGTCATTAAGCCCAACTGTTGGGAAGGGTGTTTTAACAGGCAATGATTCAAAATTATGTTCAGTTTTCGCCTAGAAAAAACTGCCATGCTCATCTTCCAAAAGGTCCCTTGGCCGTTCACATGAATATATCAGAGTGAACATTGGTTTTATAGGTACCCACAAGCCTCTTCTTTCCAGACATACCCACTTCGTCCAACTTGCATGTTATTTGGGGCAATAATCAAGCAGGTTTGTGCATGTGGTACAAATGTGTCAAACATTCTAACGACTGCCAAAAAAAATTATGTTGGGTTAGGGTTTGTTGTTAGAATGTTGAACATAGAAGATCAATTTTGGTGTCAAACTACACATTTTCTGGGTCAATAAATGTGCTAATGCTATGAAGAATGTCACCAGATGAATATTTGTACCATTCTAACAACATATTTACATAATTTTTTTACTAAATAACAGTCAGACATGCATGAATGCATTTGATATGCTGTCAAGCTCCTGCATGTACTCGTCAGCCATAGCGTTGAGGCATCCAGTGAGATAGAGGCCAAAGGAGTGGAGCGCCTCTCCGTCATCGGACTTGATAGTAGGCCAGTTCAGTGCCTTGTATATACGTCATTGAGATATTGTATCCATTTCCAAAATGTTCTTTCAAGAGCCTCCTTGCCTCGCGATAGCCTCGCTCTGGTTCCATGTGAAGACAACTTCTTATCAGCTCTCTTGGCTGTCCATCCGTGTACTGCTCCATGAAGTACAGCCGGTCTCTGTTACTATCTGTCTTGTCCTCCACTCTGTGTTCAAAGGCCCTGATGAATAGCTTGTACCCCATAGGGTCTCCCTTGAATATAGTAATCTGTTGAGGGTGCAGAGTAGCATGGTTTTGTTGCTTCACTAGGAAATCCACCATGGCTCGTATGGACTCTTGTTGCTGAGACTCTTGTTCCTTCTGTGTAGCACCGCCAGGTGCTCTGGAGCTGCTACTGTAAGCAGGTTCTCCTTTTATCGCTACGGCCTGAGGAGTAGGCGTAGCCTGCTCGTGAGCTTGTGATTCGAAGGGCTTCTTTTTCTCTATGTAAGAGTTCATTCCATCCCTACGGGACACTCTGGATGAGGCTCGCTGGCCCTCGTACTCTTCCAGTACTTTGAACTTAGCCTCTGAGGCAGCTAAAGCAATCTGGACCTGTAAATCCTCTCTCTGCTCTTAGCTTAGATGAGGTAGCTAAGAGCAGAGCCTCCTGTTCCTCCCTCTCTGCTCTTAGCTTAGATGAGGTAGCTAAGAGCAGAGCCTCCTGTTCATCGAGTTGTCGTTTTTGTTTTAGAGCGGAAGCCTGGGCTAGCAACTCTAATTCAACTTTCAGACGCACGCTTGCAGATGATGTTCTGGAAAATGTAGTTGATGGTGCTCTAGACCCTTTCCTTTTTACAACGCCGGATGCACTGTCTTCAGGCCTGACCTCATCTTGGTGCTTCTTAGGCGGCGGTTACACCTTTCGTATCATCTTCGTATTGTTTTCATATGCGTATCGCCGCGACGTCGTGCGCCTCGAGTCACACTTTCGTTTTTTTTTCGTTTTTGTCACCCGAGCACACTGATGTAGTACACTGCCAAAGCAGTAGGTGGCAGTAGGTGGCAAACATGAAGGCAATTTCAACCAATCAGAACGAATGTGCCAATACACTTCCTGGAAGCTCCAGCAAAGAAAATGTCAATAAGGCAGGCGCCTATGCCGCGCCACAATCTTGCCTATTTACTCAATGCAGCAATTCTTTTTCAGCAAAGCCTAATAAAAGTGCAATAAACAAAACTGATACATTCACTGTGTGTTCTGCCTGTCATTTGTTGATGAAACAAAACTAACATCAACACAAGTGACCACCAAGAGCGGATAGTTTAGTCTAAAAAACTATCGGTAGCATTGTTAGCTGCATGCTAACGTCAATGGAGTATGCCATTATAACAATATAGCGTTAGCTCACGCTACTTAGCCAGCACCAAAACTGATGATATTGCGAGCTATCAGTAGTTAGATAACATTAGAGACAACGCTGTGTGTATTAAACAAAGGTGAATAGATGACTGGGCCATTTTGTTTAATGCTTGTTAAGTTGAAAGAGGAGCTCTGAGCTAACAGGGTCTGAATCCTGATAGCTCACGTTAGCCAGCTGCTCATGCAATCGGTAATGCTAGCAGAATGAATGGATGTAAACTTTATTTAACATATTGCATATGGGTACAATACAATACGGCTCAATACAAACAATTGTTAAGGGAATGCAGACTGTTGTAGCTTGGACTGGGGTCCTTATAACAATAACTTGACAACACATGGTAGCTGAAGCTATTTGGGACACTGAGCTATGTCCCAAACACACACACTGTTGTCACCGGAAGGGCACGCAGATGGTATCTACTGCGCATGGGCGTTTTCGCAACAACGGCTAGCGTGCTGACTACACGCTGTTGTCGATTCGTTTTTTTTGCGTATCTCCAAACGCAAACACAATTTTGCGTTTCAGCCGTATCCACAAAAAAACGCCAAAAAACGCATTTCTGTGTAATAGGGACATCAAACGTCGTCAAAAACGTATAAAAAAACGCCAGGAATACACTAGTCTAACCATGGCCTTAGGCAGAGGTTACACCTTTCGTATCATCTTCGTATTGTTTTCTTATGCGTATCGCCGCGACGTCGTGCGCCTGAGTCACACTTTCGTTTTTTTTTCGTTTTTGTCAGCCAAGCACACTGATGTAGTACACTGCCAAAGCAGTAGGTGGCAGTAGGTGGCAAACATGAAGGCAATTTCAACCAATCAGAACGAATGTGCCAATACACTTCCTGGTGGAAGCTCCAGGAAATAAATGTCAATAAGGCAGGCGCCTATGCCGCGCCACCATCTTGCTTGCTCACTCAATGCAGCAATTCTTTTTTCAGCAAAGCCTAATAAAAGTGCAATAAACAAAACGGATACATTCACTGTGTGTTCTGCCTGTCATTTGTTGATGAAACAAAACTAACATCAACACAAGTGACCACCAAGAGCAGATAGTTTAGTCTAAAAACGATCGGTAGCATTGTTAGCTGCATGCTAACGTCAATGGAGTATGCCATTATAACTATAGCATTGTGGCTAGAAGCTAACGTTAGCTCACGCTACTTAGCCAGCACGAAACTGATGATATCGCAAGCTATCAGTAGTTGGATAACATTAGAGACAACGCTGTGTGTATTAAACAAAGGTGAATAGATGACTGGGCCATTTTGTTTAATGCTTGTTAAGTTGAAAGAGGAACTCTGAGCTAACAGGGTCTGAATCCTGATAGCTCACGTTAGCCAGCTGCTCATGCTATCGGTAATGCTAGCAGAATGAATGGATGTAAACTTTATTTAACATATTGCATATGGGTACAATACAATACGGCTCAATACAAACAATTGTTAAGGGAATGCAGACTGTTGTAGCTTGGACTGGGGTCCTTATAACAATAACTTGACAACACATGGTAGCTGAAGCTATTGGGACACGGAGCTCTGTCCCAAACACACACACACACACTGTTGTCACCGGAAGGGCACGCAGATGGTATCTACTGCGCATGGGCGTTTTCGCAACAACGGCTAGCGTGCTGACTACACGCTGTTGTCGACTCGTTTTTTTTGCGTATCTCCAAACGCAAACACAATTTTGCGTTTCAGCCGTATCCACAAAAAAACGCCAAAAAACGCGTTTCTGTGTAGATAGGACATGATACGTCGTCAAAAACGTATAAAAAAACGCCAGGAATACACTAGTCTAACCTCAGCCTTAGACTCCGCTATACGCTGATGCACCTCTTTCATCCATGTGTCAGCCTTGTGTGAAGTTGTAAAATGTGTCAAGCCTTCGACGTGAACCATTCATCCTGATCTTTCTTCATCTCCTCTTCTGATGTCTTGCTTATGTTTTTGCTTAGTACCACTTGGATTGAAGTATTAAGCTCACCGAACTCTCCAAATAGATTGTTGAATTCTACCAATCTTGTCTGTACACCTTCCAAGTTACCGCCGTCGTCCTCATCCATTAATTGATTCATCTTATTCATGTGACCACTGACCAGTTAGTTGACCTAACTTAGCTCTCCTCTTATTGATGGCCTGACGGACATCTTCCTCATAGACCCTTTGTGTCATCTCAACCTTCTTAGGTTCCGACATTTAGTTGTTATCCTTCTTTCAGCGCTCCAGTAGTGGTCCTAAAGGTACTTTCCTAAATATTCACGTCACTACTACAAGATAAGAAAACTGTATTTTCCCAGTCTCCAAAATCACGCCGACTCAACACATGAAAATTCCTCCACACTGGAAAGCCGTAAATCAACTTGCCGGCTCTTTCCACAGCAAAACGGTAGGCTTGGCACCTTGGTTGAGAAATGCAGGCTTCAGTCTATGTTGTTTAGTCTATCTGTTCAGTCCTGTTCAGTCCTGTTTCAAGCTACACACTGCCTGTTCGCCTGAATTCTTTCCCCAATACATTTCCAGTTCCGCGTTCGCCTTCTGCGCTCTGATTGGCCACTGACGTTTCTGGTCATGTGACATGTGCGCCCAATCGTGTGACGGCAAGTTCTTTCGACGGTTAAGCTTAGGCACTCTTTCGAAGTTGGTTACGGTTAGAGTTTGTCTTAGAGCATTGGCGATAGAACACCAGCCCTGATTCCAAACTCTAACCTTAACCAACTTCGAAAGAGTCGCCTAAGCTTAACCAGTGATAAACTAGGCCTTAGGTAGTTTGCAGGCTGTTAGACCCGGAAATGGGCAAAGACCAAGCTCGTCACGCGATTGGGCGCACATGTCACATGACCAGAAACGTCAGTGGCCAATCAGATCGCACCAGAAACGTCCGTGGCCAATCAGATCGCTGAACGCGCACGCGGAACTGGAAATGTATTGGGGAAAGAATAGACGCTGCCTGTTCTGAGAGAATTGTGGACTATATATAGAGACACAAATGTTCTAGAATTGTCTGTTATAACATCATACAGTGACATCACAAATGTTCCAGAATGTTTGATCATGACATCATACTGTGACATCACAAATGTTCTAGAACGTTCGGTCATGACATCATACTGTGACAATATATATATGTTCACAAAATGTTCACAAATAAGACGGTTCAATGACTTTATCTAAATTCAATCAATATTCCTAATGCCGTTTCAATGTAAGGTTATAAAAATAAACATATAAACATTCATATAATACAATACCTAACCTAAATATAGCTTTGGCTCCTACATCATCTGCCATGCTCTTGGGAAAGTCCACAGCACTTCCCATCTTCCATTCATACAGGGGCTGTGACACAACTTCAACATTTTGCGGGTAGGGGGAGAAGTCTGCATGGGTGGCTTGGAATGCCTACCCTCAAGTCACAGAGGCCTTCAACTTCATGGCAGACAATCCATTTACTCCTGTGACCATAGAAGCCCAGCACTTTCACCTTCTGGAGCGCTTTACCATCATCCTCTATGACAAGACTAGTGAATTGAAATATGTCGATGAAGCACGGCGAGTGTTGTTCTGTCAAAGATGGGAATAGACCTTGGATGGAGAGGTCTGGCTTCCTGTGTGGAGCACTCTATCCATGGCATCAAAAGCCTGCAATGAACTTGTGAAGTGCAATTGGGCCTAACAAAATTAATAGTTGGTTTCAGGTTGGTTGTCAGTTTGGCCATGGGTAGGTAGGGAATTTATTTTATTTAATTTTTTTATTTTATTCTTTCCCACGGCGACTATGGATAGGGAATTTCTTTATTTAATTAAAATGTTCACAACAACATGGATGCATGTACTCTGCCAGCATGTTTAATATCCATAATACTAAATGTTTGACTAAGATTTCTATGAAACTTTATTCAATTTTTTTTTTTTTTTTTATTATTATTATTATTATTATTTTTAAACTCATAAAATATATTGGGTCGCACCTAAATCGGCAGGGTCGGTCGGCAACCTGAAACCAACTATTAATTTTGTTAGGCCTTGAAGTGGTTGTGGTGCAAGGTGCTCATGCAAGAAGGCACATTGTAAATGCACAGATCTTTGCAGCTGCCATTGTGACAGATATGTCACAGCTTCTGTGCACTCACCCGGAGATTCCCTGGACCTCTCTCTCGTGCTTCCTGGACTCCAGCCTTCCTACCGCCTGCCCGCTGAGGAAGATTCCGACCAGGAACAAAGCCAGCGTGCCATGGTTCCCAGTGCCACACCGTGGCCACCTATATGGTAGGCTACAGTCTATTTCTCTAGTCTATTCTATTAAGCTTCTTTTATTGTTTTGTATTTTGTGCTGCCTTACATTCACTACAACCCGCGCTTACCAGTGTTTGCTTTTGCGCCTCAGTGATTCACCTGGACCTGTCAAGACACCTTGTGACCCCTCTCAAGCCTCACGTTCCCCCAGACGTTCCCTGGACCTCTTCCTCATGCTTCCTGGACTCCAGCCTTCCTACCGCCTGCCTGCTGATGAGGATGCTGACCAGGATCAAGGCCAGCATGCCATGGGTCTCAGTGCCAGAACCTAGACACCTATATACGATAGTCTTGATTCTATTAAGCTTTTCCAGTGTTTTGTATTTTGTGGTGCCTCCCATTCGCTACAAGCTCGTACTTACTCATGTTTCCTCTCGCTCCCCAGTGAAGTCAGGCTTGAGGCTTCCTGTTAAAACACTACACCCATTCATCGAGCTTGATAAGGCTGATACAGTCATGGTCAGCGTCTGCGAGGGGGCCCATTTACACCTCTTGCCGTCTTCCGATGCCCATATAAATCTTGACCCAATCAGAAATAATCCGCCCAGAAACTAAAACGCACCAATAATGCGTCTCGATTCGCTTGCTTATAACGAAACACACTATGCTTTTCTTTGCTTTCGTTTTGGCAGACCTGTGTGCATGTTCTTTGATATACGGTATACGCTCTGTCAAACTGAGAGACCCTCCATGGATGTACTGTACACCTTTTTCAAATAAACCTACTTCACGTGAGTATTCGGAACCTTTATCTCCTTGCTTCATTTGATGACCTGATTCTTGCATGACCATGTTACTGTTTGCTTTAATGCCGGGCGAGAACCTGTTAAACAAGTAAAAATGTTGTTAGAATGGTACAAATATTCATCTGGTGACATTCTTCATAGCATTAACACATAGTTTGACACCAAAATTGATGTTCTATGTTCAACATTCTAACAACAAACCCTAACCCAACATTCAAATTTTTGGCAGTTGTTAGAATGTTCGACACATTTGAACCACATGCACAAACCATTTTAGACCCACCTAAAACGTCTGTGCATTTGGGGTGGATGTCCTCCCCTATTATCACCTCCGTCACTTCTTCCTCCTCCTCCTCCTCTTCCTCCTCCGACCTCCTCCTCGGGTTTTAATGTGGAAGAAAAGATAACCGTCAGCCGCGATAACTGCGCACCACATCGCTATCCGCCTTCACACAGTGCAGTTCAGTCACACGGCGATGTGCGTTTTCACTCCCTAAGGTTTTAAAAAAGAATACTAAATGCCTTCTCAATTACAAAACGGCTGAGGAAAAACCTAGGAAGGCTGATGTTTTCATCCAGCATCTCTGGAGTTGTGAAGCCCTGCTGTGTGGTATTATAAATAAAATCACAGTTTTCTGCCTGGAAAATATGGGGAGCCAATGGCACGGCGGGGCCCAGCAGCCAAACTCCATTAAAGAAAAAAAAGCCCTTCCTTCACAAACCATCTAAAACAAACAGGAGAAATAGCCTTAATAAAAAGACTTCACCCTGGGGCTTTTTACAGCTCTTCTGGGTCATTATTCACGGGTCTATCATCTATAATTTCATCTGGAAAGCCAGAACTAGTTGCTTTATTTCTTATAATTGAGTTTAATATATTCCATGTTCCCTTTATGTTATTTTAATTTTTTCTAATACATTATTATAGTACTCTTTCTTACATTTTCTAACAATATCAGTTAGTTTATTTTTGTATAGTTTATACTTAATTTCCTTCTCTTTATTTCTATGCTTTATAAATTCTATATATAAGGTGTTCTTTTTTTGCAAGCATTCAACAGACCTCCCGTAATCCAGAGTTTGTCAGATTTTTTTGCATTTGTTCTACTTTGCTGCATTGGACAGCTTCTGTCATATAACAGCAGGAACATATTCAGAAAAGAATCATAAGCAGAATCCACATCTATTGATTCATATACATTTCTCCAATCCTGTGATAATAGTTCTTTTAAAGTGTCCTCCGTTCTTAATCTCCTTTGCATGTTTACTTTACTATCAACCACTTTAACATCACAATGATAGACTACAAACACCGGTAAATGGTCACTAATGTCACATTCAGTATTCAATATTATCTGATTCAATATTAACATTCAGTATTCAAGTAGAACAGCTAGCTAGCCGTTGTGGACACTCACCTTTCCACAGCAAAACGGTAGGCAAGGCACCTTGGTTGAGAAATGCAGGCTTCAATCTATGTTTAGTCTGTCTGTTCAGTACTGTTCAAAGATGCACAATGAGATCTTCTTCTTGGCCGCCTTTCTTCTTCTTCTTCTTCTTCTTTTGAATTTCCGGCAGATTAGACGCATCGTGGCGTATTACTGCCCTCCGCACTTCTTTTGATGATCTCTTCTTCTTCTTCTTCTTCTTTCTTGGCGTATTTCTTCCCTCCTCATTTCTTATACTACACTAGTGGTGTTCCATCTTTAGGCCTCTTCAACTCACACTTTCTCCTTCTTCTCTGCTCCTCTTGCCTGTCCAATACTAATACATACACTAACGCTATATCCTCTGGTACAACTCTGAAGCATGCAGAAATGTCAGCACTGCCTCTGTGATCAACTGGTGGTTCTCATTATCCATGCCAAAGAATGATTTGAGAGAGAAGGAAGATACTCCCAGCTCTACCAGACTTTTATAAAAGATTTCCCTCTCTTTCCTATACCTTTCACATTTTAGGAAGACATGCCCGACAGTTTCAGTCTCTCCACATTCACACACCCCATCTGGATGTTTGCCCACAATGAACAAGCTACTGTTCAACCCACAGTGCCCTTTCTTCTTCTTCTTCTTATTTGATGAATTGTTGAATATATATAGAACACAAATGTTCTAGAATGTTCTATTATGACATACTGTGACATCACAAATGTTCTAATATGTTCCATTATGACATCATACTGTGACATCACACATGTTCTAGAATGTTCTATTATGATGACATCACAACGGAACATGTTTGAGTGCCATTTGAATAATATAAATACCGTTTGGTAAGGCTGTCTCCGAAGCCTGTTTTTGGGATTCAAACTTCGTCAGGGTTCTTTGAACGGACGTTCGAACCTTTGTTTTTAATTAAAAAAATATATATATTTGCGGTTACCGCGGCGGTTTGAATAGCTTCGCAAATTTGTGCGGTAAGGAAAAAATCAATACCGCGGCAGCCCTACACGCTACTATTCCCAAATGTATATAATAGGTATTATGTTTCATCATGAATGCATGAAAGGGGGGGGGGGTCGTTTCTGATTATTTGATTACCAGTAACGGCATTCGTATTGAACACTAAAAACGCTGATCAGATGGATTTGTATAAAACCATTGCACGATCAAGCTAGAATTGACGTCGGATAGCCCCTACCTGTGATCGGGAGTATTGCAAAAATAATATTCCAATTGTTTGATCGCCATCTGGTCCATCTGATCTCCGTCTGGTCCACGACATAACCCACCACAACATATGGATCGGGGGTATTTGACGCGCTTCAATGCAATCGGGAGAACCGCTCGACTCGCCCGACCCAGAAAAGTGCGCCCGGAGACATTTGACCATTGCACAGGCCAAGATATAAGGTTTCAAACGGTGCTCGATACTGCCACCTGGGAGGATGCGGACGGTATTGCACTTTGTCATTCTCAGGATGATTCCCCATGTTAACCCCGAGTCCGTGTGCCTGTAATGAATTGAAATATCGAATAAAAGAAATAACGATCAAATAACGAGTATACTTGTTGGCGTTCAAGCAATGGCGCCCAATAACGAGTATTTCCTGCACCGCAAAAGGTGTTATTTATATTATTTCATGCCCATGTGGCAAGTACTATGTGGGCAAAACTAAGTGTGTAATGTATAGTGGAACATCGCAGCTCCACGAGACGAGACACACTTCATTGAGACTGGTCATGTGATTTCTGCTCTCTGATACATGGGCATAGAGAACGTGACCTCGATAGGTTGTTGAAAAGAGAGGCTCATTGGATCTATTCATTAATACCATTATCCCTAATGGTCTTAATGTTGATTTTGATTTAAAGGTGCTATGTCACATATACAGCCACTAGATGTCGATGTAAAGCACCAGCATTTCAGACCAAAACAAAGGGGCGTACACAGTCTATGCTTTGGCCAATCCCATGTCTCTCCTAATATAGTGTCTTGATAAGGCTCTATTCTAGTCTTTTAGCACTTTTTAAAATATGTGTATGGATGTGTCTTGTGATACATTGTATAGCCTAAGCAATTTATCAAATGCGTTGTGCCTTTTTAAATTACTGTGGCTTTATGTTTCTATTTTATGTTGCTGTTTTCCCTGTTTCCCCCGTGGTCTTATGTTCCTTTTGTTTCTTTGTTTTTCTCTGTTTCTCTGCCTAATGTCAGCGACTTTGGGTTCCTGAGAAGCGCTTTACAAATAAAATGAATTATTATTATTATTATTATTATTAAGATCGCTGTCATGCAGAAGGCTAAAAGGCTGCAAGGATCCGACGTGTATATCAACGAGGATTATACGGAGGCGGTTCGACAAAAAAGGAAAGAGCTCTTGCCGGAGATGAGGGCTGTGAGACGCAGGGGAGACATCACGTTCTTGAGGCATGACAAGTTAATTGTATCCACCCAAGAGCCGAGAAATTTCCTGTCACCCAATCCCATTTCCAAACGCTGTTGAACAGCCTCAGCTATAGCCTACTTGGTAGACTAAGTCAATGTGACAATAAGCCAACCTATGACGAACACACTAGGCCTACCTACCTAGTCTTGGGTCATATCAACATATGTAGTCTTAGGAATAAAACAAAGGAACTTTACACTTTCTGCAGTTAAACAAAGTTGACATTCTGGCTGTGTCAGAGACTCATTTGGATAGTAATTTCGATGACTGAAGTGAATGTTGATGGCTTTTCTATATATACAGAAGGGACAGAAATAGGTTTGGGGGCGGGGTCACACTTCTGATTCGAGAACACTTTCCTGCTAAACAAAGAAATTATCTCATGGAGAATCAATCAATCAATCAATTTCTTTAATGACCACCCAGCCAGGCTGGTGGAATTTGGTTTCAGTGCATAGCATAGCAGTTCCAACATAAAACATAGAACATATAACATCACTTACAACGTACATAAAAGAAAACACAATTACATAGATTACAGTTCAGAGTTGTCCATGTCAGCAGAGGTAAGGGGGGGTTGCGGGGGGGTACTACAGGGAGGGGGGGGGGGTACTACAGGGAGTTCAGTGTCCGTATGGCAGTGGGGAAGAAGCTGTTTTTGAAAAAAAGGGAATGACACTGAGGCAATATGGCTTCAGGTGCAACTACCTGAAGCCCATACTAGTGCGCTGTTGCTACAGAGCCCCTAGCTCTAACGTACAGCACTTAAACGGTTTGTGTGGAATGTTGGATAAGGTTACTGAAGAGAATAGAGAAATGTATTTACTTGGTGATTTAAATGTGGACTGGTTGTCTGATAACTGTTCCCTGAAGAATGTGCTTATATCTACTGCTGATACATGTGGATTATCCCAGTGAATGTCTCGGCCAACTAGAATCTAGAGCAGACTGGAGCCAAGTCCTCGAGATGCATTGATCACATAATATACTACTAAATACTCCTGCTATGTGTTGTGTTCTAAACCAGTGTCGAACCCAGTTGGTTTCAGTGATCATAATTGTATTGCTGTCACAAGGACTACAAAGATACCTAAGGCCAGGGGCCAGGGCCAAGATTGTTTGTTCAAAGGATTCAACAAGGAGGCTTTTTGTTGTTGAACTTGATAACATGCAATGGGCCGATATATGTACTGTTGATGGCGCAGAACTTGCATTGAAAATGTTTATGGATCGTTTTATGAACATTGTTAATCGACATGCTCCTCTAAAGAAATTTACTGCAAAAGCTAAAAGTGCTCCTTCTATAGACGCTTCATTAAAAGAGCTAATGCAGGAGGGAGATGAAGCTAAGAAGGTTGCTGTGCTATCAAGCTCTTATAATGATATACAATGCTACAACAGACTAAGAATTTGAAACCAGGTCACCAAAACAAACAGACAAAAAAATAAGATTTATTATCAACAGAGAATTACAGATTGTGGTCATGACCGTACAAATTGTGGAATGTTCTAAATGAAATTATGGGCAAAAGGAATGGACAGACTTCTTTTGTTGAAGTGGACGGTGTCTACTTGACTAAGCCGCTGCATATTTCAAATTATTTTAATGATTGCTTTGTTGATAAAGTTTCCAAGCTTAGAAGAAGCATGGACAACACTGTTATTTCGGTTTCAGAGAAGTTAATACAAAATGAGATTATGAAAGACAAAGGTGGCAGCAGAGTTTACTCAGGTTGATGTTGGGATGCTGGAAAGGTTGTTAAGTGCCCTGCCACTTGATGGGTCTGCAGGAACAGATCTCCTTGAGAAATTGCAGCACTACACATCTCCATACCATTTTGCCATATCTAGATGTCTAATCAGTGGTGTATGGATGGAAGGAAGGCACATTTTTTACCTCTTTCCAAAAAATAAAAAAAAACACCCTTTAATGGTCCAACAGTAGACCATTTTACTGGTACTTAGTTGTTAGAAAAGGTTGTTTATGAGCAAATTCAGTGTTATTTCTCTCAACAATCTCACAACTGAATTTCAACACACATACAGGGCAGGTCATTCGACCTGTACTGCGATGCTCCAAATTACTGATAGCTGGCTTGCATCAATTGACAAATCATTGCTTGTAGGCACAGTAATGCTTGATTTTAGTACCGCTTTTGATTTGATAGACTATGACCTTTTAATGAACAAACTCACCTACTATGGCCATTTTATGGATTAGGAGCTACCTGTCATCAAGGTCACAGAGATGCTATTTCAATGGCACGTTAATTCAAACAGTAGGAATGTAAACTGCGGTGTTCCACAGGGGAGCTGCCTGGGCCCGCTCTTATACTCTATTTTCACAAATGATATTCCACTTATAGAGATGCATCCCTGACCATGTACGCGGATGATTCTACCCTTTATTATGCAGCTCCCACTTGTACAGAGCTCAAACAGGTTTTGACAAGAGAGCTTAACGGCATATATAATTGGATCAAAGCTAACAAACTTGTGCTGAATCCATCCAAACTCAAAAACTTTGGTGATCGGGCCTTCTCTCGCACTGCACCCCGACTCTGGAACTCCCTCCCTCAGTCCATCAGAGACTCCCCTACACTCTCCACCTTCAAAGCTTGCCTCAAAACCCACCTGTTCTCCCTTGCCTTCAACCACCCCCCCACCCATAACCCCCCCCCCCTCCAACCTGATTGATGTCTGTCTCCTGCTGCTCTGTCTTTTTGTGCTATCTCATGCTGTCTTCCCTGTTCCCCCCATGGTCTCATGTTCCTTTTGTTTTTGTTTCTTTGTTTTTACTTTGCTCCCGACTACTGTCAGCGACTTCGGGTCATTGAGAAGCGCTATATAAATTAA
This sequence comes from Notolepis coatsorum, assembly GCF_963971535.1. NCBI lineage: Eukaryota > Metazoa > Chordata > Actinopteri > Aulopiformes > Paralepididae > Notolepis > Notolepis coatsorum. The sequence goes on from NC_140167.1 coordinate 190,629,450, forward strand.
ATTTATTATTATTATTATTATTATTATTATTATTATTATTATTATTATTATTATTATTAGTGTGGGTGACCTGGCGAAGCCAGGTTGCCACCCACACTGTTGTTCTTGTTACTCTTTTTATTCTTTCTTTCTTTATTCCACCGATTTTGCCAACACCACTCGTGCCAGAGCGTTCGCGCCCCATACACGTGAAAGGTATCAAAACGACCGGCCTGCCTATGGCAACAGCGGTATTCAAACTCGTAAAGTTTCACCACACCGTCTGGCTACGAATCGACTTTAAACGGTAAAATTTCGGAAATGCATTGCAATTTAGAGTGCGAGATCCACCGATTTTGCAAACACCGCTCGTGCCAGAGCGTTCGCGCCCCATACACGTGAAAGGTATCAAAACGAGCGGCTTGCCTATGGCAACAGCGGTCTTCGAACTCGTAAAAGTTTCACCGCACCGTCTGGCTACGAATCGACTTTAAACGGTAACATTTCGGCCCCATTGGAAATGCATTGCAATTTAGAGTGTAGCAGCTGAAATAATCTTTTTTCCCCTACCTTGGGTGAATTGCGAGTGTGATCTCAATTTTGGACGTAGAAATAAAACAAACACATCAAAACGATGACACGGCTGTCAGTCCGCTCACAAAAGAAAAATAAATGGAATTGGACATTTCTATCTCAACTGACGACCATTTGTTTGAAGGTTCTCCTCTCCATTGACCGCCATGCAATCGCACTCTAGGAATCACTTTTTTCACACAATTTTTTAGCCTTCTGTTCCGATCTGCCACCCACACTGTTGTTCTTGTTAGTGTGGGTGACCTGGCGAAGCCAGGTTGCCACCCACACTGTAGTTATTGTACGTCTTTTTATTCTTTCTTTCTTTATTCCACCGATTTTGCAAACACCACTCGTGCCAGAGCGTTCGCGCCCCATACACGTGAAAGGTATCAAAACGAGCGGCTTGCCTATGGCAACAGCGGTCTCCGAACTCGTAAAGTTTCACCGCACCGTCTGGCTACGAATCGACTTTAAACGGTAAAATTTCGGAAATGCATTGCAATTTAGAGTGCGAGATCCACCTAATTTTTCAAACACTGCTCGTGCCAGAGCGTTCGCGCACCATACACGTGAAAGGTATCAAAACGAGCGGCTTGCCTATGGCAACAGCGGTCTTCGAACTCGTAAAAGTTTCACCGCACCGTCTGGCTACGAATCGACTTTAAACGGTAAAATTTCGGCCCCATTGGAAATGCATTGCAATTTAGAGTGTAGCAGCTGAAATAATCTTTTTTTCCCTACCTTGGGTGAATTGCGAGTGTGATCTCAATTTTGGACGTAGAAATAAAACAAACACATCAAAACGATGACACGGCTGTCAGTCCGCTCACAAAAGAAAAATAAATGGAATTGGACATTTCTATCTCAACTGACGACCATTTGTTTGAAGGTTCTCCTCTCCATTGACCGCCATGCAATCGCACTCTAGAAATCACTTTTTTCACACAATTTTTTAGCCTTCTGTTCCGATCGCCGAAGGAGTGCCACAATATCGCACGAATGCCACAATATCGCACACAACCCTTCGCCTACTCATTGTAGTGCTTCTGTGCGCGTCACAACGCTTCATCTCTTATAGTTTTCTTTTAATCAACGTGACAATGCAGTCATGCATCTGCCTCCATAGAAATGCATTGGATAGAAAATGCAAGTCATAGTGATCACCTGTGTGGCTCGTGGCTCACTCATGATTGGTAACAGCTGTGTGGCTCGTGGCTGAGCTGCCAATGACCTCATCCACTTAACCCATCATTGCCCATCACTGTGTTGCAGTACTGAATTGCTGGACAGCGCCATCTGTCTTGCGGGTTGTGTCATTGTACTCGGTAGGGATATCCTCTTTCATTTTTCATTGGTCGATGTTGACCACCTTTCATTGGTCGATGTTGACCACTCCCCCGATCATTAGACCACGCCCCCTTAGGCCACACCCCCTCAGTGTATCTCTTGAACCGTTTGTCGTAGAGACTTGCGGATTGTGCCATTGGTCGATGTTGACCACCTTTCATTGGTCGATGTTGACCACTCCCCCGATCCTTAGACCACGCCCCATTAGGCCACACCCCCTCAGTGTATCTCTTGAACCGTTTGTCGTAGAGACTTGCGGATTGTGCCATTGTACTCAGTAGGGATATCCTCTTTCATTTTTCATTGGTCCATGTTGACCACCTTTCATTGGTCGATGTTGACCACTCCCCCGATCCTTAGACCACGCCCCCTTAGGCCACACCCCCTCAGTGTATCTCTTGAACCGTTTGTCGTAGAGACTTGCGGATTGTGCCATTGTACTCGGTAGGGATATCCTCTTTCATTTTTCATTGGTCCATGTTGACCCCCTTTCATTGGTCGATGTTGACCACTCCCCCGATCCTTAGACCACGCCCCCTTAGGCCACACCCCCTCAGTGTATCTCTTGAACCGTTTGTCGTAGAGACTTGAGGATTGTGCCATTGGTCGATGTTGACCACCTTTCATTGGTCGATGTTGACCACTCCCCCGATCATTAGACCACGCCCCCTTAGGCCACACCCCCTTTCAAAAACTCGGAAAAATCCGAAAACTCGGAAAAATCTAAAATCCGAAAAAGTTCAAAAACTCGGAAAAAACCCAAAACCCGAAAACTCGGAAAAATTCGAAAACTCGGAAAAATCGAAAAAGTTCAAAAACTCGGAAAAATCCCAAAACTCGGAAACATCAAAAACTCGGAAAAGTCCGAAAACTCGGAAAAATCCAAAAACTCTGAAAATTCCTCGGAAACATCAAAAATCCGAAAAAGTTCAAAAACTCGGAAACATCTGAAAACTCGGAAACATCAAAAATCCGAAAAAGTTCAAAAACTCGGAAAAGTCCGAAAACCCGGAAAAATCCAAAAACTCTGAACATTCCGAAAACTCGGAAACATCAAAAATCCGAAAAAGTTCAAAAACTCGGAAAAGTCTGAAAAAAAATTAAAACTCGGAAAAGTCCGATCTTCAAATGGTCTATGTTGACCACTCCCCCGATCCTTAGGCCGCGCCCCCTTTTTGTATCCTTTGAACCGTTTGTCATAGAGACTCGCGAGAGACCCTCTCCCCCGTTGGCCGGCGGTGCACAGGCGTCACCCACACTTTCACAATTTCCCCCGCGCGGAATTGTCTAGTTACTCTTTTTATTCTTTCTTTCTTTATTCCACCGATTTTGCCAACACCACTCGTGCCAGAGCGTTCGCGCCCCATACACGTGAAAGGTATCAAAACGACCGGCCTGCCTATGGCAACAGCGGTATTCGAACTCGTAAAGTTTCACCGCACCGTCTGGCTACGAATCGACTTTAAACGGTAAAATTTCGGAAATGCATTGCAATTTAGAGTGCGAGATCCACCGATTTTGCAAACACTGCTCGTGCCAGAGCGTTCGCGCCCCATACACGTGAAAGGTATCAAAACGACCGGCCTGCCTATGGCAACAGCGGTCTTCGAACTCGTAAAAGTTTCACCGCACCGTCTGGCTACGAATCGACTTTAAACGGTAAAATTTCGGCCCCATTGGAAATGCATTGCAATTTAGAGTGTAGCAGCTGAAATAATCTTTTTTCCCCTACCTTGGGTGAATTGCGAGTGTGATCTCAATTTTGGACGTAGAAATAAAACAAACATCAAAACGATGACACGGCTGTCAGTCCGCTCACAAAAGAAAAATAAATGGAATTGGACATTTCTATCTCAACTGACGACCATTTGTTTGAAGGTTCTCCTCTCCATTGACCGCCATGCAATCGCACTCTAGGAATCACTTTTTTCACACTATTTTTTAGCCTTCTGTTCCGATCTGCCACCCACACTGTTGTTCTTGTTAGTGTGGGTGACCTGGCGAAGCCAGGTTGCCACCCACACTGTAGTTATTGTACGTCTTTTTATTCTTTCTTTCTTTATTCCACCGATTTTGCAAACACCACTCGTGCCAGAGCGTTCGCGCCCCATACACGTGAAAGGTATCAAAACGAGCGGCTTGCCTATGGCAACAGCGGTCTCCGAACTCGTAAAGTTTCACCGCACCGTCTGGCTACGAATCGACTTTAAACGGAAAAATTTCGGAAATGCATTGCAATTTAGAGTGCGAGATCCACCTAATTTTTCAAACACTGCTCGTGCCAGAGCGTTCGCGCACCATACACGTGAAAGGTATCAAAACGAGCGGCTTGCCTATGGCAACAGCGGTCTTCGAACTCGTAAAAGTTTCACCGCACCGTCTGGCTACGAATCGACTTTAAACGGTAAAATTTCGCTCCCATTGGAAATGCATTGCAATTTAGAGTGTAGCAGCTGAAATAATCTTTTTTCCCCTACCTTGGGTGAATTGCGAGTGTGATCTCAATTTTGGACGTAGAAATAAAACAAACACATCAAAACGATGACACGGCTGTCAGTCCGCTCACAAAAGAAAAATAAATGGAATTGGACATTTCTATCTCAACTGACGACCATTTGTTTGAAGGTTCTCCTCTCCATTGACCGCCATGCAATCGCACTCTAGAAATCACTTTTTTCACAAAATTTTTTAGCCTTCTGTTCCGATCGCCGAAGGAGTGCCACAATATCGCACGAATGCCACAATATCGCACACAACCCTTCGCCTACTCATTGTAGTGCTTCTGTGCGCGTCACAACGCTTCATCTCTTATAGTTTTCTTTTAATCAACGTGACAATGCAGTCATGCATCTGCCTCCATAGAAATGCATTGGATAGAAAATGCAAGTCATAGTGATCACCTGTGTGGCTCGTGGCTCACTCATGATTGGTAACAGCTGTGTGGCTCGTGGCTGAGCTGCCAATGACCTCATCCACTTAACCCATCATTGCCCATCACTGTGTTGCAGTACTGAATTGCTGGACAGCGCCATCTGTCTTGCGGGTTGTGTCATTGTACTCGGTAGGGATATCCTCTTTCATTTTTCATTGGTCGATGTTGACCACCTTTCATTGGTCGATGTTGACCACTCCCCCGATCATTAGACCACGCCCCCTTAGGCCACACCCCCTCAGTGTATCTCTTGAACCGTTTGTCGTAGAGACTTGCGGATTGTGCCATTGGTCGATGTTGACCACCTTTCATTGGTCGATGTTGACCACTCCCCCGATCCTTAGACCACGCCCCCTTAGGCCACACCCCCTCAGTGTATCTCTTGAACCGTTTGTCGTAGAGACTTGCGGATTGTGCCATTGTACTCAGTAGGGATATCCTCTTTCATTTTTCATTGGTCCATGTTGACCACCTTTCATTGGTCGATGTTGACCACTCCCCCGATCCTTAGACCACGCCCCCTTAGGCCACACCCCCTCAGTGTATCTCTTGAACCGTTTGTCGTAGAGACTTGCGGATTGTGCCATTGTACTCAGTAGGGATATCCTCTTTCATTTTTCATTGGTCCATGTTGACCCCCTTTCATTGGTCGATGTTGACCACTCCCCCGATCCTTAGACCACGCCCCCTTAGGCCACACCCCCTCAGTGTATCTCTTGAACCGTTTGTCGTAGAGACTTGAGGATTGTGCCATTGGTCGATGTTGACCACCTTTCATTGGTCGATGTTGACCACTCCCCCGATCATTAGACCACGCCCCCTTAGGCCACACCCCCTTTCAAAAACTCGGAAAAATCCGAAAACTCGGAAAAATCTAAAATCCGAAAAAGTTCAAAAACTCGGAAAAAACCCAAAACCCGAAAACTCGGAAAAATTCGAAAACTCGGAAAAATCGAAAAAGTTCAAAAACTCGGAAAAATCCCAAAACTCGGAAACATCAAAAACTCGGAAAAGTCCGAAAACTCGGAAAAATCCAAAAACTCTGAAAATTCCTCGGAAACATCAAAAATCCGAAAAAGTTCAAAAACTCGGAAAAATCTGAAAACTCGGAAACATCAAAAATCCGAAAAAGTTCAAAAACTCGGAAAAGTCCGAAAACCCGGAAAAATCCAAAAACTCTGAACATTCCGAAAACTCGGAAACATCAAAAATCCGAAAAAGTTCAAAAACTCGGAAAAGTCTGAAAAAAAATTAAAACTCGGAAAAGTCCGATCTTCAAATGGTCTATGTTGACCACTCCCCCGATCCTTAGGCCGCGCCCCCTTTTTGTATCCTTTGAACCGTTTGTCATAGAGACTCGCGAGAGACCCTCTCCCCCGTTGGCCGGCGGTGCACAGGCGTCACCCACACTTTCACAATTTCCCCCGCGCGGAATTGTCTAGTTACTCTTTTTATTCTTTCTTTCTTTATTCCACCGATTTTGCCAACACCACTCGTGCCAGAGCGTTTGCGCCCCATACACGTGAAAGGTATCAAAACGACCGGCCTGCCTATGGCAACAGCGGTATTCGAACTCGTAAAGTTTCACCGCACCGTCTGGCTACGAATCGACTTTAAACGGTAAAATTTCGGAAATGCATTGCAATTTAGAGTGCGAGATCCACCGATTTTGCAAACACCGCTCGTGCCAGAGCGTTCGCGCCCCATACACGTGAAAGGTATCAAAACGACCGGCCTGCCTATGGCAACAGCGGTCTTCGAACTCGTAAAAGTTTCACCGCACCGTCTGGCTACGAATCGACTTTAAACAGTAAAATTTCGGCCCCATTGGAAATGCATTGCAATTTAGAGTGTAGCAGCTGAAATAATCTTTTTTCCCCTACCTTGGGTGAATTGCGAGTGTGATCTCAATTTTGGACGTAGAAATAAAACAAACATCAAAACGATGACACGGCTGTCAGTCCGCTCACAAAAGAAAAATAAATGGAATTGGACATTTCTATCTCAACTGACGACCATTTGTTTGAAGGTTCTCCTCTCCATTGACCGCCATGCAATCGCACTCTAGGAATCACTTTTTTCACACTATTTTTTAGCCTTCTGTTCCGATCGCCGAAGGAGTGCCACAATATCGCACGAATGCCACAATATCGCACACAACCCTTCGCCTACTCGTTGTAGTGCTCTTGTGCGCGTCACAACGCTTCATCTCTTATAGTTTTCTTTTAATCAACGTGACAATGCAGTCATGCATCTGCCTCCATAGAAATGCATTGGATAGAAAATGCAAGTCATAGTGATCACCTGTGTGGCTCGTGGCTCACTCATGATTGGTAACAGCTGTGTGGCTCGTGGCTGAGCTGCCAATGACCTCATCCACTTAACCCATCATTGCCCATCACTGTGTTGCAGTACTGAATTGCTGGACAGCGCCATCTGTCTTGCGGGTTGTGTACTCAGTAGGGATATCCTCTTTCATTTTTCATTGGTCGATGTTGACCACCTTTCATTGGTCGATGTTGACCACTCCCCCGATCATTAGACCACGCCCCCTTAGGCCACACCCCCTCAGTGTATCTCTTGAACCGTTTGTCGTAGAGACTTGCGGATTGTGCCATTGGTCGATGTTGACCACCTTTCATTGGTCGATGTTGACCACTCCCCCGATCCTTAGACCACGCCCCCTTAGGCCACACCCCCTCAGTGTATCTCTTGAACCGTTTGTCGTAGAGACTTGCGGATTGTGCCATTGTACTCAGTAGGGATATCCTCTTTCATTTTTCATTGGTCCATGTTGACCACCTTTCATTGGTCGATGTTGACCACTCCCCCGATCCTTAGACCACGCCCCCTTAGGCCACACCCCCTCAGTGTATCTCTTGAACCGTTTGTCGTAGAGACTTGCGGATTGTGCCATTGGTCGATGTTGACCACTCCCCCGATCCTTAGACCACGCCCCCTTAGGCCACACCAACCTTTCAAAAACTCGGAAAAATCCGAAAACTCGGAAAAATCTAAAATCCGAAAAAGTTCAAAAACTCGGAAAAATTCCAAAACCCGAAAACTCGGAAAAATCCCAAAACTCGGAAAAATCCCAAAACTCGGAAACATCCAAAAACTCGGAAACATCAAAAATCCGAAAGAGTTCAAAAACTCGGAAAATCCAAAAAAAAAATTTACTCGGAAAAGTCCGATCTTCAAATGGTCTATGTTGACCACTCCCCCGATCCTTAGGCCGCGCCCCCTTTTTGTATCCTTTGAACCGTTTGTCATAGAGACTCGCGAGAGACCCTCTCCCCCGTTGGCCGGCGGTGCACAGGCGTCACCCACACTTTCACAATTTCCCCCGTGCGGAATTGTCTAGTTATTATTATTATCTAAAACTGTTGCCATGCTATTTGGCTCAAAGCTTAGATTAGCCCAAGATCCTCAGATTAATCTAATCATAGAGGGTCAACCCATTCAACAATTGAAGAAGACTAAGTTATTGGGACTATGGCTTGACAGCACACTGTCCTGGTCTGACCATATAAAAATAATTATGTAAAATGGATTTATCAGTAGCTGCAGCAAGAAGATGTGCGCCTTTTCTTCCATCTGTGTTGTTAAGGGGAGACACTACAGGTGAATAGGGTAAAAAAATTAACTAATTGATATCACAATGAAACTTCCCCAGTTGATTACTTATATTAAGACAAGACTTTTTTGTATTACAAGTTTTCTGAAATTGTATGTTTAAATATGCAAATGAGGCATGATCTACTTAAATATGCACTAATTTGCATATAATTCCAGGACAGAAATCTGAACATTGGATAAAGCCAGTTTCAAAATATAGTTTCATTTTGTTGACATATTAGAGCCAAAGGTTATTACAGAGGGGATTTTGGATATCTCTTTTTATCACTCCATAAATCAGAAAATACTCCATTCACTCAATTTTTATGGTAAAATTCCATATTTCGCCATGTTTTTAGGAATAAAATGTGATAAATCAGGGTATGAATGCGATATCAACAAACCCTTCTGTAAATACCTTCAGAACATAGATATGAATAGAACTGGAAGGTTTGGTGTATGTGAGTGCTACTGAAGTGGAGATTTCTGGCTCAGAGTATGAGGAAAAACTCTTAAAACTCATTTTTGGGAAAACGCCTTCAAAGTTCTGTATTGTAAAATGCCATACTTTTTTTTTTAAACAGATATTTACAAACACAATACCTAATTAAACCATTAGTAATAGACAACCTAAACACATGCCTGATAACTGAATAATAATAATAATGATGTTATTGAACTGAACATAACTACACACAGGCTACAAACAGTGTAGTACAGTGTAGTACCGCCTAATAGGCAATTTTTTTTGAATAGATATCACTATGAAACTTTCCCAGTTTGTTATGTACATATAAACTAAGACAAAATATATTGCAAGTTTTCTGAAATGTATGTTTATATATGCAAATGAGGCACTTCCCCATTAAATATGTGCATATTTATGGGTGCAATAAGGCAAAATGAAGTAAAATAAACAACTAAATGTGTGTTATTGACGTTTTATTGTCACTAGTTTCATAGAAGACATGTTTAGGAAGCAAAATATAACAAAATCTCAAAATCAACAAAAAAAGTATATTTTACTATTCACCTGCAGTGTCTCGCCTTAAATCAAATGGTTTGTTCCTTGGTTCTCTGTCATTTGGATTATTGTTCAGGGGTGTGGTCATCTGCTTCAAAAGGCCTTCTCAGGAAGTTACAAATCATACAAAACAAGGGAGCTAGACTGGTATTGGGTTGCTCATCAAGGTCTAATGTTGCTTAAATGCATGAGAAACTAAAATGGCTGAGTCTGGAGAAAAGACTGTCGTCAGCAAGTTAGCTTGTATTCTTTCACAAGGTTATTCATACTCAAGACACCGGAATTTATCTTTATCTAATTAATCTATGGAGGAAATTAGGCAATTTTACTCGCCAAATGCGAGTATTTTTTATGTTTGGCGAGTAAAAAAAATAATATATATATATATATTATATATATATTTTATATAAAATATAAATAACGCAATGGCCATACCAACCCGGCCATTGACTGACTGACTGTTCTCTCCCCACCGTATGTATATTTCTCTCCCACCCACCCCCTCCTAATGTACAGTCTCCTCCCCATCATATGTATATATTCTGTTAGGATCTATGGGTAACAGTACTGTATATTTGCATATCGTATATGTCATAAATGTAACAGTACTATATACCTGTATGTCATGTATGTCCCTATGCCATAAATGTCATGTATGTTGTGTATGTCATAAATGTCACTATGAATTGAAAATGGGGGACCCTGATGTAAACAAGACAAAGTCTTTCTCTGGTCTGCATCCCCTTAACAATTGTGTGTATTGAACCGTACTGTATTGTACCCATTCTGCAATCTGTTAAATGAGGCGGGATGTCGAAAGACGACGCTAAACATTTATTAATGTTAAACTGAACTCTGTTGACGTTGAGCTAGTGTGCTGACAGGAAAGTAACAAACAACATGGTCCGTGCGGAACCCTTATCCCCAACACAGTTCCGTGGGTGGTGGTTAGAGTTGTTGATCTTCCACAAAAGATTTATTTTTGGCTGGTAAAAAAATCAGTTTGGCTGGTAAAAAAAAAAATACATCTACTCGCCAGTTGGCTGGTAAGCCAAAAAGTTTGTTTCCTCCCCCCTACAGTGCAGAGACACACACGCATGGTCCCAGAGCGGCCAGCAGAGGGCAGATGCTCTACCCTACCTAGTACAAATTGCCTGAAAAAAACTAAATTACAGGGCTGTGTGGTCATGGAACAACCTTTCAAGTAATATTAGTTCTATCAGTGGAAAGGCATGTTTTAAGAAACAACCCAGAATCTACCTACATTCTTTAGTTTAAATAGAATGAACATGATTGTCTTATTTTCTGTCTTTGAATTTTTTTTATATGACCAATTAATTTAAATTATATATGACCAATGAAATTGATTTGAACTTTTGTTATTAGGATTATGGATTGCTTGATTATGTATGTGTTTATGTTTGTGTATGTCTGTCTTCTTGGACCCCAGGAAGACTAGCTTGACATCAAGACGTCCAGCTAATGGGGATCCTTTTAATAAACAAATAACATTGTCAAGCTTAGTACTGAGGTAAATCACAGTTGATTTGGTAGTTATTACAGACCCTCGGGCTGAGATAAAAAAAAAAAAAAGAACGTGAACATTTCCTATTTAAATCTTTAAGCCTCTGTGTCGACTGCTAGGATACTCTTCCGACACGGTTACTGTGATGACACTGTTCTCCTGGAGCAGTTTCTGAATCCTGTCCTGTTCCCTACTTCCCTCCTGCAGATTCACTGGACCCAGTTTACAGGATGCAAGTCGAGATGCACCGATTCGCCGCCAAAAAACGGATCGATGTTGATTGATCACAGCCAGTCGACCATGGCCAGATTGGACAGGTAAGCGGAGGTGGTTCGTGGCGTCACCGTTTGGGTTCTTTACAGGTGCGTCCAATCTGGTGCATCCAGTCTGGTTAATGAGGTAGCTTTTGATAAATCATCACCTAGGAGATGAGATCAGGTGCGAGGTCCAGTTCACTGAAGATTCTGTAGGAACTGAGCTGCGGATGACACAGGAAGATATGCCCTCAGGTAAATAATAAATAAATAAATACTCTACCTGCGCATGTGCAAGACGGAAGGTTCAATCCCTTAAAGCACCGCCTCTGGTGCTCATCCAGTATTCATAGAACCTCAGTTACATACGTAACTATTGTTTTATTTTAAGTTATTTTATATGTAGTAAATGTAGCTGCTCAAGCAAATTCCAAATTGTACAGTGCTTGATTGTAATATCCTTTTATCAGAGGTCTGTATCAATACAATGAAATGCAATTCCCTACTATAAGCAATAAATAAGGAAAGTCTCAATCAGAATCCTATTTTAGATGGATGATTCTATTGCTCTGTTAGTCTGCAGTCATGGTTCACACATGGCATTTAGGTAGACGTGGCTGATGTGGACAGAGGCAGTAGACCCTCCCACAGGCCACCTAAGTGGCTTTCAAAGGGGCCCTCCAGCACAGAGACACAGGGTAGATGGTGCGAAACAATCCACTTTAATGAAGATTAGCAAGATCAGTACAAGCCAGAGCAGATGGAAATAGCCGTCATGACAGAGGCTATTGTGTGTGTGTGTGTGTATATTAGGGGTGTAACGATGCGACCTCACAACGATTCGATTACGATTATTCAGGCAACGATTCAATGCATCATGAAATCTCTTCATTTGACCACGATTCGATAATTTTTTTCGATACATTTTCTATCTGTTAATTCGCCCAATTTTTTTTTTAATACACAAATGTGGCTGGGGGAACTGATTCACTCAGCATGAATGGACTATAGGTCAATAAAAACAATACACACCAGGGTTTCCCATTAATTACCTACCCGCAGTTGTATAATGAACACACACAAAAAATGCACCAAAAAAAACTATTTTTTTTACTAATTTTTTTTCTTAATATAAAGTTTGTCAATAGGGATGTATCAGTAGTATTGGCAGTGGTAGTAGTCGTAATAGTAATTCACTATATTTTTTTATTTTCTAAAAAATAAACCAGTTCAACACAGGTAACCGCTTTTGCTTCATTTCTTTGATGGCTCAAATGTATGCTCTAGTCCAGTGGTTCCCAAACCTCTCTTCGAGACACCCCAGCCGTTCCATGCATTTGTTCAATTCCACCACCAGCACACCTGATTCAACTAATAAAGGGCTAGTTAAGTTGAATCAGGTGTGCTGGTGGTGGAATTGAACAAATACATTGAACGGCTGCGGTGCTTCGAGGAGAGGATTGGGAAGCACTAGTCTAGTAGATTTTGTGTTTTGAGCACAACGTTCATCATAGAGCTAGCCTCTTTATTTTGCTCTCAAAGTGCACCAGATTGATGCATTTAACTTCAAAATGTACACACAAAAAAAAATTCCGGGGGGGGCACAGCCCCGGACCCCCCTAGAGGGTCGGCGGTTCACCCCCCATAGTCTCTGCAAATCCTGTGGGAAACACTGCACACACAAAAAAAACATAACATTTTCTTTTTTATTATTATTATAAAAAAAAATTCTCTCGATTTATATCGAACATATTCAAATCGATGCATCGATTCTAACACATTAGAATCGATGCATTTAGATTAATCGATGCATCGTTACACCCCTAGTATATATATATAATACTGTATCTCCCAGGTCTAATTAGCTTGGCCCAGGGCAGGTGTGGCTACTTAAACCAGCCATCCCCACGCCACATGCGTCAAGGATTTCAATAAAACTCCACAGGTGCTCATGGGTTTGGAAAAACTGGAGAAGATTAAAAAAACAAAGGGTGTATCAGTCCTTTTACATGTAGTATTTATTTTAGTGGTGTGTCATTGCAGTTTCACAAACCTTCACAAGATGGGGCCCTCTAACTTAGTATTTAGCTGAGAGAGATCATGGCTTACAAGCTGTGTTCTTTTATCCTTCCTCAGTGCCCTGAGCAAAGTGTTGCGTTGTTCACGGTGCTCGGTGAGTGCTCTCGTCGTGTGCACTCCAGAGATCAGTCGAAACGCCTCGTGTTAAGGGCTCGCCGGTTTTACCATTGGCTTAATAATTGTCATTTGTGGACATTACAAAGCACATTTAGGTCTTTATGCAATCAATCCGTATTCTCGCATAATTGTACATCATTATCTTTTGCTGAACTGACTTGAACTTGTCAGCCGAAGACATAATAATGTTTATACATAATGAAATAAACATTATCCAAAATTATCCAACAAGGTACGGTTATTACTATATCATCTATAAATAATGATTTATTTATAATATAGAAAGGAATCGTTCCCCAGTGATGCGAGAACAGAATAAATGATGAGTGAAGAAAATCTATTTCCACCTTTTTGCTCTCCTGCATTTGCACATTTAGAAAACGACTATGGGACCTAGCCAATTAATAGCAGCCCAGGTAAAGCAGATCAAAGCAAAGGACATATTGACAAATCTCTCAACTCTGCATTCGATTCCAGGTATCTCTCATTGAGCCCCATTGATACTCGATTTTTGGGGCCGATACCATATTGGGGAGTAAAATATTCCGATATCGATACATCGGTTGATATTTATATATATATATTTAGGTAATGGGTAGGTACAGGGAACAAAATTAACTTTTTTACTTACCAGCCATTTGGCTGGTAGATTTTAAAAACTACCAGCCAGGCAGATTTTTTACCAGCCAAAAATTAAAAATAGCTTTTTAGTATATCGCCATGTGTTATTATTACTATATAATACTCTCATATGCTATTTTCAATTAATATCATAAACAACATAAGGAATATTAGCATAATTTTGAGTGGACTGAAGGAATGAGTCAGCGTTAATAGTTTTAAATGCAAATAATTTATTGAAACATAGAAGTGGGGTCGGGGACACACACTGTTTCAACTCACCACCCCCGCATCATATTGTAGTCTAGTCTGTCTTCAAACTTCCACTCCTCTCGAAACCTTTTTATATTTGAATATCAACATTATCTGTGCATCCTCAGTAATCCTCAGTTTACTACAATATACTCCTCTCCTGAGTCCTGACTAGTGACTTCATCGTCTTTCCAAACGCACGCACACACACAGAGAAAGGGAGAGTGCCCCCCCCCCCCCCCCCCCCCCATTTCCCTTTCCCCAGTCCACACTGTCTGCTGTTCTCTATGGCTCTGCCGCTGATCAGGATTAGCTTGTTAGCTTACGCTAACATAACGTTCATTTCGGGCGATGTGGGCATAAAGGAATGGCGACGATGCAATGCATGTTAGATGCATTTGACCCGTTGTGAGAAGAAGAAAAAACCACAGACTTATTTCGGCTCGCAAAATAGGCGCACTGCTGTGTAGCTCTGCTCTCAGGGAACAAACTTAACTTTTTGACTTACCAGCCATTTGGCTGGTAGATTTGAAAAACTACCAGCCAGGCAGATTTTTTACCAGCCATTGGCGGTTGGCTGGTACTTATTTTGTTCCCTGGGTAGGTATATTAAAAAACACAACGTAATGAGTGAAGTCACTGGCAAAACGTCCGATGTCCTCTCTACTAACTTTAAACCACATGTTCTCTACTCTGAGATCCATGCAGACAGTGCTGCTGAGTCTCCGTATTGTAAATTACAAAATTTACCATTTATAGAATAGAAATACGAAATAGAAATACTTTTATTATCCTGTGGGAAATTAGACACTGCAAATCGCTCAACATTTAAACATTTAGACAGGACACTAGGACAGGTCACAATTTAGAATGATAACACAAATCAAATCAAGTTGCCTAGGATAAGAGTAGAGTAAAATAAAATAGGATAAAATGAAATGAAATAAAATATACAGAAATAAATACAGTAAGAATATACTGAGCATACTGAGCATGGGGTAAACAATTTGGTCAATATAATTATAATTTACATCTAACTAATGAAATATGAAATATATATTCCAGTATTCACAGTGTCACAAGGTGCAGTATGCTTTAGGTAGTGTAAGATTCTGATCAAACTGGCCAGTATCACGTCTTCGTCTGTTTGGCTCTCCATCCAATTCCTCTGCGTTGTGTACTTTTAATGGTCCTGACGTCTCCGATACTGGTAGATAAGATCCTTATCTCCCCCCCGTTAGTGCAATCCGTAAACCATAATACTTCCCCACCTCCGTAAGAATTCGACACTTCGACAACGTGAAATACCTTACAAGGAAAAGCATGGTTTTATTTCTCTAAACAGAAACCTCAGCTCAGATGTTAACAGATTGTATTGTATTGAGTATATTTCTAATGATCTTTCGGTGTGTTCATATTATCGTCCTTTTGCTGTTCAGTCCAATAGTGTTCAGGCCTGTTCGTTAGCCTAAAACCATCCTCGTGGTAGCCGAAGCTACTGGTGATGTGCCATTCTCCCCCCCCCCCCTCTCTCTCGTCGAGAGGAGAGAGTCTCTTCTGGTTTCTTCCCTCTTAGTCTCAGTCAGATTTTAGTCTGCTCAACACCCGGAAACACCGTTCGACTTATAGATGTTCGTCGTCGCAACGACGGCCCCGCATTCTGGTTGTCATGTGACGTGTTGTCATGACAACTGCGTTTAACCTTTCACACATTAAAATGCAGTTTCATTCACTGTTGCATTAAGATGAACCTCTCTCCCTCCTGCTCGTTGAGACAGTACACTCTAATCTCAGATGTTCTAATGAGGAATGTCAACAAACATTCTCTCGCTGGCAGTGTGGCTCACAACAATCACCCTGCTACTGAACCACCGTCTCCTGCTTCCACCGTCCGCATGCACTTCGACCTCTCTGACCCGGCACCGTTTTAGCTGTGGTCACTCCCCCCAATCTATACATCACATACATTGAAAAACCACCATTTTCTCTCAGTAGTGTATTGTCCTCCTTGGGTTCCAATAAGACCTAGATCCATGTCTGGCAGCCGTCGCTGCCCCCTGTTGTGGAGCCTGGAGGCCGCTAGTCACGTCCTCCTGCCACTAATGAGCTGCCGCTCTGTGCTCAGTGATGCAGTGAGGCACAATGATGCATTATATAGTCTGATGGCTGTTGGAATGAAGGACTTCCTGTGCCGTTCAGTGCTGCATTTGGGTAGTGTGAGCCTAGCACTGAACATGCTCCTCCTGTCAGCCAAGTCTGTGTATAGTGGGTGGGTGGGGTTTTCCCTGATGGCCTGGAGCTTAGCGAGGCTCCTCCTCTCCGCCACCCTCGCTAGAGAGTCCAGCTCCACCCCAACCACGCTGCTGGCCTTCCTGACCAGCTTATCCAGCCTGGTTGTGTCCACTGCTCTCAGTCCGCTGCCCCAGCAGTTCACAAGAAGGCGACCGCCACCACAGACTCATAGAACATCCTCAACATCCTTGTACAGACATTGAAGGATCTCAGCCTTCTGAGGAAGTAGAGTCGGCTCTGGCCCTTCTTGTACAGTGCTTCTGCATGTTTTGACCCGTTCAGTTTGTTGTCGATGTGCACACCGAGGTATTTGTACACCTCAACCATGTCCACATCAACTCCCCTGATGGAAACGGGGGTCACAGGTGCACTCCTCCTCCTCCCCAGCTCCACAACCAGTTCCTTGGTCTTCGCCACATTTAGCTGCAGGTGGTTTTTATCGCACCATGTGACAAAGTCCACTACCAGTTCCCGGTATTCCCTCTCGTCACCGTCCTTTATACATCCCACTATCGCAGAGTCATCAGAAAACTTCTGAAGGTGGCAGGACTCTGACCGATAGTGGAAGTCGTTGGTGTAGACAGTGAAGAGGAGGGTAGAGGACTGTCCCCTGCGGAGCCCCGGTGTTGCTGACCAGTCTGTCTGACACACAGCTCCGTAGGCGCACGTACTGTGGTCTTCCCGTCAGATAGTCCACAACCCAGGACACCAGGGGGGCCTCTACTTGCATCGCCTCCAACTTCTCACCCAGTAGCCCAGGCCTTATCAAAAGCACTGGAGAAGTCAAAGAACATGATTCTCACAGTGCTCCCCGGCTTGTCTAGGTGAGTGTAGGCTCGGTTCAGCAGGTAGATGACAGCATCCTCTACCCCCAGTCTGGGCTGGTAGGCGAACTGGAGTGGGTCTAGGTGGGGTTTGGTCACCGGGCGGAGTTGCTCCAGGACTAACCTCTCCATGGTCTTCATTATATGAGAGGTTAGAGCCACCAGCCTGTAGTCCTTGGACGTGCTGGGACGCGGGCACTTGGGGACAGGGACCACACAGGAGGTTTTCCAGTGTCGGGACTCTCTGCAGCCTCAGGCTCATATTGAATATGAACTGGAGCACATCACACAGCTGACTTCACACACATCACCTGACTTCATAAAAGTCAGACAAAGCTTTCCAAAAGCTCAAACAGTGAACTCCAAGCCCACGTGGTTGAACTAAAAATCCAAAGAAACAGACTAAGAAATGACGTAAACACCATGATCAGAACCGCAAAAAGAAATTTCATCAACGACAAAACTGAGGAAAACAAAAACAAACCCCGCGAACTTTGGAAATTACTCAATAATCAACTAGGCTGCAGTAAAAAACTTAAAACCAGATTCTCAAACATAAACATAAAGACGGACAACACGCTCATCACAGACAAGCTGGATGTAGCCAATTACTTAAACATCTTCTTCACAAACATAGCCACAACACTGGTAAACAAACTACCCTCCCACTCAGGGCATTATGGGGTAGAACACATAGTAGCATACTACAAAAACCTAGGGGTCCAAAAAGACGACTTCAAACTTGAAATGGTAACAACCGATGAGGTACTCAAAAAATTGAGCGCCCTCCAACCTAACAAGGCCACTGGCCATGACAACATCCCCTCCAAATTCCTCAGAGACGCAGCAGCCGCCATCACCCCAGTCATCACACACATAATAAACCTCTCTATAAAACAGGGGCACGTCCCCAAGGACTTCAAAATTGCGAGAGTGACCCCTCTACACAAAAAGGGCAGCAAATTAGACCCAGGCAACTACCGCCCTGTTTCTATTCTTACCTCCATCTCGAAAGTCATGGAGAAAATAGTCTATGAACAGGTCGAAAAGTACTTGGCGGAAAAAAATCTAATCTACGAATTCCAATCTGGCTTCAGAACGTCCCACTCCACTGACACATGCCTCCTCTATTTGAACGACCACATCAAACAAGAGGTGGACGCGGGCAAATACTGCGGCATGGTCATGCTGGACCTACAAAAGGCCTTCGACACTGTCAATCACTCCATTCTAATGGACAAGCTAAAAGCAATTGGTTTTGATAGCTTATCAGTGAGCTGGATGCAATCCTACCTGGAGGGGAGAGAACAGATGGTAGAGGTAAACGGTACTCTATCCCCCCCCTCACAGTGAGCTGTGGTGTTCCACAAGGAAGCATACTAGGACCGCTACTCTTCCTAATTTATGCAAATGACATGTCGTCAGCCTGTGACTGCAACTTGTTCCTGTTTGCGGACGACTCAGCCCTGCTGGTCTCTGACAAGAACAAATTGCAGGTTGAAAAAACTCTCAGCACGGAACTAGGCAAAATCTGCATATGGCTCGCTGATAACAAACTATCATTACACATGGGCAAAACAGAGTCCATTCTCTTCGGTTCAAATAACAAACTCAGCAAGACCGACGGATTCTCAGTTACAGTGGGTGACAATATTGTCACAAGGAAAGACGAAATTACCTACCTGGGTTCCATCCTAGAGGCAAATCTTTCCTGTGACAAAATGGCATCCAATGTAATAAAAAAAGTCAACCAACGAACTAGATTCTTGTACCGGATCTCCTCTCTGGTAAACAAGAATACCCTGAAGACTCTGGCAGGAGCACTCATTCAAGGGTACTATGACTATGCGTGCACCTCATGGTACCAAAGCACCTCAAAGGCGCTTAAAACAAAATTACAAACATCACAAAACAAACTGGTCAGACTACTACTTGACCTGAACCCCAGAACCCACCTCACCCCTGCCCACTTTGCCAACCTAGGATGGCTTAGAGTAGACGACAGAGTACAGCAACTTGCAATGGGCCTGGTCTACAAGATGCACTATACGACCAGGGTGCCCATGTACATGTCAAAATACTTCCCAAAGGTCATTGAATACCACAACCACTACACCAGAGGAAGCTCAACAAATCATGTTAAACCCAGATTCGGCTCAAACAAGGGACTAAACACGTTTCGCAATTATGCCACAACAATGTGGAACGCCCTACCCAAAGCTGTAAAGGAATGTGAATCCCTGCCCACATTCAAAACCGCTCTTAAAGAGCACCTACGGGAGGCTGCAATTCGAAACTGGCCACCGTAAATGCCCAAAACCCCCACCACCTCCTAATAGACAGTCTCCTCACCACCGCATGTATATATTCCCTCCCCGCCGTATGTATATTTCCCTCCCACCCACCCACCCCCTCCTAATGTACAGTCCCCTCCCCATCATATGTATATACTCTGTCAGGATCTAGGGGTAACAGTACTGTATATTTGAATACCGTTATGTCACAAATGTATCAGTACTAAATACCTATATGTCCCTATGCCATAAATGTCATGTATGTTGTGTATGTCATAAATGTCTATATGAATTGAAAATGGGGGACCCTGATGGAAACAAGTCAAACGTCTTTCTCAGGTCTGCATCCCCTTAACAATTGTATGTATTGAGCCGTACTGTATTGTACCCATTCTGCAATCTGTTAAATAAAGTTTTCATTCATTCATTCATTCATGAGAGGCACAGGTTTTGAGTACCTTTGGGCTCACCCCATCAGGACCCGCAGCCTTGCCTGCGTGTAACTTGCTCAGCTGTGTGCTCACCTGGTCTGCAGAGAGCCATGCTGTGGGGATCTCAGGTGTTGGGGGGGGGGGGGGGGGGGGGGAGCGGGTCTTCAAGCCGCGGGGGGCAGACAGGCTGCACCAGAGATGAGGGGGCGTGGGCAGTTGGGGGGATGGAGGGGGGGGGGTAGCTCGAGTTGAAGGGCTGAGAGGTGTGGGGGTGGGCAGGGCAACTGAAGTGTCGGTGGGGGGGGGTTTAGCTCATTAGCCCGGTCCACGTCTCCATCCACTCCCCTTCCCCCGCTGGTTTGATGCCGGTTATTGTCTGCATTCCAGACCACACTTGTTTGATGTTATTGTTCTCCAGCTGCCCTTCCAACTTCCTCCTGTATTTATCCTTGCCCTCCCTGAGTTTAATTCTCAGACGCCCCTGAACTCGTTTGACCTCCTCCCTGTTGCCTGCGTTGAAAGCCCTCTTCTTCTCGTTCAGAAGGGCTTTGATGTCCTTAGTGACCCATGGCTTGTTATTTGGGTAGCAGGTAACAGTCCTAGATGGAACATTGGAGTCCACACAAAAGTTGATGTAGTCTGTGATGCACTCTGTGAGCCCATCAATGTCCTCTCCGTGGGGCTCACACAGTGCCTGCCAGTCTGTGACCTCAAAGCAGCCCTGTAGTGCCTCTTGAGCCTCCTCCGACCACCTTCTTACAGTTATTTTGGTCAAAATGGGTCAGGCTCTAATCTCTGGTCAAATTAACTTTGCCAACTCCAGATGCACATTGTGCAATAGATAAAAAAAAATTTAGCTAAAGAGATGTCTGTTTGAATTGATCAGTCTCAAGCGCCGCCCTCTTGATCCTCCAACCACAACGGTTGCTTTCCTTGGACAACCTTTCAAGAACAGAGTGTGGGGTTTGTGATGCCTTAATCCCCAACAAACAACATCTATCTCACGTTCGTCTGAGTTTCGGTGAGCTTGTGAAAGTTGTTGAGGATCTCTGGCTCCTTTAGTGGAAACGGTTCACGAGGTCTGCTGCTCTACGAAGCACGTATCTCCACCAGGAGTGTGCAGAGACGTCATTATCTGTATCGGTTCAACCAACACAATGAACCTGTATCTGTATTTGGATAGAAGACCGGACGTGGGCGTGGTTCATTGCTAATATTCATTGGCAATTGTTGTGCCTTCAAAGCTGACTCCCCTCCCCTCTCTCGCTCTCTCTCTGACCATGTAACGTTATATAGAGGTTATGAGAATTCGACATGGAACTGACCCCCCCCCCCCCCTCTCTCTCTGCCCATGTAATGCTAGTGCACCTTATGTGACACTGTGAATACTGTATATTTCAGTTAGTTAGATAGTAAATTATATTGACTTTAGGGCTGCAACGATTAGTTGACATAATCGACGACGTCGATCATAAAAACTCGTCGACGCCGAAGTTTTGCGTCGATGCGTCGTATTAAAAAAAATATTATAATTTTATTTTTTTTGCACTACCTATCTTTGTGAAAGTGGCTTCTCAGCTCTGGTCCAGCTGAAGACAAAGCAGAGGAACAGATTGGACATTGAGCATGACCTCAGAGTTGCTTTGTCTACCATCACCCCAGACTTTGAGACTCTAGTCAGGAGCAAACAACATCCCCAGTTATCCCATTAGTTCCCTGGGATGTTAAGCTAAGAAGTCTGCTAAGAAGGATATATTATTTATTATTATTTTATTTCATTGTGTTTTTAGCCCTAGTTGCACTTTTGTTGCAACCCCAGTTATCCCATTAGTTCCCCCAAACTTACTGTCGGTCTGTTATGTTAAGCTAAGAAGTCTGCTAAGAGCCCGGAAAAGGAGCCGCGCCCACAGGAAGCAGAGATGGAGGGTGTGACAGAAATAATCGTTAGATTAGTCGACTAATCGAAAAAATAATCGACAGATTAGTCGACTACCAAAATAATCGTTAGTTGCAGCCCTAATTGACTTATTTGTTTACACTGCTTGTGTTGTTTTTACTACCTGTACCCCCCAATCCCCCATGCTGCTATGATGCCTGAATTTCCCCAAGGGGATCAATAAAGGAATATCTTATCTTATCTTAGATAGATAGATGCTAGGAGAACTCGACATGGAGCTGACTCCTCTCCCCCCACACACACACGCACATTATTCACGCTTTCCCCAGTACAGTATTGAGATTCGTATACATTCCTAATCTCTAGCGTGCACACACAGACTGGGCTTATCTACCACAGTCCACATGTCTACCCCTCCCTGCTGCGCTGCCATTGTTGGTCTCTTGCAGTTCACTGATCAACTATTGGACGTTTCCACTCCTTCATTAATGACGTGTTTTCAACACAGTTGCGTTTCCAATCTATTTCGAGTGTGAACCCACTGGCTTTTGCGGTCATCACCTTATCGGTCAGCTCATATATATATATATATATATATATATATATATATACGTATTAGTAGATCTACCCTGGCAGATGTCATTGGAAGAACTCGCAGAGCCACGATGAGGCCGAGGGGACGTGGCACCAGGAAGGCTGTGAGCGCTCCCTTCTCTCTGTCTCTCCGCAGCAGGACGCCGTGTCTCATCCTCACAGACGTCCTGAAGACGGAACACGGCAGGGCCTATCTGGACAAGAACGACCAGAGCCCGGCGCTACCGAACGGAGGCCACACGCCGATGTCTCGGAGGGAGGGTGGCCGGACGAGAGCGTCTCACGGCTACGAGGCCTGCAGCGAGGGGCCGGGACACAGGCACAGGGCCATTGCCCCCAAAGGCCTCCGCAGGTCCCTCCCCTGGCCCCTACGGAGGTAAGCGAGCAGACGTAACGGCGTGACTCTAGCCACCCAAACAGCCCCCGGAGTCTCGTGGCCGGTACAGAGAGACTCAGAAGGAGCTTCTATCCCCAGGCCTTCAGGATGCTCAATGATTCTATGCAACACTATACCCATCCATCTACATTCATTGCACACACATCCACATGCACACACTTACTTTAAACACTCACCTTTAACATTTAAACACTACACCATATTTGATCTATTTATTACTAAAATATTTGCACTACACAACCCTACCTAATCTTTGCATTTTGGTTGCATTTTGTACTTGTTTGTATATTGTATATTTTGTATAGTGTTTACATCTTTCTTTTTACTTATTTTTTACTGTATGAAGCACAATGTCAGGGGGCTAATACAGAACCAAGCATTTCACTGTAATGTACATGTACCTTATATGTGACAAATAAAACAGAACTTGAACTTGAAACTCTGAACAAACTTGGACTGAACAAAATATCATTATTATTATTATAGATGGTCATATCGCCTAGCAGTGTATGGTGTATATTGGATCACTGTAGTTGATCAGATGAGCAGGGGAGATACAAATCTCTGCGAGTACCAGACCGTAGAGGACGGGCTGGAGCAGAAACGGTCCCCCCGTGACAAAGAAAACCCCTTAGACTGACTTTGTTTAAAAAAAAATGTAACGCTCTCTTTTCATCATATTTAATATCCCACTGGCTATACTCAAACAAAACAGCCTTTTCCGATCTTCAAAAGTTTCGAGAATGCAGTGGCTTTTCACTCAGACCCGTGAATAATGACCCAGAAGAGCTGTAAAAAGCCCCAGGGTGAAGTCTTTTTATTAAGGCTATTTCTCCTGTTTGTTTTAGATGGTTTGTGAAGGAAGGGCTTTTTTTTCTTTAATGGAGTTTGGCTGCTGGGCCCCGCCGTGCCATTGGCTCCCCATATTTTCCAGGCAGAAAACTGTGATTTTATTTATAATACCACACAGCAGGGCTTCACAACTCCAGAGACGCTGGATGAAAACATCAGCCTTCCTAGGTTTTTTGTTTTGTTTTTTTTGTTTTCCCCTAAGCGAATTTCCTCAGCCGTTTTGTAATTGAGAAGGCATTTAGTATTATTTTTTTTAAAACCTTAGGGAGTGAAAACGCACACCGCCGTGTGACTGAACTGCACTGTGTGAAGGCGGATAGCGATGTGGTGCGCAGTTATCGCGGCTGACGGTTATCTTTTCTTCCACATTAAAACCCGAGGAGGAGGTCGGAGGAGGAAGAGGAGGAGGAGGAGGAAGAAGTGACGGAGGTGATAATAGGGGAGGACATCCACCCCAAATGCACAGACGTTTTAGGTGGGTTTAGCTACTGTTATACGCACGCACGCACATACGCACACACGCGCTCTTTTGAGTTTATCGTTGAGGTTCATCCTGTAGAGAAGCTATAATATACTGTGTAACGAGCACATATCATATCAAATATCATATCACCATATTTTATGTGACTGTATAATTGTCCAGTGCTTTTTACATTGTGATTTCCTTTTTTTCACGTCTTTATCTTCATTCAAAATTGTGTATTTTCTTTAACTTTTTAAAATACTGCTGCAAGGACTAGTTTTTTGATCAACTTAAAAATATATACGGTTTGTATATATATATATATATAAAAAAAATCTTTCTTTACAATTTGTATAAATATTAGTGCTGTCAAACGATTAAAATATTTAACTCGATTAATCGCATGATTGTCCATAGTTAACTCGCGATTAATCGCAAATTAATCGCATTTTTATTTTTTTAATTTCTTTTTACCTTAAACAGATCTTTTTCAAGTTCCAAGTTTTAATACTCTTATCAACATGCGAGTCAACAAATGCTTGCTTTATGCAGCCATTTAACACAAAAGGATGACCCTCATGCATTGCAAATTTGCATCAAATTCAAAACAGAGTGATGCACAAAATAACTTAAAAGAAAATAATAATTTAAAACAATGAATAAAGTGTGCATGAAATAATAGGGGAAAGAAAACGTTAGGAACTTGTTACATTCACACACAAGGGCTGATTAATCAGTCACACACCCCCCTCTCTCCCTCACACACACACTCTCCCAGCTCTCTTTCTCTTTTGCCCCTTCCTCATCTCTCTCACCCCCCTCTCTCTCTATATCACACACACACACACACACACACACACACACACACACACACACACACACACACACACACACACACACACACACACACACACACACACACACACACACACACACACACACACACTTCAGAAACAAACATAGTATCAATGAGAGCATCAATAATACACCTGAGTGAAGTCTAGTAAATTTTTTTTTTTTTTTTTTAGTTAATCTTGAGTTAAAGAAATTAGTGGCATTAATAGAATCGGGAGTTAACGCGATATTAACGCGATATATTTGACAGCCTTAATAAATATGTATATACGGTATATATATATCGTGGATGACGGTAGAGTAAAAACTCGTACCTTTGCATGGATCCACGACGGTATACCTTCATATTCGGTACACCTTCCAGCCCTACCCTGACATGTCCATCCTCCAGTCGGAGACGTTTATTGATACTCTGTCTTGGCCTTAGTCCTGGAGTAAATAAAACAAATTCTGAACTTTTTATTGCGCTGTAAAACAAAAACGATGCTGAATTGACTTCTACTCCTTCTCCCACGGCTCACACACACAGGCACACACTCCTGCTTGAGGCCGTTTGTTTTCTTCCATCCCTACTTTGTGGAGAATGGAACATGCTCCTTGTGGTGTGACAAGATGATTAGCATGTCCTTATGTAGGGCTGGTGAAATGTAGTCATTCTAAATGGATTTACAACTTCCAAAAGACCCAGAGGTTTTCAGTCTTTGTGACACGGTTTCAACTTTCTCATGACCTAGAACTATGAATCATTAGTTTGAATCCTACAGGTTGCCAAAGATTAGCTAAGCAGAATGACTCACGCAATGTGCAAGCTCTGTAAATGGTAAATGCTTTTATCCAAAGCGCTTTACAATTTGTTCCTCACATTTCACCCATTCACTCACACATTCACACACCGATGGCGGAGGCAACCATGCAAGGGGTTACATTACATTAAGGGTTAAGTGTCTTGCTCAAGGACACTTCGCCACGCTTCCTAGGGGGAAGCGGGAATCGAACTGGGGACCTCCAGATAACCAGACGACTGCTCTACCTACCGAGCCACTGTCACCCCACGCAATCTAGAATCTAATCCATTGACCTGCCCAGATAATCGTGATGAGAGAATCGATTTTAAATCGAATTGTGAGATTCGAAACATTCCCACTCCTGACCCTGTGTGTGTTTGTGTGTGTGGTGTGCAGGTGATCCAGGTAGAGGCCACTTCTCACCAGGAAACGCCAAGACCAGGTTCACAGACCAGGGGACTCAGCTACTACACAGTGAGGTGGGTACTACTGTACACACAAGTATAAAATAAGCATCTCACCACAGTCTCACTACAATCCCCACCGCACCTTGGACGACGATGATAAAGATGTATGCCTCTGTTGTCATAGTTCTTTTTCACGATTTATTTTTAGCATGTTAACAGCATTTTATCAGATAGGACAGGCAGAGGAAAGTTGGGAGAATATTTGGGGAGGACATGCAGCATAGGTCCCCGGGCCGGATTCGAACCCCGGACGCTGCGATTATAGTGCGAGCGCACTTACGTGGTGCGCCACCATGGCGCCCCGTGTTGTCATAGTTCTGATTCACTATATATCACTATTATGATACGTCGTTATCTGGCGGTAATGTGGCTGTTGACGTCACCTGTGAGGAGATTACGCAAGCTTTGCCACAAGTACAACGAACGTCTCTTGGTTTTAGTGTGTCTCGCCATGTAGCTTCTGAGCCATATTTTATTACGTGGCCTTGTTTTTTGTTGTTTCCAAACACATGCTCACACTGTACTTAGTCTCGAGGCTTGCGTCTACAGTCGCGCTTGTGCCAAATGTTGATCTGCGTGAGGAGTTAGGAGTTACCACACACACATCATCCTCTCGCCGTCCAGCTTTCCGCACTCCACACTCTGTTCTGTCAAGAAAAATATGGCGAAACTTAACAGGGTTGTTTCTGTCCGATGCCACATCTCTAGTAACAGTATGGTGATAACGTTAAACAGGACAAACGAAAACCCCTATTTCGCCCATCAGAAACAGCCACGGCGGTTGGATGAAAGTGTTCCGACACGCGAGTTAATGATCGAAATGCTGACCCAATTATTGCTCTCGGCATTGCTACCGGCTTCGCCGGCCTTCATACTAACACAATTGGCAGTGTTAGAGGGTGGGAAAGCCGGTGGGTGGGGATTGGACGTTGTGGACAGCGACTCCTACAGGTCGGTTGGGTGACGCCGGTGCGGCGGAAACAGGAAGTATCGGGGGCAGCGTGAGCCTCCCACGCGTTACTCCTTGCCACAGAGTTTGAGCTGCTGCGACAGGCTGCCTCTTCGTGTACCGGAGGGGACACGTGATGCAAGGCTTCTATCCTCACTACAGCCGACCAGTGGGAGGCATAGTCTAGCAACGTTCAAGACAGGGGAGGGAAGAATTGGAAATACGAAAATTGGGATGGGAGAAAAATAGAAAAAGTGGATAAAAAAAAAATAGCTTTGTCAGAGATTTCCAAGCCTTTGACGATACAACTTAACACCGTAGTATTGATGCCCGTCGTACGTAGGTTAATCTTTGTTTTCCTTTTAATGTTCAGTCGGTAACCGTCGGTAGTGTGATAGTAAAGGGTTAACCTTCTGTAGTGTGGCAGAGAAAGGGTTAAGATTGATGGGCAGGATGGAAGGGATGCAGCCGCATGGCCACAAGCAGAGACGGACGTGTCATTCGCTGCTTAGTCTGATCCTCCTCTCAGGATGAAGAACACCGGGAAGTCTTTTCACAATCCTTGATCATGTGTCTTAACCGCAGGCAACCTAAGCACTGTCCTTTCTCCTTTAGAAAGTACAACCTTTCCGGATGCGTCTTTCAATTGAGGATGTTCCAATGTGTGTCCATGTGTACAATACAAACAGGACCCGTTTGAGGTTGTAGGCTTTACATTATTTTTTTTTACCTTTTTAGTTTACCAGGTAGTCACTTGAGATCAATCATCTCTTTTTGAGCAAGCAGGTGTCGTACTATTTGCGTTTGAGACCGACCGCTTTTCTTGTTTGTACTCGCGGCTTATCCGCTACACATAATGACGGCAGTTGCGAAGCGGTTTCGTTTGAACTGTGACTTTTGTCTTGTTGCTTCCTTTAGTTACGTCAACTTGAGTGTCTTGTCTTAATGTTGGCAACAATTGGATCAGAAACTATTTTTACTTGAAGCAAGATCTGCGACTGAGTTTCAGAGATGTCACATGCAGTCGCTCTCCACTTCTCTCTGAGCTTATAAGGACGTTTCTGCGTTATTGCTTTCATGTTAACTGTTGAGTTCATCCAAATATCGCAAATAACTCCTCCATAGCATTGAAGCACTCACACAAACACAATGAATAGGCTTGTAGTCCGTCGACATGTTCTGCCTTAACAAAAGGCCATGCAGTGATTTTGTCCACATAGGCAGATGTGACCTTTAACTCATTTCCAAAATGTTCTTTGAGAAAGGTCACAACTTTCTGCAGTCGTGTGCTGGCAGCTCTGTACTAGATCTCTAGGCCGCCCCCTAGTGAGTTGCTCCGGGTAGTACAAGCAGTCTCCTCTGTAGTTTGTTTTAGCCTCCACGCAATGTTCAAAGGCTCTGATGAAAGACAAAGACAGGAATCTCTCTGTGTGGTAAAAACTGAGCGATCTGTCAACACTTTGCCTTTGTAACAGACAGTAGAGATAACCTGGTACTTGAGGATTGCCTTGAGAGTGTGTTGCTTGTTCTCTACTAGGATGCTGTCCATCAGGGTATTCGACCAGATGCTTGCCACTTGTAGCTTGACTGATTAGCTACATTTTCCTTTTGCCGAGGGATGACTTTCACATGACACGAATGGCTCTATGCTAGTCTTCTTTTACAAATATTGTATAGGAAGTCAACATGATCAAAACTATATTTTTGAATCGCATGCCCATCTCTGTGTCCCCCAGCAGAAGAGGAAAAGGCAGGAGCCTCCGGAGCCCAACTGCAACGGAACAGGCTCTGCCAAGAGCACCAGAGGCAGCGTGCTGCGCCTCACCGGGGAGGCCAGGCGAGTCGGTCTGCCCCATAAACGCCTCCGTCTAGATGCCAGGGAAGGAGGTGGAGGATCAGACACCCTGGATTCCGCCATTGTGTGTTTCACCGTGGGGGGAGACGAGGGAGTGGAGGAGTGTCTAATCCCGGTCGCCAGCCCTGGTCCCGGGGGCAGAGAGGCTAGAGGGACCCCTATGCGTAGTCTGTCCTCCAGTCAGGATGCCATGGGCAAAGCCAGACCCTCTGAGCCCAGTGAGTATTATACACCCTAGCTGTCTCCAACATTCACACCTCAAGAATAAGTCTTTAATTGTCATGCAGATTAACACACACACACATGCGAGATGGGCGACCCACAGGAACACACACATGCACTGAGTCGCAGATGAAATGTGTCTCTGCACTTTTCCCATACCGTCGTCCTTCCCTCCCAAGGGCAGACATGGGCTGCGGAGTGGGCCACGCCCGGGAGCCAATCCAAGTGCTCCTGTCCGTCTTTGTCAGGGACGTGACAGCGTTATCTTATTTGGAGGGGAAACCCTTGCGAGCACGGGGAGAACATGCAAACTCCACACAGAAAGCCCCTGGAGATACCCCACCTGGGTACCTGGCATAGGGTGACCAGATCCCAATAAACCAAATGTGGGACAAATGGTATGTTTGTGAGGGACAATGTGGGCCCCCCCCCCCCCAGCGCAGCCCCCCCTCCTTTTTTTTGGTGGACTGTCCCTGTCCCCTCCATCAAGGCTCATCCGCCACTGTCCTCATTAAAATGACCACAAGCCTAATATGTTTTGCCCTTATTAATTTATTTTCCTTTTGTCTCTAATGGGTGTTAAGTACTCAAAATAAATAAATAAATAAATAATGAATAATAAATAAAATTACCACCCAGACTTACAATCACCTATGATTAGGTCTGGACCTCCAGTCTTATCACACACATGCACACACACGCGCGCACACGCGCGCACACGCGCGCACACGCGCGCACACGCGCGCACACACACACACACACACACACACACACACACACACACACACACACACACACACACACACACACACACACACACACACACACACACACACACACACACACACACACACACACACACACACACACACACACACACACACACACACACACACACACACACACACACACACACACACACATAATGACCACCCAGACTATGTATAATAATGACTACCCTCACAACGCTTTTTCACTCTCCTGCCCTCCGGGAGGAGAATGAGGAGCCTCCGAGCCAGGACCAGCAGACTGAAAGACAGCTTCATACACCAGGCTGTCAGGAAGCTGAACTCTCTCCCAGCTCTAGCCTCTCCCCTCCTCTACTCTGCCACCACAGAACCTGGACTAAGAACACCCCCCCCCCGCAGGAACAGTAATGGCACAATAATAAAGAATATGATTATCTTCCACCTGCACTGATTTGTGCGGGGGGTGGTTAGGTTACCAAGCGGCTACTCGCATCTTTTTTATTGTTATTATTCGTTAATATTATATATTATTATATTATTCTAAACCGTTTGTGATTGTTTTCCCCTTTTCAAATTTGGAACAAAGCGAGCGGTCTTCTCTCGTGCCGAGCAGCGGAGATTACAGCAGCGCATGGAACTGATCTGTTTATCCAAGTTGCGCGGAAGGACAACTGGCTTGGGAAAGTATTCACGCGTCCCGCCAGGCTCACGGACCCGCCGCGCGCAACAGTGTTGGGAGTTGTTGTTGTCATAGGATGCGGTGTCACTCGCGGCCAGATACTAGTAACGTACGCGACGCATAGAGGATCTTCACATTGGCTGGGGGGGGGGGGGGGGGGGGGCGGGGACATTAGCGCGGATGACAACCAATCATGCGGGACATGGTCTCAATTTGCGTGACGCGTGAAAACAGACCGAAATGCTGTACAATCACGCGCAATGCGTGACGTCTGGCCACCCTAACCTGGCAACACGCCAACCTGGTCCCCAAGCGGGAATCGAACCAAAGACCTTCTAGCTGTGAGGCGACAGTGTTAACCACTACCCCACCGTGCCGCCTTATCAAGGGTTGGGGCTCTCTGGCCACACGACACTCGTTCTTTCATTTAAAACAAATTAGATTAATTAGATTAAAACTAATCAAGGAACAGATCCGTCAGGCTTTAGGTTACCTCAGTACTACTAGACAGACACTAGGCTAAGCTTGTACCCGTCTGTGACATGGACTACTGTCTTTGACCTCTGTACCTTGGCTCCAGTGTTTGCCGTGGCGTCGTTTGCCCGCCAACGTGTCTCTTCAGGGCTTACCGCTGTCCTTGGCAGGGATGGGAATTGAGAACCGGTTCCAAATCGTCCAATCCATCTGAATCGCATGCCTCCGGGCTTATCGATTCCTTTCTACGCCTACACTGCTCGCAACAAGAAGGAGTCATGGTGGAGAGGAAGATGACAACAGTGCTCGTTGTAACGTCTGTAAAAAAGAAACACCAGCAATATGCTGAATATGCATCTTTATAAGCGTCTCTTTGCGCCGCCTTTGTGCCTCAAATAGATTCGCTATCAGCTCTATCTTCAATCTTTCAAAATGTTCAGTTGCTATTGCTATCAGCTCTATCTTTAATCTTTCAAAATGTTCAGTTGCTATTGCATGCACTCATCTGTGTTTCACTACACACATGAGTGCATGCTTACCAACTGTTAGTCTGCAACACTACTATCACCGACATCTAAGAAGGGAGATCCCCCCTTGAATGGCCCTTCTAAGGTTTCTCTCCTCCACACTGCCTGTGGAGCATTTTTCCCTATTGTTAGGTTTTAGTGAGTTTTTCCTTACCTTCGCGTGGGGTATGTCTGGGAGTGCTTGCATTCTTTCATTTATTTGCATTTATTTTTAATTTGTTGGACCTTATGGTGTTCTTGTTCTGTTCTTGACTTATTGTTATGTTTTCTTCTTGACTTGTTTAAAGAAGACCTGTACGGCCCATGGGGACATTAACGTGTGTTGTCGGGCCTTATAAATGAATTTGATTTGATTTAAGCAACATGGGCTTAAATTCCAGGAATGCCATGTATTTAATAAAATAATAATAATAATAATAATAATAATAATAATAATAATAAAAAAAAAATATATATATATATATATATATATATCTAACCCTAACTAACCTTACTGTCATGCACTTACACTGTAGCACTCAACACTCTGATGGACATTGTTACTCAGCTGATAAGAGTTGTGCCCTTCCTATTTTATATTTTTATTTTTTGCACAAATCTCTCCAACATTCCAAACATCTCTTTCCACATCATCATATTCAATTTCCAGGATTTGCCTTTTTCTTTTTTGTAAGAACATACAAAACATGTAAAGGACTCATACAAATACATTAATAACTGACATGGAAAATAAAAAAAGACTTACGAAAAAAGAAACATACTATACTATACATTATGCGTATACATTCCTGATATATATACCTTGCATGTAGACCGAACTACCTTCGAGCAGGTATGTGCTGCATCCTCTTATCGGGATGCCACCCTTCTCCATATTGCATGTGAGAGAAAGCGCCCCAGACATATGCAGTTGTGCATGATAACATGCATGCACGCATGTCTCCGACACATGTATGTGTCGGTACGTGTATCACGTAAGCATGTGTACATGCCTCATATGTGTGTGTGTGCATCTTCCTGGTATGTGACTGTACTCCTATCTCCTGTGTGTGTTTCGTATCCATGTGTGCCTCTGCCCCCTATGTGTGTGTATATCTCAGATGTGTATATATATGTGCGTCTCAGCTACGTATGTGTGTGTCTCCTATATACATGTGTATCCCCCTTATGTGTCAGTGCAAGCTTATATTTCAACTATGTGTATATGTAGGTATGTGTATGCCTATTTCCTATAAATGAGTATGTGCATGTATGTGTGCCCCTGACGTGTATACCTTATCCTTGTGTATATGAGTGTGTGTAAACCTATTATGTACACATATGAATATGTGTATCCTAGATACTTGTATGCGGCTATACCTGCGCACATGTGAGTGTGATAGAGACAGTGACCGTTCCATAGACACACCATCCGGACATAAAATATATGTACATATATACACAATACATTATAAAGCACAAGTACCATCAGATCAAATCCCCTTTTTCATATTCATCCTTGATAATATTGTAATCCCATCTTAATCATTTGTCCCCAGACCGTTCAGTCAGGTGTAGAAAACTGTCCCATACCTCAGCGAAAATATCCTCTCTCCCTGCGACTCTATACGTCACCCTTTCATATGATGCTGTCCGGAACATTAGTTCCATCCATTCTTTAAAAGTAATATCAACAGGTGATTTCCAATGTCGTAATGCAATTCTACATCCTGATATCATGGCCATTCTATACCACATTCCCCGGTATTTAGGCAGTTTAATCCCTTTCGGTACTATACCCAAAACACATGCCATTGGGGCGTTATTTATCTTCACATTCAAGACCTTACTTAGGAATATCACAATTTGATCCCACATTTTCCGGACCTTCTCACATTCGTACAACATGTGCAGTAAAGTGCCTGTCTCCAAAACAGTCACATCTAGAGACCTCAAAACCTACTCTAGCGAGGCCTTTAACCTTGAACTGGAGAGTCTGGACTGGTCAGATGAACTCAATGGTACACTGGTTGAAGAAACTTGGCTTGGCTTCAAAACCAAATTTTCATCAATACTAAACAACATGGCCCCCCTAAGAACCACCAGGGTAAAAAATCGCGCTGAGCCATGGATGCACACTGAAATACTGACCGCTATGAAAGCCAGAGACAAAAAATGCTCTGAGTTTCGTAAAAGTCAGTCAAAGCTTACCAAAAGCACGAGCAGTGAACTCCAAGACCACGTGACTGAACTCAAACTAGAAAGAAACAGACTAAGAAATGACGTAAACTCCATGATCAAAACTGCTAAAAAAAATTTCATCAATGACAAAACCGAGGAAAACAAAAATAAACCACGTGAACTTTGGAAATTACTCAACAATCAACTAGGCTGCAGTAAAAAACTCAAAACCAGGTTCTCAAACATAAACATAAAGACGGACAACACGCTCATCACAGACAAGCTGGATGTAGCCAATTACTTAAACACTTTCTTCACAAACATAGCCACAACACTGGTAAACAAACTACCCTCCCACTCAGGGCAGTATGGGGTAGAACACATAGTAGCATACTACAAGAACCTAGGCGTCCACAAAGACGACTTCAAACTGGAAATAGTAACTACAGATGAGGTACTCAAAAAACTGAGCGCCCTCCAACCAAACAAGGCCACTGGCCATGACAACATCCCCTCCAAATTCCTCAGAGACGCAGCAGCCGCCATCACCCCAGTCATCACACACATAATAAACCTCTCCATAAAACAGGGACACGTCCCCAAGGACTTCAAAATTGCGAGAGTAACACCCCTGCACAAAAAGGGCAGCAAATTAGACCCGGGTAACTACCGCCCTGTTTCTATCCTTACATCCATCTCGAAAGTCATGGAAAAAATAGTATACGAACAGATCGAAAAGTACCTCGCGGAAAAAAATCTAATCTACGAATTCCAATCTGGCTTCAGAACATCCCACTCCACTGACACATGCCTTCTCTACTTGAACGACCACATCAAACAAGAGGTGGACGCGGGCAAATACTGCGGCATGGTCATGCTGGACCTACAAAAGGCCTTCGACACTGTCAATCACACCATTCTGATTGACAAGCTAAAAGCAATTGGTTTTGATAGTTTATCAGTGAGCTGGATACAATCCTACCTGGAGGGGAGGGAACAGATGGTGGAAGTAAACGGTACACTATCCCCCCCCCCTCACAGTGAGCTGTGGTGTTCCACAAGGAAGCATACTAGGACCGCTACTATTCCTAATTTATGCAAATGACATGTCGTCAGCTTGTGACTGCAACTTGTTCCTGTTTGCGGACGACTCAGCCCTGCTGGTCTCTGACAAGAACAAGTTACAGGTTGAAAAAGCCCTCAGCTCGGAACTAGGCAAAATCTGCATATGGCTCGCCGACAACAAACTATCATTACACATGGGCAAAACAGAGTCCATTCTCTTCGGTTCAAATAACAAACTCAGCAAGACCGACGGCTTCTCGGTTACAGTGGGTGACAATATTATCACAAGGAAAGATGAAATTACCTACCTGGGTTCCATCCTAGAGGCTAATCTTTCCTGTGACAAAATGGCATCCAATGTAATAAAAAAAGTCAACCAACGAACGCGATTCTTGTACCGGATCTCCTCTCTGGTAAACAAGAATACCCTGAAGACTCTAGCAGGAGCACTCATTCAAGGGTACTACGACTATGCTTGCACCTCATGGTACCAAAGCACCTCAAAGGCACTAAAAAACAAATTACAAACATCTCAAAACAAGCTAGTCAGACTACTACTTGACCTGACTCCTAGAACCCACCTCACCCCTGCCCACTTTGACAACCTAGGATGGCTTAGAGTAGACGACAGAGTACAGCAACTTGCAATGGGCCTGGTCTACAAGATACACTACGCGACCAAGGTACCCATGTACATGTCAAAATACTTCCCAAAGGTCAGTGAATACCACGATCACAACACCAGAGGGAGCTCCACAAATCATGTAAAACCCAGATTCGGCTCAAACAAGGGACTAAACACGTTTCGCAATTATGCCACATCAATGTGGAACGCCCTGCCTAAAGCTGTAAAGGAATGTGAATCACTACCCACCTTCAAAAACACTCTCAAAAAACACCTACGTGAGACTGCAATTCGAAACTGGCCCCTACAAATGTCCTAACCTAGTTGTACAGTAAATGACCAAGTAAGGCTTTGTCAATATTCCAATGTACAGTGTAAAATGTGTGTGTGTCCCCTTCCCAACCCCCCCCCCCCCCCCCCCACCTCCAATGTACAGCCCTCACCCAACCCACCCAACCCCACCCCACCCAACCAACCTCCTCCAATGTACAGTTTCTATGCCAAATGTATATACACTCCTTTTCTGGACACTTTTGTATCACAAACAGTACTGTATTTGCAAATCTGATATGTCATAAATGTATAGATGTAGCAGTACTGTCTATCTGTATGTCATGTATGTCATATATGTTATGATGAATTGAAAATGGGGGACCCTGATGTAAACAAGACGAAAGTCTTTCTCTGGTCTGCATCCCCTTAACAATTGTATGTATTGAGCTGTACTTAGAGCTGCCGCGATTACCGCATTACCGCGGTAACGCTGTTACATCACGGCCACCGCAGAGTAGGCTGAATACCGCGTCACCGCTGTTTTTTATAATAATAATAATAATTTACCCTCCTCTCGTTGGGCTTGCGGCTCTGCAGATATACCCTACTCGTCTATCGAGGTTCCAAGCGACCCTATTGGGTACCAGAAAAGTCACGTGAAACATTGCAGACCACTGATTGGTCAGAAGAGAGACGCGTCACACGTTTTTACGTCCTGAATGTCAGTTCATCACAACAGCTAATAACGTTAGCTTTAACTCTCCGCCGGAGTGGACTATCATCGCTCTTCAGGAGTACTAAACGAGACATAATGATTTTACTGTCTGCAACGAATGTTATAATAAAAGCCCTTCGTTCTATACACTTGTCTGATTGAAAACTTTATTAACAGACCGCAGAATGGGACAACTCGGCACGCTCTGAGCAAAGAAAGGAACTGAGATATGAATAGAGTATTGCTTGCTATGGTCCGGTAAATACGCTGATGTTATTGAACGCATAACTATATAATGTCAATGCCACAAAACGAATGCCTTTATTATAAAGTAGTAACTTTATAGTAATAATAATAAGAAAGGGTCGGGGGGGTGCCCGCGACACCGAGTGAACTGCGCATCCGTGTTTCACTTTCAATAACTAATGCGTGCTTGCCGAATCCCAAACAATATTCATGCTGCAAAGTCATCCTCTAAAGATAGACATTTAGACTAGAGGCAGGCTATATGCTATAAAGAGTAGACTACTACTAAAAAAATAAAATGCATTCAAACTTTTTTTTTAATTTTTTGTGTGCGTGCGGTAAAAACCGCGGCGGTAGGAAATATTTTGCAAATTTGTGCGATAAGGAAATAATCAATACCGCGGCAGCTCTAGCTGTACTGTACTGTACCCATTCTGCAATCTGTTAATAAACTTTTCAATCAATCAATCAATCAATCAATCAATCAATCAATCCTTCTCACATCTCCAGCAGATGTCACTGTCCCTTAATTTCAGTCTGGCCAGTTTACTAGGCGTCCAATAGCTTCTGTTCAACACTTTGTAAAAAATAAGTTGTGATTGCGCCTCCCTAGAGAATTTACTCCATTTGGACACCAGTTTCTCCCACATTTCCTCAGTAATATCCTCACGTACATCGTTCTCCCAGCTCAATCTCAGACCCGCCAATTTGGGTGCATTGTATTCTCTTATAACATCATAAAAT
This sequence comes from Notolepis coatsorum, assembly GCF_963971535.1. Taxonomy (NCBI): domain Eukaryota; kingdom Metazoa; phylum Chordata; class Actinopteri; order Aulopiformes; family Paralepididae; genus Notolepis; species Notolepis coatsorum. The sequence goes on from NC_140167.1 coordinate 190,667,208, forward strand.
CTTGACGCACCGCCTTTCCTACGCCATCCTTTATAGAATATTTCTTGAATTGCAGTAATCGGGCCACACTTTGGTCCTCCTATTGATGACGATATACAATGTCTAATCTGTAGGAATTTATAAAAGTTTTTATTATCTATATCAAAATCCTCTTTAATATCCTCAAAAGGCAAGACCCCATCCTCCCCGGCTATATCCCCTAGTACATGTATCCCCCTTTTAATCCAATCGTCCCATATGACTGATTTCTTACCAATCTTTAGTTTCTTATTATACCATATAGAGGCTCTCGTAGTTAAATATGGGCTATCACCAGTCATTTTGTGCGATTGATTCCAAGTTTCCCTGATAAATGCCATCAAAGGGTTTTTAAAAGGTATAGGTCTGTCTGATTGTGTCAGGAAGGATTCCAGAGATGAGGGATATATCATTTCCTCCTCCATCTTGACCCAAGCAGGTGCCTCCTCAGACGAGTGATTCAGTTTGGAGAGCTGGGAGAGCGAGAATGCATAGTGATACCAGTCTAGTTTAGGCAGGGATAAGCCGCCATTTTCCTTTGCTGCATACATTTTGGCCCGTCCAAATAGCGGCCTTTTGCCCCCCCACAGATAAACATTAATGACTTTGTCATACTGTTTGAGTAATTGGGTCGGGAGAGTCAGCGGCAACATATATAGGATATAATTAAATTTGGGAGCCAATATCATTTTTACTAGGTTTATCTTTCCCAGGAGGGACATATTCATTTTGGCCCAATTCTGGGTCAGAGCACTAATGTGTTCGATTATAGGGGCAATATTGGTTTGCATCAACTCTTTCAGACCTGGGATCAGCTTTATTCCTAGGTATATCAACCCTGACGGCATCCATCTGTATTGCCACCCCCTTCTGATATCAGGGGGACAACATTTAGAGAGAGGCATTGCTTCTGACTTGCTCCAGTTGATTGTGTACCCAGATATTTCGGAGAAGGACTCGATAATAGTTCCAATGACCCCAGCTGCTGTTCGGGGATTGCTGGATACCAATAGGATATCGTCCGCATACAAAAATAATTTATGTTCTACCTGTCCCGCTATTATCCCTTTGATGTCCTGATTAGTCCTTAGTGCGATAGCAAGTGGTTCGAGGAAGAGCGCAAACATTTGGGGAGAAAGCGGAGAACCTTGTCTCGTCCCCCGCCCTAGGTTAAAGGGCGAGGATACGATCCCGTTGGTCAATACTGATGCCATCGGATTTGTGTATAACAGTTTTACCCACCCGGTAAACGATGGTCCGAACCCGAAGCGCTCTAGTGTGTGAAATAAGAATGCAAATTCCACCTTATCAAAGGCCTTTTCGGCATCCAATGAGAAGGCCACTGTAGGTTCTACATCATTCCTGACCTTCCACATTATGTGTAGGAGTCTGCGGATATTATCAGCTGAGTTTCTCCCCTTCACAAAGCCCACTTGATCTGAATGCACCAGAGTTGGTAATACATCTTCTATTCTATTCGCAAGTATCTTTGCCAATACTTTTTCTTCCAAATTGCTCAGGGATATAGGTCTATAGCTTCCACAGCATTGAGGGTCTTTGCCCTTTTTCTGTAGTAATGTAATAGTGGCAGATCTCAAGCTAGTGGGCAAGCCCCCCTTTAACAATGAATCCTCATATACTTTTAATAGTCTCGGAGCGATTATATCACTGAATTGTTTGTAGAAATCGGGAGTAAACCCGTCGTCTCCTGGTGCTTTACCCAATTTAAGGCTGTTGATTGCCGCGTGTATTTCTTCTATCGAGACCCCCCCCCTCCATTGATTTTACCTGTTTCGATAATGACGGTAATTTTATTCTGTCGAAGAACGCGTCCATTTTTAGCTGATCCACCGCCTTCTGTGGGGTATACAAGTCCTGGTAGAAGCACCTGAAAACATTATTAATTTCCTTTTTGTCTGTAATGATCTTGTCATCTTTATTACGAATCGAGGATATAATATTTTGATTATGCATTTGTTTAACCCGATTCGCTAGTATTTTACCCGCTCTCTCCCCTTGTTCATAGTATCTTTGGTTGGTCCTAAATAACGCATATTCAGCCTTCTTTTGATATATGTTGTTCAATTCGTATTTGGATTTGCTTAGGTTTCTCCACGTTTCTGGGTCTGGTCTCTGACTGTGCTGTTTCGAGAGTATTTTAATTTCCTCATCTAACGCTGTCATTTTTTGTTTCTCTGCCCTTTTTAGTATCGCACCGTATTGTATGAGTCGTCCTCTCGTAAGCTTTACATGTGTCCCACATTATGCCACTATCATCTATTGACCCTTCATTAAGTTCCCAAAATTCCTTAAATATAGTTCTGATGTACGCACACGATCCTTCATCATTTAACATCAGGTTATTGAATCGCCATCTCCGAGATCGTTGCCCTTCTTTCATGGATGTGATCACTAAATCAACCGGAGCATGGTCAGATATTACAATGTTCCCTATCCCAGTACTTGCCACCTGTTCTACCAGTGCGCTAGAGATCAGGAAATAATCTATTCTAGAGTATGAGGAATGCGGGTGAGAGTAAAACGTGTAGTCTCTTTCTTGTGGGTTCATAACCCTCCAAATATCCACTAGACCCAATTCCTCTATCAGAACACCAACCGCCAGTCTCCCTGTGTTGTCAGCGGTCCTGGGTTGATACGATCTGTCCATTAAGGTGTTTCCAACCAAGTTGAAGTCCCCCCCTATGATTACGTTGCTATTCCCTATTTTCCTGATCACCTCACATACCTCATGGAAAAAGTCTGAGGATGATCCGTTGGGCGCATATATATTAGCTAAAGTAGTCCTCTGTCCCTCTAAATCAGCATCCAGTATAACCCATCTTCCCTCATCATGTGAGAAACTATTGTGCACCTTTAGGTCTAAGTTTTTTCTCACCAATATTGCCACCCCCCTCTTCCTAGAAGAGAACGTACTATAGTATATTTGTCCCACCCAATCCCTTTTAAGCTTGGCCGACTCCTCCTCATCCAGGTGTGATTCCTGAATTAGTGCGATATCTGTCTTTTTTTGTTTCAAGAACGTCAATATCTTTTTTCTCTTAATGGGATGATGACATCCGTCTATATTCCACGATATTATTTTAATCAGCCCCATATTCCTCGTAATGCATCTCCCCTGTGCACAGCCTGAGACTGTGAAGATATATATACAATAGTATAGCATACAATGAAATAAAAAAGAACATATAAAAAAAACATAAATACATTTCCCCCCCCCACATTTACCCAAGCTACGTTCGATATGACCCCAGATAGAACAGTCGTACTCAGATCGACACTCACCCATGCACCTTGGTCCCCCTCGACTAACAGAGGAGTGCATATGGCACAAGGCAGGTTGCCCAAAACTGTGCCCCTACTATCTTGTATACCCTGATGTAACGTATGGCTCACACTGTAATCTATATACAGTGCGATCAATTCAACTGAACTTGACAAAACGGTAACGTTTCCAACAATTAACATTTGTATATCTCTCAGATATATATTGGTATATTGTAACTTCTATGACATAGCCATAATGGCCTGTGGTTCATTTCGTTATACTTTTCCTGTATCCATCCGGGATATTTCCCCTCCCACAGTTTTATCATATTCTCCTATCTATTGCCCTCTATTCTCATTACACATATTTTTTTTTTATATATATATATATATATTTTTCAATCCCTTTTTTTTTATTTTTTTTTGTCTTTTCTTTTATATACATATTGGCATTTTGTGATGTTATTTATTCTATGACGATGCCCCCGTGACTTATCTGTATCCATGCGCTTCATGAACTTTATCTCAATTGTCCGCCTCCGACTGTCCCCGTCTGAATCCCTGTAGTTTCTCCCGGTATCCGTGATGACCATTGCCCTGCTGTGTGGGGCGTTCAGTCCCCGTCGCCTGCATGTCGTTCCCCGGTCCCCGTTTTCTTCCCACTGTCTGCCAGGTAGACAGCCGCATTATCTCCTCTCGGTCCGGGTCGGTAGTCGGGTTCACCACGGTGATCTTGAATCCACGTTTTGCCATATCCGCCGTCGCCTCCGCCGCGCTCTGGTACAGGCGGGTGCCATCCTCGTAGAATACCCTCATCTTCGCTGGATACGGTGTCTGGAACTTGAGATTCTTCTCCTTCATTATTCTCTTGGCCTCGGCATATTCTCCTCGCTTCTTCAGTATTTCAGTGGGGAAGTCATGGTCGACATAGAAGCGATCGTTGCCACATGAGACGTTCTTCTTCTGCCATGTTCGGCGTATTATCTCTTCCTTCATTTTGTAACTCCCAAACTTAACCACGATTGACCGTGGCTTCAGCTGTGGGTTGTTAGGCCTTGGGGCCAGTGCCCGGTGTGCTTGTTCGATACGAAGGTCCATGTCATGAGGCAGTCCGAGTGCGTCCTTAAACAAGCCGTCTAGAAATCCATGCATGTCTTTTCCCTCTTTCTCCTCCGGGATACCATACACCCGCAGGTTCTCTCTCCTCGTTCTGCCCTCTTGGTCGAGCAGTTTAGCCTCCATGTCGGCCTGCCTCTGTATCAGTTTTTTTATTAAAACCGTCGCCGCATCAAGCACATTTTCATTTTCTCCGATTCTCCCCTCCGTTTCACCGAGCCTGTCGTTCATTTTGTTCATGTCATTCCTTATCTCCCGAAACTGACGCTCATTGTCTTTTCTGAAGTCTTTGAGCTCGTTGTATATGTTCAACAGCGTGGCTTCTTGTTCACAGTCATCGTCGCCATCTTTTCCTCCCGTTACTTCGTCATTCTCTGCCATTCCGTCGTCCTTTTCAGTTGTAATCGTGGTCGCCCTACGTCTCGTGATAGCCCCTTCTGTCATCCCTATTAAATATATACCCTGGTGTTGTTAATAAATGTTTCCCGGGGCTAAATCATTTTGCTGTCGGGGAGCTCGCGAGTTAAGCAGCCATGTTCTTCCGCGGTCAAACCGGAAGTCGAGTTGTGCCCTTCCTGATGACTTGTCGTTCAGAACTTGTAAGTCGCTTTGGATAAAAGCGTCAGCTAAATGACTAAATGTAAATAGATCTTTTGGCCCTTTTCATGCTTTATCCCATCCCCCAATTTTTGTCATTATGCCAATTCCCTCCTGGTCGTTGCGCTACTCGACTGTCTGTCTGCGGAGGGTGTAGAACTACCACATCCCTCCTCCGATACATGTGGAGTCGCCAGACGTTTCTTTTCACCTGACTGCTTGGAGTTTCACTGGGAGAGCGTTCAGAGACTTAGCAAATGTTTTCTTTGACTAAGACAACCTAAATGAAAATGAATGCTGTAGAAATATTCTCATTATTTCATCCATTTTAGATGATGACAGACGGACTGTTGCTACAGCTAGCTCTACGACTACAGTAAGGAATCAATAAAGAATCGAACCGATAAGCAGAATCAACAATGGCATCGGTATCATCGTAAAATCGCATCAGTTCCCATCCCAGGTCCTTGGCTCTCCTTCAAAGCATTACAGCTCACGCTTGCTCTAACATAGCCGTACACACGGTTCTCTTCTTAACGATCCGACGCTGTATAATAATAATAATAATTAATAATAATTCATTTAATTTATATAGCGCTTCTCAATAACCCGAAGTCGCTGACAGTAGTCGGGAGCAGGAGTACAAACAAAGAAACGAAAGCAAAGAAACAAAAACAAAAACAACAAAGAAAGCAAAGAAACAAAAACAAAAGGATCATGAGACCATGGGGGGAACAGGGGAGACAGCCTGATAGCACAAAAAAGACTGGAGACAGACATCAATCAGGTTGGAGGGGAGGGGGGGGTTTAGGGGTGGGGGGGGTTGAAGGCAAGGGAGAACAGGTGGGTTTTGAGGCGAGCTTTGAAGGTGGAGAGTGTAGGGGAGTCTCTGATGGACTGGGGAGGGAGTTCCAGAGTCGGGGTGCAGTGCGAGAGAAGGCCCGATCTCCGAAGTTTTTAAGCTTGGATGTCGGGACAGTGAGGGAGGCAGTGGAGGAGGACCGGAGGGAACGGGTGGGGCGGTAGGGCAGAAGGAGATCAGTCAGGTAGGGGGGGGCCAGGCTGTGGACGGCATTGAAGGTGAGGAGTAGTGTTTTAAAGTTAATGCTGTATTTGATCAGGAGCCAGTGGAGGGAGTGGAGGACAGGAGTGATGTGTTCGCGGGACCGGGTGTTAGTGAGGAGGCGGGCGGCTGAATTTTGGACCATTTGCAGTTTATGGAGGGAGCGGGAGGTGATACCAGTGAGGAGGGAGTTGCAGTAGTCCAGGCGGGAGGAGATGAAGGCGTGAATGAGGGATTCAGCAGCGGGGGGGGAGAGGCAGTGACGGATTTTTGCTATGTTGCGGAGGTGAAAGTAGGATATTTTTACGATGGAGCGGACGTGGGGGTCAAATGAGAGGGTGGGGTCAAGGAGGACACCAAGGTTGCGGACTAGGGGGGAGGGGGTGATGGTGGAGTCGTTGATGGTGAGTGTGATGGGTCCGGATCTGGTGAGGGTGGTTTTTGTGCCAATGATGAGAAGTTCAGTCTTGTCACTGTTCAGTTTGAGGAAGTTGTGAGTCATCCAAGTTTGGAGTTCGGTGATGCAGGATTCGATGTGACTGAGGGGTGGGCTGTGGGGGGATTGTGTACTGATGTAGATTTGGGTGTCGTCAGCGTAACAGTGGAAGTTGAGGTGGTATTTACGGATGATGTGACCAAGGGGGAGAATGTAGCAGATGAAGAGCAGGGGGCCAAGGACTGAGCCTTGGGGGACCCCCTGTGTGACTGGGGAGGGGGAGGAGGTGTGGCCGGAGAGGGAGATGAATTGGTGTCCGTCTGTGAGGTAGGAGGAGAACCAGCCAAGTGCTGTGCCCTCAACACCCAGTTGGTGCAGCCTTTGGAGGAGGATGGAGTGACACACTGTGTCAAAGGCTGCACTGAGATCGAGTAGGATCAGGATGTTGAGGGCACCGGAGTCAGCGGAGATGAGGAGGTCGTTGATGACCTTAACCAGTGCAGTTTCGGTGCTGTGAGCGGGACGGAAGCCAGACTGAAGGGGTTCATAGAGGGTGTTGGACTGGAGATGGGAGTGGAGTTGGGAGGCAGCAATACGTTCCAGTGTTTTTGAGAAAAAAGGAAGATTGGATATGGGGCGGTAGTTGGAGAGGCTGGATGGGTCAAGAGTAGGGATGGGTACCGAATTCGGTACTTTTGAGGCACCGAACCGAAACATGTCGGTACTACAGAGTATCGAATCAAGTGAGAAACGAAAAAAATAATTAAAAAAAAATTTTTATTTTTTATTTTTACTTTTATTTTGATTGTTTTACTTTTTTATTTTCATGTCAACGTTCACACGCACAATATATGCTTACCTAGGATTTGACTTGATTCAACAACAAAGCAGTCGGAGCAATGACAAGCCGAAAACTGTCGAAATTGTAGTTATTTGAAGTTTGGATTTTTCTTTTTTTTACGACTGAGGTAGGTAAATTAAATTTCTTGAGACTAAAGTACCGAAAAAAGGTACCGTTGGGTACCGGTATTGATTCACAGGTACCGGTATCGGTTCAAATGTGAAAGGTACCCATCCCTAGTCAAGAGTGGGTTTTTTGAGGACAGGGGTGACAGCGGCGAGTTTATAGGGGGAGGGGACGTGGCCTAGGGATAGTGACTGGTTGAAAAGGGTGGTGAGGTGGGGGATGAGAGCAGGGAGGCAGGTTTTGGTGAGAGTAGTGGGTAGGGGGTCAAGGGAGCAGGTAGTGGTCTTGGAGGTGGTCATGAGGTCCATGATGAAGGAGGAGTCAACTGGGGCGAAGGCAGTAAAAGGGGTGGGAGGGATGGAGTCAGGTGGGGGAAAAATGTTGGTGGGGGGGGCGAGGGTGGGGGAATTGGCGATGCGGGCTGTCAGTGAGCTGTTGATTAGAGATACTTTATTATTGAAGAAGAGGAGAAACGAGTTGCAGAGGTCAGGGGAGGAGAGTGAGTTATTGTCCGGGGGTTGTAGGAGTTTCTTGACAGTGGAGAAGAGGGTCCGGGGGTTGCGGTTGCTGCTGTTGATGATGGTGGAGTAGTGGGCAGATTTGGCAGCTTGGAGTGCATCACGGTAGGAGGAGACGTGCTGTTTGTGGAGGTCGGCGTGGAATCCGTGGATGGTGAGGTGGGTTTTTTTATAGAGGCGTTCTAGTTGACGGCCAGAGGCCAACCAGATGCTTGGAACTGGCCTAATGGCGTTGTTTGTGTGGGTGTTCTAGTCGTGCTGTCCAGTGATGATGAAGAGGGTGGCGAAGTTCCCCAGCGCCGCACGTCTGTGTTCCAGCCAGCCATTGGCGCCGGAGAGACTGAGATCCAGAGACTGCCCTCACAGGAGGACAGCCTCGCAGAAGACGACATGCAGGTGGGTGAAAAGAGTCCGTGGTGCTGTTTTTGGTCCACACCTCTGAGAATATCACGAACATTAACGGGACATTTTGGCGATTTCTTTAAACCTGAATCCTATCGTCCTGCTGTGAGGAGGACACGTGATAAGCAGGACATAAAAACGCAGATGGATGATGTCGCCCAGTGAACTGCAGACACCGTTTCCTCAACCGTTTCTCTTAACTTTCCCTAACTTTCCCTGAGTTGTGCCAACTACAGTTGAAAACATTCGAGGAAGTTTGCTTTTGCAGTTAATCGAGGTCTGTTCTCCTCGAGAGTGACATCATGAAGTGGCCAGGGCTCTCTAGGGACGTCTCTAGACATGGCCTCCTTGTGACGGAGCGATAATGGGTTCAGCTTGAAATTGCCTAAATGCCTCTTTTCTTTAGCATTGATTACCATAAGAAGAGACCATTAGATTAGATTCTAATGTATTTGTCATCATACAGCACAAGTACAATACAACAGAAAGAGGTTTGGCATCCAACCAGAGTGCACAAATGTAACAAAGTGCAATAGTAATTGTAACTGAGGGGTACAATTCCCTGACTGTATTACTAGATATGATACTTACTACCACTACCTTTGTACTTAATATTCGGCCACCCAGTACACGGCATAAATATATTATGATGAACACTGTCACGTAGATGAAACGGATCCAACACAAATGTACGAATTAGAAATAGGTCTTTATTTCTACACAGCGATGGTGTGTAGAGCAAGCACTTAATCAAATCAATCACATTTATGAATGGAATTAGTATGCACTTTTATGGCAAGAGTATTCGTCGGTATATCAATAGAGAATGTCCAATCTCTGAAGGCGCAGGTGGTACATATACGACCTGGAATAGTTTAAGGAATAACAGCAATGATACTTTAATGATTATATACTGGATACACTAGAGGGGGTTAATCCGGTCGCTTGTAAGCCGACAGGAGTAGGAAGGGGGGGGGGGGTAGAATCCGGCTGCCTCATCCGGCCAAGGGTATCCCAGGTGAACCCACTGTAGTGCCGTTCAATGCGCCGGCGATCCTTGGACCACAGATGAAAGCAGGTGGACTCTTTGTGGGCCGGCGTCATCCGGTCCACGGAGGAGAGACGTGAAGCGACCTCGTCTTGCAGAGCGTCTCCTCACCTTGCGTCCTCTCCAGGGGGGGGGGTTCCAACACACGGCAGTGTCGGGGGTCTTTATCCATGGAATAATCAATGTATACAAAGCATAATCCGTGCCTGGGAAGGCGGGCTGTCGTCGGTAGAATAATCCGGTATACAGGTCCACTCGCTCGTCGGCTCTGGGGCTCCTCGGGTGCAGCTTCACGTGGGTCAACCACCCTGGGTAAGCAGCCAGTTCTCTGCCCGAAACGATGGGGTACTGACTACGGTAGTATTCTCACCGCACGAAGCACTATATATTAACAGACTATTATTAGCTTAATAGACTACGTCCAACTCGACGATATAGTGCCAAATATGACTATTCAAATATTAATATACACGATGTCTTAATACCGATGGTAGGCGAACTTGGCCTTACTCCCACACGTGGCGTCGCGGGGAGGCTTTACGTCTGTGACTCTATTGGAGGGTAAGAAACTGGACTGAAAAGAAAGTCCTACTTTAGTAGCGCAGTATATATACGCACTATGAACAAATAGTCCCATTAGTGGTGCGGTAGTCAGATTCCTACGCGGAACTAGGACTTGTTCGTACATGTGGAGCGGTACGTTTGAACTGGGTCTGAGGGGTATGGCAGCCTGGCACCAAGGTCTCGACCAATAGTAGAATGGAGACTATTATGGGATGTTCAGTAGGCTAGAATGGATATTCAATGCATATTGTACAAGGAATATACAAGGGATATCAGGGAATATTAGAGAATATACAAATACAATTAAATATATATATATAAATAAATATATATATTCGGTTTAATCTGGCCCTTCACAACAGCCACCCCCTGATTGGTCCCAGACCTAATCAGTTAAACAGAGACAGATTAATCGCGTTGTCTATTTACACATAAGGGTTTGCTGTAGGGGTCAGTCAACTTCACAAAGTCATAGGGTTGTAGGGTCATGGTCATCATCGATTGTGTCTGGGAGTCGAGGTAGTTCTATGAGCCTCGCCACGGGACGGGTGTAAGTGCGACCCTGGACGAGCACTTCAGCTGCTCGGACCTTGCCGTCGGCACCGGTGATCACTTTGCTTACGCGGCCGGCCGGCCACATAGCTCTGGGCAGTGATTGATCAATAATCATGACGACTGTTCCTTCTGTCAAATTGTCTCTCTCCTTTACCCACTTCTGGCGGGTATGTAGAGACGGTAGGTAGTGCAGTAGGAAACTGTTCCAAAACTTGTCGGCTAATACTTGGCTGTACCTCCACATTCGTCGGCCGTTCGCTTCTTCAGGCCGGTACATTGTCTGGGGTAATGCAGGATCTAGCCGCCCCATCAGGAGTGTGTTGGGGGTAACTGGGTCGATATCCGCCACATCGCTGGAGACGTAGCCGAGGGGCTTAGAGTTCAATACTCCCTCAATCTCCGTGAGGACTGTCGTTGCTCCTGCGTGATGTACATCCTCACCGTATTTCTTTATAATCAGCTCTGTGACCTTGTGTCGGCTGTTCAATACGATCGGGTATTTAATGTCATCCGGTAGATTGGGGGCTCTGCGTAGGCGACCACCCACTCTGATGAGGGTATGAGCGTCGCTCTCGGGGGCCAGATGAATTAATCTGCTGTCGGATGGGACGGGCTTTCCTCCCTGTAGACAGGCCAATTCATCGGGGAACGAGTCTCTCTGGGCTCGCTGCAGTAGAAGCAATTCTGCTTCCTCGTAGTTAGCTGCTGACATATCAGCGGGGGACTTGCACTCCGGGTGGTACCGTAGGAATGTTCTTTGTTGTGCACTCTCTATGGACGTGCAATCGTCTATGTTAGGGTCGGTGGAGGCTACGGTGCTCAATCCACAGAACACAGACTTCTTATTTTCCACCTCCTCTGGACTTGCTTCCCTCGGGATAGGCATGGGCCACTGTCCTTCCGGGAGTCTTAGGAATGCGGGGCCGTCACTGTAGACATTGCGACGGGTGAGGTCATCCAGGGGCATCCCCCGGGTGATGACGTCAGCTGGGTTCTGTTTTGTATCAACGTAGCGCCACTCTGTTTCTCCGGTTAACTCTTCGGTTAAGTCTTGAATCTCGGTGACTCTGACTCCCACGAAGACTTTGTACTTGCATGAGTCCGATTTGATCCAGGCGAGTACCGTCGTGGAATCTGACCACAGGATTGTTCTAGACACCGGTATGGTGAGCTCACGTTGGATGAGCGTGGCTAGGTGCGCTCCGGCTAGGGCTGCGCAGAGCTCTAGACGTGGGATAGATTGTTGCTTGCGTGGGGCTATTTTCGAGCGGGCGAGGACAAATGCTGTGTAGATCTCTCCCCCCTGGTCTTGGGCCCGCAAGTAGGCTACTGATCCGTATGCGACCTCTGAGGCGTCACTGAAGACGTGTAAGTCCATTTTACATGTCTCTGGCCTCACCGTGGGTGGGAAGTAGCTTCGGCGCATATTAACGCCTGGGAGTGAGTGGAGCTCCATCTCCCACTCTCTCCAGGTGGATGCAAGGTGTGCGGGAATGGGGTCATCCCAGCCCTGGTCCTTGTCCCACAATGCTCGTACAATCATTTTTGCCCTTGTGGTGTACGGTAGAATACATCCTAGCGGGTCATATTGTCGGGCGAGTGTTGTGTACACACTCCGTCTGGTGGTCGGCGCCGCCGCCGGCCTTCCCTGCTCCGTAGTCGGGGGCTTGTGTCTGTAGTGAAGCGAATCTGTTTTGAATCGCCACACCAATCCCAGGGTCATCTCCTGGGCTTCTCCCGGGATTGTAGCCATCCAGGTCTCGCTGCTGGCTGCCTTGTCCTCGGAGGAGAGGCTGCGCAGTACTTGCGGATCGCTGCTGGCCCACTGCCTGAGATCAAAGCCGCCTTTGATCAATGAGGCGCGGAGTTTAATCAGGAGAGCCTCGGCTTCTTCTTGGGTTGAAAGGCTTTGTAGACAGTTGTCTACGTAGAAGCTGTTCTTTACGCTGTGTCGGACCTCTTCGTCCGCTGCTGGGTCCTCTGCTACATGTTTCTGTAGTGCAAATGTAGCACAGCAGGGGCTGCACGTCGTTCCGAAGGGGAGGACTTCCCATTGGTAGATGGCTGGGTGCTCATCTCCTGGCTTCTCTCTCCATAGGAACCGTAACAGGGGCTTGTCCGCCTCTACTAATCTCACCTGCAGGAACATTCCTTTAATGTCCCCGCTGATGGCCACCTTTTCCTGGCGGAAGCGGAGTAGAACGCCGAGTAGGGAGGGGCCGAGTGTGGGACCGGGCAGTAACTCTTTATTCAGATTTTGGGATCCGATCTGGTAGCTGCAGTTAAATACTATGCGGTCTTTACCGTTGTGATGGACCTTGTGGTGAGGCACGTACCATGATTCAGTGGTCTGGTCAGCCTCCGTAATGTCCATCTTTGTGACGTGTCCCGCTGTGATGAGCTTCTCAATCTCAGCGCGGTATACACTCTCTTGGGCGGGGTTCTTGGCTAAGCGCCGCTCCGTGTTCAGCAGGTACCGTTCTGTGGCGTCTGTCTTGGCGTGGAAAGTAGGCATTCCTTCTCGCCGCAGGACTGGCGTGGCGTATCTCAACACGCCGTTGACCGGGACTCTCTTGGTCCCTGTCTCGAGGAGGTGAATGGCGTAAATGTCATCTTTAGAGCGAATGTCTTTCTTTCCGTTCTTAAAGGGCATTTGTTCCAAGGTCCATAGCCGCTCTACGTGTTGCAGGAGTGCGGTTTCTCCCTCTGTGACTCGGGAGTGGAGACATCTAGTGGCTGTACTTCGGTTGAGAGATTTGGCGAGCGGGCCTTGGAGAGTCCATCCCAAACGGGTCTCGACTGCTGCAGGACAGCCTCGGGGTCCGGTATGAACCCGGTCTATCGGGACAATGAGGTCTGCATGGTCGGAGCCTATCAACAGGGTCGGCATAGCATTGTCTATGAGCGGGATCGGTAACTTGCGCAGATGTGCATATTTCTCCATCAGCTTGGCGACGGGGTATGTGTACCGCGACAGTCCTATTTCTTGGCTGGTGAAAGCGTCTGCAATCTGGTACCGTCGCTCAGGCTGGCCGCTTGCTGCGATAGAGAATGAGACATTCTAGCCCTTTATCGTCTTCAAATCTCGTCTTATTGTCCGAATTGTCATTTGGGTTTCGCTTCCCCGCAGCCCTAGCTGGGCCGCAGCGGAGGCGAGCAGCAGGGTCTTCTCTGACCCGTCATCGAGGACGGCGTAAGTGTCCAGGACTTTATTCTGGTAGCTTAGTGTCACACGCACTACTTTTAGGAGTACTCGGGCTCCACTGCTGCTGGCGGGATCGATGTACATGACGCTCGCTTTGCGGCTGGATGGTGCGGGTGAAGGGCGCCGTCTGTTACTGTCGTGAAGTATGTCCAGATGGGCTCCATCGCACTTGGTGCACCTTTTCTTTAAGCGGCATTCGGCTGCCATGTGTGAGCGCGCACAGCGAAAGCAGCGCTTGTTGGACGTTATCCATTGACTTGCTTCCTCCGCGTTCAGCTTGGGGAAGGAGTCACATTGCGCTAGCCAGTGTTCTTTCTCACAGTAGGGGCACACTATCTTCCACTTCTCCGTTCTGGAGGGGGTACTGTGGCTCCTGCTGCTCGGTACTGACTCCGATTGGTGCATCACGGTCACCGATCTTCTTCCATCATTTAGTCGTCTGGTTCCTTCTCTGGAGCCAGGGGTGCTCCGTCCGAATGTATCTAGCCGTAGGCTGCTGACTTCTCTCGCCAGGAAGTCTGCTAGATCGAGGAGGTTCGGTTCGGGGCCATTCGGGTCTCTGTGGTCCCTCTGCCGCCTAAAGCGCTCCTGACGAGCGGGCGGCAGCTTCTCCAGAATCCTTTCCACATTTGAGTTGGCGTAAAGTTCATGCCTCCCCTTCTCTCTTTGCGCTCCCAACATCCCTACCAGGGACTGCACTCTGATGGACAGGTCGTCCAGTGCTCGATTGTCTATTGCTGGGGGTAAGCGGTCGATGTGTCGGATCTCCTGGATCACGTAATCCCATATGCGCCCATACCTCTGGTCCAATGCTACCAACGCTGCTGTGTATGGGGTGGTGGAAGTCGCGTAGGCGAGCGCTATATTATGTGCGCGGGGCACCTTTAAGTGCTTCAGTAGGATGGCGTATTTGTGGCGTTCATCCAATACATCCACCAACATGGTCTCCAGACACATGCGGAGTTCTGTATACTGGGCCCGGTTCTCTTGGGTGAAGTCGGGTACCATAGGCGTGCCAATGTATGACGCTGACTGTGGATACATCGGCGAGCGTTGGGGGAGAGGCCTCCTAGGCGAGTCTCCTCCCGCTCCTTGGTATGGGCTGGTACTGGCAGTGTACCATGGCCCGCTTGTCCAGGTGCTGTTCCTCGGTGCGGGTCGTGCGTCGTGCTCACCCGTGTATAGAGTCGGGGGTCTGTAGCGCAGCTCCGCGGGAGTATAGCCTGGGCTGTACCGGACCTCCTGGTCCGGTAGAGTACTGTGCTGTCTTCGGGCGTGGTTCTCCTCCTCTTCCTCTTCGTCTTCAGTTAGGTCATCCAGTGCTTGTAGTCTCTGGTTTAGCCTCTCCACAGGATATGCTGCTCCTTCCCGGTTGCTAGGTCTCGCTTGGACCGGTGGGGGGAGGTGGTCTGTGGGGGGTATAGACCTCGTCTGTTGGTCAAGTTCAGGGTTGTTTACTCGGCTAGGGGATGCCGCCCTGGAGGTGTGTCTAGACGAGTTCCTGGAGCCTCTGGCGGAGGGAGAGGGTGTTGTCCGTCTGATCAGCTGTTCTATTAGTTGCGACTGCTGTCTGTCGCGCGCTGCGTCCCGTTGAGCACCGGCTCGTTCTCGGGCCACATTCTCTTCCATCTGAATGCGTCTTATTTCTAGACGTATCTGCTCGTGTTCGCTTCGCTGCTGGATCTGCAGTCGGTCGCGTTCAGCAGCGGCGTTCAGGCTGATGAGGAAGGCCTGCTGTAGGGTCCTCTGCCTCGCTGGGAGAAGGCGGTTGTATAGGGGAGCCTTCCCTCGGGGTACTCCTTGCGGAGCCTTGGAGCTCTATCTCCACGGTGCTCTCCCCGTCTTCTTCCGTGCCGAGTTCTCTCTCGGTAGCGTTGTATTCCTCCCGGGACTCATCGGGGACTACTTCTTCAGTACTGGCGGGGTGTGAAGTCATGTCTGGCTCCCACTGGTCCCCACCGTGAACTTGGTCAGTTACATTAGAGCCCGTAGGGGCCTCTATGGTCGGGGTAGTCTGGGCGTTGGGGTTAGACATACTTTTACTTTCTAGTTTTACCGCGTTTACTGTTAGTAGAAGACTAGGTTGTTGACTGACAGCGTAGGCCTCTAAGTACTGAGGGAGCCGTCGTTCGCGCTGCGGGCGTTGGTTAGGAGGATCGTTTCGTGGAGTGTTCATCATAGGCCATTTCAATATTAATAACACTATATTAATATTACACTAATTACCATCCGGCTCGAAGGACCAATTGTAACTGAGGGGTACAATTCCCTGACTGTATTACTAGATATGATACTTACTACCACTACCTTTGTACTTAATATTCGGCCACCCAGTACACGGCATAAATATATTATGATGAACACTGTCACGTAGATGAAACGGATCCAACACAAATGTACGAATTAGAAATAGGTCTTTATTTCTACACAGCGATGGTGTGTAGAGCAAGCACTTAATCAAATCAATCACATTTATGAATGGAATTAGTATGCACTTTTATGGCAAGAGTATTCGTCGGTATATCAATAGAGAATGTCCAATCTCTGAAGGCGCAGGTGGTACATATACGACCTGGAATAGTTTAAGGAATAACAGCAATGATACTTTAATGATTATATACTGGATACACTAGAGGGGGTTAATCCGGTCGCTTGTAAGCCGACAGGAGTAGGAAGGGGGGGGGGGGTAGAATCCGGCTGCCTCATCCGGCCAAGGGTATCCCAGGTGAACCCACTGTAGTGCCGTTCAATGCGCCGGCGATCCTTGGACCACAGATGAAAGCAGGTGGACTCTTTGTGGGCCGGCGTCATCCGGTCCACGGAGGAGAGACGTGAAGCGACCTCGTCTTGCAGAGCGTCTCCTCACCTTGCGTCCTCTCCAGGGGGGGGGGTTCCAACACACGGCAGTGTCGGGGGTCTTTATCCATGGAATAATCAATGTATACAAAGCATAATCCGTGCCTGGGAAGGCGGGCTGTCGTCGGTAGAATAATCCGGTATACAGGTCCACTCGCTCGTCGGCTCTGGGGCTCCTCGGGTGCAGCTTCACGTGGGTCAACCACCCTGGGTAAGCAGCCAGTTCTCTGCCCGAAACGATGGGGTACTGACTACGGTAGTATTCTCACCGCACGAAGCACTATATATTAACAGACTATTATTAGCTTAATAGACTACGTCCAACTCGACGATATAGTGCCAAATATGACTATTCAAATATTAATATACACGATGTCTCAATACCGATGGTAGGCGAACTTGGCCTTACTCCCACACGTGGCGTCGCGGGGAGGCTTTACGTCTGTGACTCTATTGGAGGGTAAGAAACTGGACTGAAAAGAAAGTCCTACTTTAGTAGCGCAGTATATATACGCACTATGAACAAATAGTCCCATTAGTGGTGCGGTAGTCAGATTCCTACGCGGAACTAGGACTTGTTCGTACATGTGGAGCGGTACGTTTGAACTGGGTCTGAGGGGTATGGCAGCCTGGCACCAAGGTCTCGACCAATAGTAGAATGGAGACTATTATGGGATGTTCAGTAGGCTAGAATGGATATTCAATGCATATTGTACAAGGAATATACAAGGGATATCAGGGAATATTAGAGAATATACAAATACAATTAAATATATATATATAAATAAATATATATATTCGGTTTAATCTGGCCCTTCACAACAGTAATATACAATGTACAGGTGATTTAAACTGGGTACAAAAATATACAAATTGGTACTACTGAGTGTATGGCTAATCATATGTATGTACAGAGCCGAGTATTAATATGTACAGTGATATAGACACTCTGGTAGACGTCATACTGGCCAGAAGTGTAACTAGTAAGAGTAGGAAAGTGATATTCAAGATTCAAGATTGTTTATTGTCATATGCATAGTTAAACAGACAGTTTGCCATACAATGAAAATCTTACTTTGCTAGTCCACCCTTCACACAAAATCACACAATACTTAACTTAAACATATTTAAATACAAGCGAGTGCTAGAAAATAAGGTAAAAGTAGATAAAATATATATATACAAGGTTATATTGCACGTTCTGATCAGTATTTACATGTGAATGGAGGTGACAGTGGGTCACAGCAGCAGTTAAAAGTGTCTTTAGTGATTTATAGTTCAGGGATATGTACAGAGATATGGATATAGTATCTACAGATATGTAAAAAGGATTATATGCAGGTATGTATCCATATGCAGATGTGGATTGATATATCCATGGTAAGAATGAATATACTGTATATACACACTGTATGGGTGTTTTATTGTACATACTATCATGCAGAGACAAATGGCAAAAGTTGGGAAAACAGGAAAGGAAGAACTTACACCTTTAATACATGTTTAAAAAAAAAAAAAATTTGAACGTCTAAATCTCTAACCACACCACAGGATGCAAACTGGACCCGGCATAATTGTGCTCATGACATGCGGTCTACCCGAGAAAACCCGATTAGAACATTTGAGTTTGTTTTCTGAGCCTGGAGCAGACGTGGGCAGGTGGTTCTCTTTATAATATTAAATATTGATGGTACAATTTTCTGAACTGGACCGTCTCCCAGTCTCAGATTTAAGCCTAGACTTAAAGGGGAACAATCATTCAATTAAAAAGTAAATTATTTATTTTCCATAGCCTAGGAAAGTTCAGTGAGTATTTTGTGCATGTGAGCTAGTCTCTCGTGAAGCAGAGAAGTAGGACTCAAACCTGTGATGTTGTCGGGTATAATAATGCTGGAGCTGCTCCACTGAGGGGGAGACGGATTATGTGTACCCTCAGAACGTTTGAACTCTTATACCCAAAGGAGCGCCAGCAGTGTTCTCAGTTCTGAAACAGGAAATGTATCCATATTTGGGATGTCCCTTTTTATACCACTTTTCTTTCAGACCAAGTACAAGTACTTACATTTGGGTACTTGCCGATACAGAGTACCGATATGAGTATCTAATGATACCATTACAGTTTTAAACATGACTTTTGAAAAAAAAAAGTCATCAGTCTTTCTGACTGTAACACATGAAATATACAACATGATGCTGTTGCTGACATTTTAAGTTAAAATAATATAAATCTAATAAATTTAACAGTGAATATTGTGTTTTCCCGAACAAACATGGCACTCAATAGTAGTATCGGAGTAGTTTTACGAGTACAGTATCGGGACATCCCTAATCCATATACAACATTCATGGATGCTCTCTGTCAACTTTACCATCTTTTATCCATGGAGCGGCCTCAGATTTTATACCTGATGACATCACAAATATCTGTTTTGGCGTTCTAGTTTTTGGATATGCGAGAGAGTTGTTGATTTTCACCAATATCTTTGCACTGTTAGACCACAGGAATAACATGTATGAATTCTTAAATTGGGCATAGTTACCCTTTTAAAGGTCCCTTCCACTCAAAATCCTTTTTTCTTTTCTACAGTTGACTTGAGACATGACTTTGACTATACAGGGGCGTTCATAGATCCTTGCATTCTCGATGAGGGTAAGGCTAGTTTATTGAGCATTTCTGGTGGAAAGACCATACCAAATAAATTAGTATGTACATTTCTAAAGTGTTAAAACACGTGTGGAGGGGATCTTTAAGCTAAGAATCAATTTTGAAAAACATTGTTAAAAGCATTGAGTCTGAAAACCAGACATCTGCTGTCGTGCTGATATGCTACCCCTAAATACTTCATTCACAATTTCTTCTCTTGTGTGTATAATCACATCATCTACGTTGCAGGTGCTGCGTGTGGTGGTGCCAGACTTCGAGGTGACCCCCATCCCCATTGCAGTGATGCCAAACTTAAGGATGCCCTTGATAGCCAGCATGGACTACTCCCCCTTGGTCATGGCGTTCTCCGACATGCACTGCGGAGGGCACCAGGGCATGGCTAACGGAGACGTCACGGTAAGACCCACATAGAGCGGAAGCCATTGGGAGGTCGAGTGACTGGAGGTAGTGGGCCGACCACACAGAGAACACGGCTTGAATTCACCCATGCAGAATTAACCCTTGTGTCTGAAAACTAAAGTGTTACACTCTTACCATTAGGGGACTAAATTGTCATCTTCAAAAACATCATAAAAATATTATGTTAAAATAATTTTCCACTTTTCTTTTCATAAATCTTTTATTCAACTTCAGCCCTTATCATAACCACCAAATATTAGAATTGTAACCCTTTAAACACCAGTGTTTGTGGTGGCATCACAAATGATTGTAAAAAAAAAAAACACACAAATATATCAAATGCCAAGTGCATTTTTCTGGGGGGATTATTATAGGCTAACTATGATTTAGCAACAACAAAAATTTTGATGGGAGTAAAAAATAAAAAAAATTCAAGATAATTCAAAGATACACACCGTTGCCACATATATTGGCTACAAACATAACAACTGCAAAGTTATCAAAAAAATAAGAATCTCAAAGGACAATTTCATCCTTATCAGACACAAGGGTTAAATAAATGTATATCTCAGCCTATATTGCAATAGAAAGCCTAGGGATGGGCAAAACTCACAAAATTACAATTCGATAGTCAGTGGGAACTATTCGATTACTTCGATTCGATAGTCTAACTAGCGAGCTAGCTGGCCGCTCTCAATGCTAACAGCTAACGCACCAAGCTAGTGCCTATTTCCGTGAACAAAAGCATTCATTCTGAACGTTACACCACTGATGCTTGAAATGTGTGAACTTGGTGAAACAACATGGCACACGTACAAAATGTTGCTACCATGTAACATCTCCAGTCTCTTTCTGTTATCTTCTCCCAGCTGTTAACAGACTTGTTATGCTGCCTGGCTAGCTAGCGAACTGTACCCAGCATGCTGTTCAGTGGTGTAACAGTTAATAGGGCCCCCTCTCAATACACTACACGGTGTAGTTTGAGACAAAACAATATTCGAATAAACTAATCGTATATTTTTTTTATGTAGCTGCTATTCGAAAACCGATGCCCATCCCTAATAAAGGCAGCAGTGTCATAGATTTGAAAGGTTTTACATTTACTAAAACGGCACATTATTGATCCATTTAATAGTATATTGCTGTGTATATCCCAAAAGGCATGTGATTCCAATAACTAGGCTGTCGATTTGTAATAAATCATAAATAAATTGGTCAATTTTCCTCCGGTGGGAACACAACCACCAGGCCGGATTGACCTATCTCAAGCCCCGTCCTCTTCCCCCCGATCCTCCAATCACAACTGTTGCTTCCCTTCCGTACGAGTTTGTACAAGAAGAAGGCTCTAATACATTCTCTCTCCCTCTACAGATATCGAACGACGTAATTGTCATACCGTTGAAAGGTAATGTGTGATTTCCTGTGCTTTTTTTTCAACCAATCCTATCCAATGCTAAAATGAGCCAAGCACTTCTTGACCAGTCGACCCAAGCAGAATGTTATGTACAGTGTGTAACTTCCTGTCACTGACCCTGGTCGTGGGCTGTTTATAATGGTACTTTGACCCCACGTGACCCCTCATCCTGTCGCAGTCCTACTATCCGCACGCCATCGCCGCTCCCACTGAAAGACACGGCTCACGGGGAAAAGCTATGCGCTTGTTTTTCTGTGTGTGTGTTTGTGTACCTGGATTAGCACCTCGGGGGCTTTAATGCGCCCTTTCACCTTTGAGCCCCGGCAATCCTCCTCTCGTAGTTGAGCTGAGGTGATTAGCTGTTGACTTCACTGGTGTAAATATGAAATGCTGGGGTGATGGAAACGGGTGACGTGTTATTACCGGTCAGTGACAGAGGCTCAACTAGGGGGTGGTCCTGGGGGGGGGGGGGGGGGGGGGCTGTGGCCCCCGTCCAGGAGGCCAAAATATTTGCAATAAAGAAAGCCATTTGCTGTAATTTCCTGCAACTTAAAAACATAATTTCAATATAATAGCAAACACAAGTTATTTATAAACGGTAAATGGCTGCATTTATATAGCGCTTTTATCCAATAGCGCTTTACAATTTGTTCCTCACATTTGACCCATTCACTCACACATTCACACACCGACGTCGGAGGCGACCATGCAAGGTGCCAACCTGCTCATCGGGAGCAATTAGGGGTTAAGTGTCTTGCTCAAGGACTTCGACACGCTGCCCGGGAGGAGCGGGAAACGAACCGGGAACCTCCGGATTACCAGCCGGCGGCTCTACCTCCCGAGCCACTGTCGCCCCTGTACTTATTTATTTAAGTACAGTCTATATGGTTGAACACGAAAACACATAAATTCATGCACGCACACACACAGTGGAACAGAGGACCGAGCGATCACGTATATTAGACAATGATGTGTCTTGTTTCTAAGCTTTCACTGCAATTATATAACACATGGTGGCGCTGCACCCCTATGCCGTTGTTTAGGGAAATCCCAGAGTCAACTGTCACGTCTCCTGCACTGACCTCGGGTAGAATCCCTCTTTCTAGAGAGATCTAATAATAATACGGTATGAGCGGAGGCGAGACGTCGGGCTAACCCCCATATCCATTCTCCATTCCCCACCCCTTAGACGCCAGCTGCCAGGTGGAGGTGGTGTTGACCCTGGAACGCTCGGAGCTGAGGAGATACAGTGTCTGGGAGGAGCAGGAGCTCCGGGCGCGGGGACTAGGATCTGCCCCCGCATTCCTCCTCCTCTACGTGTCCAACGCTCTGGCGCGCAGCGTGCAGAGAGCCCTTCAAAAGCTCTCGGGAAAAGGGCACGCGACCACCGGTGAGACCGCCCCCGGAAGATGATTGGCCATTTAGGTTTTTAAGACTTTCAAGATTGGTTTGCTTTTTGTTTGGTTTCATGTACAGTATATTTATTGAGTTTTATCGGGTCCATAAATATTTGGACATTTGTCACAATTTGGCCTCTGTGGACTTCAAAAGAAACAATCAAGATGTGCTCAGCTTTAATTTGAGGGTATTTGTGCAAATACAAATCACAGTCAACAGTGTAGGAATTGTTTCTACATGTGCCTTTTTAATGGACCAAAAGTAATTGGACAAACAATAAATCAAATTGTCACTTTTTAATACTTTGTTGCAAATCCTTTGCAGTCAATGACAGCCTGAAGTCTGGAACCCATAGACACCAGACACTGGGTTTTCGTCCCTGGTGATGCTCTGCCAGGCCTCTACTGCAACTGGCTTCAGTTCCTGCTTGTTCTTGGGGCATTTTCCCTTCAGTTTTGTCTTCAGCAAGTGAAATGCATGTACAATTGGATTCAGGTCCGGTGATTGACTTGGCCATTGCATAACATTCCACTTCTTTGCCTTAAAAACTCTTTGTTTGCTTTTGTATGCTTCTGGTCATTGTCCATCGGCACCGTCCAATAAGTTCTGAAGCATTTGGCTGAATATGAGCAGATAATATTGCCCGAAACACTTCAGAATTAATCATGCTGCTTTTGTCAGCAGTCACATCATCAGTTCCATTGGCAGCCATACATGCCCACGCCATTAACACTACCACTACCACCACAACGCTTCACTGATGAGGTGGAATGCTTTGGATGATGAGCAGTTCCTTCTCCATACTCTTCTCTTCCCATCAGTCTGGTACAAGTAAATATTTGTCTCATCTGTCCAGTGTCCATAGGCTGTTGTTTCAGAACTACATGCTTTAAAGGTGTTTTTTGACAAACTCTAATCTGGTCTCCTGTTTTTGAGGCTCACCAATGGTTTACATCTTGTGGTGAACCCTCTGTATTCACTTGATTGTTGACTTTGACACAGATAGGCCTACCTCCTGGAGAGTGTACTTGATCTGTCCAACTGTTGCGATGGGGGTTTTCTTCACCAGAGAAAGAATTATTCCATCAACCACCGCAGTTGTTTTCCGTGGTCTTCCAGGTCTTTTCGTATTTCTGAGCTCACCAGTGCGTTCCTTCTTTTTAAGAATGTACCAAACCGTTGATTTGGCCACACCTAATGTTTTTGCCTTCTCTGTGATGGGTTTGTTTAAAATGTTCAGGCTAATGATTGCTTCACTGATAGTGACAGCTCGTTGGACCTCGTTAGAGAGTTGACAGCAAATACCACACTTGAAATGAACTGTAGAGACCTTTTATATGCTCCTTGTAAATTAGATAATGAGGAAATAAAACACTGGCCATGGCACAGCTAAGCAGCCAATTGTCCAATTACTTTTGGTCTCTTAAAAAGGCGGATGCACGTATAGATATTGTTGTAATTCCTACACTGTTCACCTGATTTGGCTGTATACCATTTCCCGGAATTAGGGATGTCCCGATCACGTTTTTTTGCTCCCGATCCGATCCCGATCATGTGATTTTGAGTATCTACCGATACCGATCTTTCCTGATCCGATAAAAATAAATAAAAAAAAGTTATATTTTTTTTATTTATTTTTTTTAAACTTAAATTTTTTTATTCAACAAACATGACCATGTTCACATCTTAAACTAAACTAAATTGCATATCATCATTCATTTATTTATTTATTGTCACACAGAGCAGAAGAATTTTGCCAAAACAAACCAATAGTATCCAGCTGCAGAACGGCAGACCAGCCACACTCTCAGACCCAAACGCATTTATGTCAAGGATTGCAATGCCTCGCTTGAATGAAGTTAACTTTTCACCTGGATAACGTCAACATTCAGGGTGAATGTAATGTGAGAAATTGGGATACATTTTTTTTTTTTTTTTTTTTGGATCCGAGAGAGTGGCTGGTCTGCCGTTCTGCAGCTGGATACTATTGGTTTGTTTTGGCAAAATTCTTCTGCTCTGTGTGACAATAAATAAATAAATGAATGATGATATGCATTTTAAAACCAAAACTAAGGCCTCAGTATGAGTTTTTTTTGTCGATCCCGATCTTCGGAAAATCACGTGATCGGCCCCGATCACATGATCGGATCGGGACATCCCTACCCGGAATATATGCTTGTTCCCCTTCAGGTCTAAATGTGAAATTTTGTAGGCCAATAATCTGTTGATGATGCTCTAGTACAGCGGTTCCCAAACTTTTTTCGCCGTGCACCCCCTGTCACCTCCCGACCTAGCTGACGCACCCCCCAATGGGTTTCTGTTAGAAAAAATTGTTGCTGGTCTCCGTGCACAGATTTTATTTTTTATTTTATCTCTTCCCACGGCGACTATGGATAGGGAATTTCTTTATTTAATTAAAATGTTCACTACAACATGGATGCATGTACTCTGCCAGCATGTTTAATATCCATAATACTAAAGGGTTGACTAAGATTTTTATGCAATTTTATTGTAAAAAATTTAAATTAAATTAATTTACCACCATTAGCTTTTTCATGTCACGCACCACCTAGAGGGGGCGCTCGTGCACCACAAGGGGTGCGCACACCACAGTTTGGGAACCACTGCTCTAGTACAGTGAACACTTGATGGTTTATATCCTAATCTCATATTATAAACCTAACCCTGACCGTAACCTCACTGGAGACATCATGCCTAACCCTAACCTAAAATAGAGATCACTTTCTGAAATACAGAGAACATTTGGTGGGTGATATCCTAATCCGTTTCAGTTATTCATCAAAAAGTAAATGTGCCCTCACCATGCCCTGGACACATGTTTTAAACTGTCCCGGCACAGCTGTGGTGCATTTTCCTCTGACATTTACCAATGGGGGATGTACATACAGTATATCCTACGACTAATTGATTGAAAGACCCCCCCCCCCCCCCACACACACACACGTTAACGCATGATTTTGTTTATACCTAATAGTGAACGTGAGATAATCAAACAAGCTATCTAGCTGCTGTCATTGCAATCAGCTAGATATTTGGGAGTCGGGACACGTCTCTTTCCTCATCTTTCTTTTCTGTTCTCCCAGCTGTTAACAGACTGTTATGCAGTGCTACCCAGCATGCCGTTCACGGGAAATATAAATATATATATATATATATATATATATATATATATATATATATATATATATATATATATATATATATATATAAAAGACAAAACGATAGTCTCATAAACTATTTGATTTTCTAGAAGTGAATGACTATTGAAAAATTTGAGAATCTCTAACATGTATGTGTGTGTGTCTGAGTAGCTCCGGCCAGCCCCTTCCTCCTGCTGAGTCTCCTGGACCCCCTGGACCCCCTGGACGGAGCCGTCCTGCGCTCCCTCCTGGACATTGTCTGTCTCAACAACCTGGCTCTCGTGGAGAGCCCCGGCATAGATGATGCCATCAGCGGACTGGAGGACATTCACAGTCCTCACCTCTCTTTGGAGGACTGCCTGGAGCTGATCAAAACAACCAGACTGGACCCCCAGCTGCTCTCCCTACTGGGCCACGACAGCACTGAGCCCGGGGCTGACGAGGAGCAGGATGATGAGGATGAGGAGGATGAGGATGAGGAGGAGGATTGGCCGGAGGATGATGAGGAGGAGGAGGAGGAGGAGGAGGAGGAGGATGATGATTGGCCGGAGGAGGAGGGAGATGAGGAGGAGGAGGAGGAGGGGGATGGAGATGGCCTGCAGTCAGACAGAGAGGAAGAGGCAGAAGTTACGCGTGTGGAGGAGATACAGAAGGTGACCCAGACAGAGCTTGTTCTAGAACCACAACCACAGCCAGAGGTGGAGACCAGGACAGAGGATACACTGAAAAACATAGTGGGGACACCTACTCAGGTTAGGAGTGTATGTTACTAGCCAGTTATGTACTGTGTGTCACTAGCCAGTTGTGTATGTCACTAGCCAGTAGTGTACTGTGTGTCACTAGCCAGTTATGTATGTCACTAGCCAGTTGTGTACCGTGTGTCACTAGCCAGTTGTGTATGTCACTAGCCAGTAGTGTACTGTGTCACTAGCCAGTTGTGTATGTCATTAGCCAGTAGTGTACTGTGTCATTAGCCAGTAGTGTACTGTGTGTCACTAGCCAGTTGTGTATGTCACTAGCCAGTTGTGTATGTCATTAGCCAGTAGTGTGTGTCACTAGCCAGTTGTGTATGTCACTAGCCAGTTGTGTATGTCATTAGCCAGTAGTGTATGTCACTAGCCAGTTGTGTATGTCACTAGCCAGTTGTGTATGTCACTAGCCAGTTGTGTATGTCACTAGCCAGTTGTGTATGTCATTAGCCAGTAGTGTGTCACTAGCCAGT
This sequence comes from Notolepis coatsorum, assembly GCF_963971535.1. Classification (NCBI taxonomy): domain Eukaryota; kingdom Metazoa; phylum Chordata; class Actinopteri; order Aulopiformes; family Paralepididae; genus Notolepis; species Notolepis coatsorum. The sequence continues at coordinate 190,694,097 of NC_140167.1, forward strand.
TGTGTATGTCACTAGCCAGTTGTGTATGTCACTAGCCAGTTGTGTATGTCACTAGCCAGTTGTGTATGTCACTAGCCAGTTGTGTATGCCACTAGCCAGTTGTGTACTGTGTCACTAGCCAGTTGTGTATGTCACTAGCCAGTTGTGTATGTCACTAGCCAGTTGTGTATGTCACTAGCCAGTTGTGTATATCACTAGCCAGCTAGTTGTGTATGTCACTAGCCTGTTGTGTATGTCATTAGCCAGTTGTGTATGTCATTTTTTAGTGGTGCACGATATATCGGCCGCCGATATAATATCGGCCGATATGGCCATTCTTTTACACATCGGTATCGGTCCGATATCAAGATAGGGCCGATATGGGCCGATACAAAAAAAATTCAATATTGTTTCTTTTTTTTTTTACATGTTTTGGCCTTAAATAGTTTCAAAATATCAGTCATTTCTGAAAATAGGTTACAAAAGTCAAAAAAATATAAAAAAGCGTTTTGGAAAATAGCTCTTTATTTGATTATCATAAAGTGTTTTCTATACAGAGATATCGACATCGGTAAATATCGGTATCGGCCAGAACAGCAATATTGTTATCGGTATCGGCCACAATTTTCACATCGGTGCGTCACAATTTCTTTTTGCATGATTTAAAAACTATGGTTCGAACGTCCAAACCCTGGCGAAGTTTGAATCCCAAAAAACGGGCTTCGGGGACAGCTCTACTAGCTGAGAGCATAAGGAACACATACTTGCAACACTTTGTCTTTCAATCAGGTTAGCCTTTTCCCCCTGATATTCAAATGAAAATGTATGGGTTGTGGATAATATTTATCTGCATTATCTTAATTCCTGACGAAGGACGAGACACAAGGTATTTGTCTCGTCAGTATTTGAGGTGCACCCAATACAAGAGGGACTGGGCAGAGCGAGACTGCAGCACAGTGTTTTAGCCTGTATGAAAATGATTATTAAATGGTCCTAATTTGTTAAATAGGTCTGTTTTTGTTTAATAAGGCTTTGAAACAGGAGATCTTTGAAATATTAAGATGCTGCTGGCCAGTCTGCTCCGCTCCCTGACCAAGGAGGAGAGATATGAAACGCTGTTTGTTCGTCATCCAAAGACGTTTAAATGAATAAACGGTTTACGAGTAATACAGATTTTGGATCGATGTACGGAACATCGTTGGTTGATTCTATCTGTCTGTACGGAACATTGTGGAGGGCCTATGTTCTTCCAGTCCGTACACAGACACTTTTCTCTAATGTTATTGGTTCAAAACAAATCGAAGTGTAGATTGTAGAATAAACATTTCCTCTGAGAATGAGCACCCAGACGCGCTCGTCTGACTCCTAAAAACGAAAGGAACGGTCCCGGTTCTGGATTTTGCCCCCGTCTGAATCCGCATGGGAAGGTTGTTTAGAGTACATACCGTACTTTTCGGACTATAAGCCGCGGCTTTTTCCCCCATTTTTCTACCCTGCGGCTTATATAACGGTGCGGCTTATATGTGACTCGACGTGACCAAACCCGAAAATGTAAAAATCTAAATATTGCTTTTTTGACTGCATTGAAATGTTATTTATCTGTTCCCTTATTTGCTAAACTTGTAAATGAGTTAATTCTTGTTATTTGTCCGACAGTATTGTGTCCCAATGCTAATTACATATGGTAATTAAACATTAAAATACCTGCGGCTTATAGTCCAGTGCGGCTTATATATGTACACATCATTCAATTTAGCTGCTGCGGCTTATAGTCAGGTGCGGCTTATAGTGCGAAAAGTACGGTACTTCAGGGAGAGGGTGCTCTTTGCCTCTCCAGATCTCTCCTTGCTCTGATGACGACTCACCGGCCCATTACATTAAACACTCTGATGAGCCTTGCGTTGCACAATGCAAGCATGTTTAATCAATCACTATCCTTAGACTAAGGGCGTTTTCACACCTGTAGTTTGCTTTGTTCCGATTCAGGGAGACACAGGGACTATAATGTTGCACTTGTCCCTTAGTTCGTTTGTGTTCACAGGGCTGTGTTAACAGCGGACCAAAACAAACGCACGCGCAAGCAAACTGTCACTCGTTGGTCAGATTTTGGGGTGGAGAGAGCGGGGGGAGCAAATGAATTAATGTGGATGAGAGCCGTGATGTAAATCAGCCGATTTAGTTCTGATCGATTAGGAATGGGTCGCGCCGTGTTCAGGAAACTCAGGCGCATAAAAGTCTATTCGATCATGTCTCTAGCACCCCCACAGCCGTAGCTGCAATCACTTGCATCACGGCTCTCATCCACATTCATTCATATGCTCCCCCCGCTCTCTCCTCCCCGATTTCAATGTAACGCGGAAGTGCAGTGGTCTATAGCTAACTTTACCGATCTAGCTGCCTAAAGACTACAAACTGATCCCGCCCACAATTCAATGCGAAAGCGTCATCATGCAATGCGTATACAGTACGCAAGTGAGTTGTGTCGGTTTGTTAAGTCGATTGCATTCTCACAGCGTACGAGTCGCTTCGGGTTCGGTTGGAAGTGCGCCGAGACCACCCTCTCTAGGCGGTCTCGGCCTGCTTGTTTTGTTCCGCAACAGAATGCGATTGCTGTGTTCACATATGCCCAAATGAACCGAAATAGGGGGTAAACGCTCCAGGTTCCAGAACAACAGCTCCAAACGAGCTAGGTGTGAAAACGCCCTAAACTAAATGTGTGAGAGTTAAACCAGACATTTATAAGCTGTCCGTCTTGTCCACAGATAATTGCCACTTCCCACACAAATTGACTGACTGACCGCTCGCCGCCTCTTCTTCTCGTTTCTTCTTCGGCAAACTGAAAGAAATTTGGGACGTAAATAAGAACAGCAGGCATGGATTACTAATGTTAACTCAACTAAATGACTGAGTATTCCTTCCCCATTTGTGGTCAACAGGGGTTTTCAATGGCGATATTGATGTTTAGAGAGCAAGGTGGCTGATGAATAGAATTATTTTGAGGAAATACAACAATTTAATAATAACAAATAAGATGCAAAGACATCTTTTCTTTATTTCCACTCTGCGCTCTAATATTTTAAATTAACAAATGTGTCAAGTTAAATAAATTGAAGAATAACAATCCCAGAAATATATATTTTTTTTAATTAACAAAACAGATTCACTTGTGGGATTGATACAAGGGAGAGCGCTAACATTTTCAGTGTTGCATGACTGTAAATCTAAATGGTCACAGTGAACCTCTACCAGGCAGTCCTACAAACAATAGCACACGCTCCACGGTAGCAGTGGAGACCGGACACCGTTCCATCCCTACTAGCTAATAATGTTGTGTCTCAAACCAGTAGCGTGATAGTTCTGTCACTAGCCAGTAGCCGCCGGTGGCAGAACACTACACTGTGATGATCGTCTGACACTGTGATGGTTGTCTGACACTGTGATGATTGTCTGACACTGTGATGATCGTCTGAGAAGCAGCCTCTCACAGGATACCCTTTCCCTCCCAACAGGAGAGCAGTGCGAAGCCCGGCCCCATTTACACTGTGTGTCACTGCAGAACCAGGGGCTCCTACTCTGTGTCCGTCTCCAAACCACACTCCAAATGGACCAAATACAAACACCAGGGACTGGCTCACAGGCAAGTAGTAGTCAGTAGGCTGTCGATCTGCACTATCTGGGCTCTTAGGACTGACCCACAGGGAAGTAGTCGGTAGGCTCTGTATCTGATCTCTCTTAGGACTGACCCACAGGGAAGTAGTCAGTAGGCTCTGTATCTGATCTCTCTTAGGACTGACCCACAGGGAAGTAGTCAGTAGGCTCTGTATCTGATCTCTCTTAGGACTGACTCACAGGGAAGTAGTCAGTAGGCTCTGTATCTGATCTCTCTTAGGACTGACCCACAGGGAAGTAGTCAGTAGGCTCTGTATCTGATCTCTCTTAGGACTGACCCACAGGGAAGTAGTCAGTAGGCTCTGTATCTGATCTCTCTTAGGACTGACTCACAGGGAAGTAGTCAGTAGGCTCTGTATCTTGGCTCTGGGGGATTTGCATGTCTCTGGGTATTGACCGCTAGCAGCTTACCCAATTCATTCTGTATATATATGGAAATTTACACATATTCTTGTGTTGCTTTAAGCTCTGGAACTTTGTAGCTAGCTACTTGCATAAATGAGCATGTTCATGTTTTATTTACCACAAATTACGCTTAAAGCTACCATGTGTACAATTTTCGATCACATATTTATTTATATATATTTTTTTTGTTTTTGCTCCAAAACATATGTTAACTCATTCAGGGCCAACAGCGCCCTCTGCTGATGGCCCTTCTGGGCCAACGCTTTATCCAATGGAGAATAGGACTTATTTGCGAGTGCTTAACACATTGTGTGCCGGCTGGATATGACGAATTATCGCTTGTATGCCAGCACTTTAATCAATGGGAGGACGAGCACATTTGCGAGCGATTAAACTATCTTAAATTATGGCTATGGGTCTAATACACCCGTCGCTTATCAATGACTTGCTTGCAGTCAACATGTACGAAACGGATTGTTTTTTCATCAGTACATTTCCGTTTTATACCGTTTTGAATACGAGTATAGTTTTGGAGATTTCTAGAAAGAAAAAAAGTTTCTGCAGTAATAGCCATTTACTGGAATACACAAAACACGTCGTCATTTTCCGGCTGATTTATGAATCGTTTTCAAATAAACGCTAGATTATCGAGAGTATTTGTGTTCTTATGCACGATACAAAAGCGGGCTGAAAAATAATTTATTCGTGCCTCGCTCAGCGCCTAACGCCACACACACACACACACGTTGTGAACGCGGTGAAAAAAATTCTGATTAACCCAAAACTGGTAACATACAGTCCTTACCTCAGATCAGATGTTCTGCAAAAAGATGAATCCAATTCCTGATCGCCATTCCAAATATCCATTGCGTTTATTGATCCAACGTTATACTCCGGAACACATAATCCACGCTGCTTCCAGTCCCCTCAATGAATGCAATAGTATCAGGTTGCATGCCCCAGAAGTAAAATGAATGAAAAAAGTTATTTTTTCTGATCCAAGTCCCATTGACTCCAATCCAATGATGTGCATTACCAGCCGGGAGACGATAGGGGGCGGTATTTGCCCTTTTTAAGCTCAGAGCCATTCCTAATGATAACGTCAGGCTGGATGGATGAAAAATGAATGGATATCGCTAATAAAAGAAATAACGATTAAATAACGAGAACTCGTTATTGGCACACAACGCATGGCGAGTTAGGACGAGAAATCTCGTTGTTGGCAACCAAAGTGTTAAAACATATCAAATATAATAGCAATAGATCTAAATAACACAGTGATCGTCAATGAGTTGCTTCCAGTCAACATGCACGAAACAGATAATTTTTTCATACATACATTTCCATTTTATACCGTGATGAATATCAATATATTTCTAGGGCGTTCTGTCTCATCTCAATAAACTCCAGCAAATCGAGCTTAAATGTATTTCCTTAGAAATCGTGCCATTTGTCGCTTGATTTATGAATCGTTTTTCAAATAAACGCTAGATTATCGATAGTATATGTGTCCTGATGCACGAAGAGAAGCGGGGTCTGAAAAATCGCTTCTCCGTACTTTGGTCGGCGCAAACCTCACACACACACACAGACACAGACACACACACACACACACGCTCCGATGGCGGTGATAGGAACATCTGATTACCCCAAGATTCGTAACATAAAGGCCTTACCTCACATCTGATGTCATGCAAAAATATTAATCCAATTCCTGATCGCCATTCCAAATATTGATTGCGTTTATTGATCCAACGTTATATATCCAAAACAGGTATATCCAACTGCTCTGAGTGTCCTCAGTCCATCTGTTATAACGATACTGCATGCCCGAGAAGTAAAACCTGGACCGGACTTATTTTTTTGATGCACAGTCCCAGCCAATCCAATCCAATGATGTGCAATACCATCCGGGAGACGATAGGCGGCGGTATTTGCCCTTTGCGAGCTCAGACCCATTCCCAATGATAACGTCAGGCTGGGTGGATGAAAAATGAATGGATATCGCTAATAAAAGAAATATGGATTAAAACCCGAGATTTCTCGGGTTTGGCGCCCAGAGCATGGCGAGTTAACCCGGACTATCTCGGGGTTGGCCTCCAGTGAGTTAACGTGGACACACAGTCTTATCACAGTTATTATTGACCAGTGTAGCACAGCAGTGCACAGATATTCCATCCTAATTAGAAGGCTCTCCCCTTCTAATCAATCTCAAAGGAAATGTCGTTATGGGGGGGGAATTACTTTTAGTGGTTGAATCTACATGGTCCTCATTCAACACGGCCTGGCAATGAGGACCGTGTAGACGAGCCACTGAACAACTGCTTGTGTATATATTCCAACACGTACATGAAGGAATTCCAACAACTCCCTGTGAGCTTCATTAGTTAGAATGGAATTTCTCTGCACCGCTGCAACCCTGGCCAATGAAACTCCATCACACAGTAGAGTGGGAGGAATCGGTCTATGTTAAGACATGGTTTGGAGCAAAATTCCACCCAAATAAATCATACAGATTTGTAGCTTTAAGGTAAGAAATCATGTTTTTTTTTTCTTCAATTCTGACGTAGAACAAATATGTCATGTAAGGCTGAGGGCACGGTTAGGGTTCTGCAAGATAAAAGTCCTGCAAGGCTTTACTTTAAGTGAGCGTGGTTTACCAGGTCCATTAATCTTTACGGTCAGTCTGTGACCTTTTCCCACAACCTGTACCATCGTTGGGATTCACCGATTGGCCAGCAAACAAGCATATTTTGACCTTAAGCAAAAGATTTAATATTCAGTCAAGTCTGTGATCTTTTCCCATAACCTTTATCATCGTTGTGATTCACGGACTGGCCAGTAAACGAGCATGTTTTGACTGTGAGCGAAACGTGTTTTATCGTGTGTGTGTGTGTGTGTGTGTGTGTGTGTGTGTGTGTGTGTGTGTGTGTGTGTGTGTGTGTGTGTGTGATATGCTGACCGCGTTCACTCTCCTCAGGTTGATCCTGTTCCCTCCCCCGCCGGCCAAAGGAGGTCTCTCCGTGACGATGGAAGACCTGCAGTGCCTCGACAGCGGACAGTTCCTCAACGATGTCATCATTGATTTCTACCTCAAGTAAGTCACCTAGATTTGGCGTCTGCTGCTTTGGCAGTTTTTAATAAAACGTTTATTTTTTATTTTATTTGTATCTCGCCTCTTCTTTGGGGTGCGCGAGGAGCACACAATGGGATTGAAGTGATGGTGTGGATGTTTTCTGTTTATTAATCAGATACCTGATTCAGAAGGCCCCTGATGCACTGGTTGAGCGCTGTCACATCTTCAGTAGCTTCTTCTACAAGCAGCTGACCCGCAGAGACAACGCCAGCGAGGACCTCACCAGCGCCACGTGAGTCGATGGACGGAGCGAAGGAAGAAAGAAACACTCAAGAAAAGAAGCTAACAATTTGGGTGTAGCTAGCAAAAATCATCTACAATACACAACAGATAAGAAAATACGTAAATAAAATACAGCTAGCAGTATGTGTAACTATTCCATTCTGTTCTACATGTTGACGTCTACTTGCATATCGACGTGAGATTTTCAGCCATAGTCAATGTTTTCAAATGAGTCTATTTTAACAAAAGGTATCGGAAAGTAGAAAGACTATGCAGACGATGCATTTCTGTCCCCATTGACTCATCGATCTAGCTTATGGATGTGTACGTGACGTGTATGTGTTTGTACTCAGCAACCAGAGGCTCAGGCGGCACCAACGGGTGAAGACATGGACTCGACACATTGACATCTTCAAAAAGGACTTCTTGTTCGTGCCCGTCAATCAGGAGTGAGTGAAATACGCACATGTGTGCAGGAACGCTCACATTAAATGTTGGGGATGCTCAGCGAGTTCAATGCGATCAGGGTATCTTTGCAGCGGCTGGCTTCACTAAACCCTGACAACCACGATCACACTTAAGTCAGTCATTGTGGATGATGGTGGTTATCATCAACTTCTTTATTCTATTTTAGATTACATTGTATTGTCATTATACAGCACAAGTACAGTACAACGAAAAGAAGTTTGGCATCCAACCAGAGTGCAAATGTAACAGTAAAGTGCAATAGTACCCTAATATACAATGTACAGGTGATTTAAACTGGGTATACAATATATAATTGGTACTACTGAGTGTGTAGTGCTAAATCAGATGTATGTACAGAGTTGTAATATTAATGTACAATGATACAGGTATAAAGACAGTATGGTCGTAGTCATACTGGCCATCCAGGTGTTCCATTTGTATTATGAATGAATTTCATAAAAGCGGTGGTTTCAGCAACCAAACAGAACTGTTTTTGATTGGTACTTGCCATCTGTTCAGCACTGGCACTAAACAAGCACCTCTTCTGTGTTGCAGGTCCCATTGGTATCTGGTGGTCATCTGCTTCCCTGGTCTGGAGAGGCCACGGTGGTGTCCGGCCCGGGACAGCCAGGCCTCGGAGCAGGAGAGCGGGGAGGGCAGGGCAGACGAGCTCCAGGCTGAGGACGAGGCCCATGGGTGTAAAAAGGCAAATGGCATCACAGAAGCGACCCTGGGATCAAGCCACAGTGACAGCCAGGACAGACTCTCTAGTATGTCGGATTTTAATGTCCTTTTAATAATATATAACATTAAACAATTTAAAACTATTTCTGAATATTATTTGTGTACTGGGTGTATTTGTGTTATTCCTTTTTTTTAAGGTTTTGATTAAATTTTTTAGCTTGACCTTTTTAGCTTGACTTAAAAGGGGCTTTTGATTGGCAGGATAATGGTTATTGGCAGCAAGATGGGGATTGGCAGCAAGATGGTGGTGAGTGATGGTGAGGCTGATGATGCTGCTTGTTCTCGTCTCTAGGTGCTTCAGACAAGGCTCAAGAAGAGTCCGCAAGAGACGCTCCGCCTGGTCCAACGGTAGGACATCAATCTCCTCTCCAGGGCTTCTGCTGACAATGATGCTTACTTTCAGCCTTTTCAGTCCCACAAAGCACTCTTGTATATGCTGCTTTCCCCCTCCGCTTTTCTCCTGACATATATTTATCTCCTCTGTAGAACTGCACAGATCAGACCTGCCAGAGAGAGACTGTTTGCAAGAGGTGAGTCAGTGCATCGGTAAATACGGATGGGCACGAGTAATGTTTTGCCAGATTGAGTAATCTCGTGAATGACTATTTTTAGAATCTTAAAGCGCAGGGCATCAGCAATAACAAGATATTGAGCAGAAACACACACACACACACACTATGATTCTATTATGTCTTGCTTCGTAGACATAACAATGCACAGCAATATACCCGATGCTTAATGCCTAAATATGTTTTGGATAACACTAAGCTAAGAAACGTTTTGCGGTAACGCGTGTACTATCCATGCTCCCCAGCTTCCAGCAGCAACTCGCACCTCGCAGGATTTCAGAGCGAGATTTCTATTTCATGGGCACAAACAGGCACTTTTGGTGGTAATCAAATAAAGATGTTATCGAATTTTCAGTACTCGAGTAATGGATTACTCACGCCCAACCCTAGTGCAAAGGAGACCTGGAGCCAAGCTGGTGTTCTAGGTTGTATTCTATGTTCAAAAGTTCCCTGATAGGCGGTCAGGTGGCGTAGCGGAGATTGCGCTCGTCACCAATGCAAGAGGCTGTGGTCTCGACTCCCGGAGTCAGCATTGCCCTGCGGCTTGGGCTGATCGCTATACTAACTTGTTTGGCTGGGTTAGGGGGAGGGAAGCCGTGGGTGGGAAACTGGCGTTGTGGACAGCGACGCCTACAGGTCAGGTCTGGGCGCTTGCTCAGCGGAGGCAGGACTTGAGGAAGGCAGCGTGACCTCCCACACGTTACACTTCACCAATGAGAGTCCTCGCTGCCAGGTGAGAAGAGAGCCACTGGCTGTCGTCGCACGTGTCGGAGGAAGCGTGCCGATACTTCAGGGTTCCCTTGTACCGACCAGTAGGAGAACATGCGCACAACAACCAGGTAGGGGAGGGGGGGGGAATTGGCACAACGACTAAATTGGGACGGGGAGAAAACAGAGAAAACATCGGAGAAAGAGAGATACAAAAAAAAAAAAAGTTCCCTGATATGTGTAAAACTACTGTACACTTTGACATGCACACGATGGAAATGTAAAAATAGAAGAAGGTTCTCTGTACAGTCAGGTGATCTACAATCTGTCTGGGGGAAATTGACTTGTGTGTATATCGCCCCCTGGAGGCTCTCAAAGGTTTCTGATCCCTGTCACTCTTTCCACCTTGTGGCAGTAATGTGTGAAGCTCAATGTTCCAACTGCCATTGAATCTCAAATGAGGAAGAAGCAGTGTTGGCTTATGGGTAAATAAAAACAGGTGGAGCTTTCTGAATTAGCCTCTTATATTGGCGCAGTAGCTGCCAATAACTTTTTTTTTTTTTTTTTTTTTAAACACACATATAAACAAACATGACAACACACGATAAGATACACAAGCATTAATACACAGTGTATATCCAACGAAATTACCATTTATACCAATGTCTTATACAGGATATACCCCTAATACCTGTTATCTAAAAACCTACACACATATGCTCCAGCTCGAACCCCCCCCTCCCGGACCCCTCTTTGGATAGTACCTCCATTATCCCTCGCTCCTAACCAGACACTACCATTATAAGCTAGCTTTTATTCTCTCCACCACTTCTAACCACATTGTCATTTTGGATTCATTGAGACCCAGAATTCTTGCTGTAGATATTTCTTGATAAATCACATCGAGATATGTAAGAAACCAAACTTTCCGGCACATTTTTTCCGGTTGAAACCAGCGTGATGCAATCAGCTTTTTAGCTACTGTGATACCCGATAAAACCAATCTCTTTAGCTGTGGATGTACTGCAAACTCAAAAACATCATTCAATAGTAATACAGAGGGGTGTACAGGTATATTCCAAGATAAGAGTTTTGATAATTGTTGGGTCACATCTTTCCAGAATATCTTAACTGGTGGGCAGTCCCAGTACATGTGCATAAATGTCCCTTCATCCCCATTTGTACATTGGGAGCATTTGGAGTCTTGTTTAAGACCCATTCTGTTCAGTCTTACAGGAGTCAAGTATGTCCTGTGAATATAGTTAAGATTGATCTGTTGATGGTCCGGGTTCCTTGATGTAAGTCGGACATTTGCCCAGGCTTCTTGCCAATCAAAGTCACTTTCCAGGTCTGGTATATCCCTCCTCCAGACAGAGTCTAGTTGGAGGGTTTCATACGAGGACGTTAGTAATTGATGATAAAAATCTGAAACAAAACCTCTCGATGTCTCTCTTTCATAGAAGAATTTGTGGTATCTGTGGTGTTCAATTGGTATGTCTAATGGAACACTGTGAGATTACATTTTTTGCATATTTCTCCATAACTACAAAAACCCTGTTTGTTAAAAACATCCCCTAATGAGTGTATGCCTTGCTCTTCCCATATAGGGAATCTTATAGGTCGTTTTTCAATTAAGAGTGCATTGTTATTGAATAAGGGAGTATGATTGTGCCATTTATGTGGGTTAGGATATTCTTTTTGTGTTTCACGCCATATCCGGATCGCATGAGTAATTATGGGGCCAAATTTCCGTTCACAATGCTTGATTGGTAGTTTAGTGTATGCTATGTCCTTCAGTCTATGTGGGGCTACTATGTTTTCTTCTAATTTTCTCCAGGATACTAATGCTTGGGGATCAAACCATGTTGTCAATGGTCTTAATGTGTACGCCTTAAAATAGTGGAAAAAATCTGGAAATGCCATGCCACCGTCTGCTTTATTTCTCTGTGCGGTGGATCTTTTTATACGTGGTGGTTTGTTATTCCAAATAAATTTGTATGTGGAGGAGTGTAATCTTTTCCAGTAACCCTCTGGAGGGGGTAACGGTAGCATTGAACTGAAGAAGTTGATTCTAGGTAGTACGTCCATCTTAACTATTGATATCCGTGCCTGTACTGAGTTTTTAAGTTTTGCCCACCTATCAAGGTAGCTGCCAATAACTTTATGATTTTCCTGTTTGGTATATTTTCTTTAGACCTGATTTGCATATAATGGAATTGAGGTGATGGTGTGGATATTGTTTATGGATCAGATACCTGCTGCTTCAGAAGGCCCCCGACGCATGTAAAGAAAACACAATTTCTATTTATCACACAGCACAAAAAAGCCACCTCTGAGCTGGCTTCCTTCCTGCTGACCTGTTGTACAAAACTTGTAAGTCGCTTTGGATAAAAGCGTTGGCTAAACGACAACGTAAATGTCAGCGACTTAGCCTGACAGGCAAATCGAATCAAATGTATTTGTAAAGTCCGAAATCACAAGTTAATGTCCCCATGGGCCGGACAAGTCTTCTTTAAACAAGTCAAGAAGAAACATCACAATAAACAAAAAACCCACCATGAAATCCAAAATAAATGTAAAATAAATAAATGCAACATTCCCAGACATACCCCAGCAAAGGTAAGGAGAAACTCACTAAAAACCTAGCAATAGGGATCCCCCTTCTTGGATGTCGGTGATAATAGTGTTGCTATGGGTGATCGATGGGTGGAGAATAAAACAGGTGAATAGTTGGTATGTACAGTATGTACATATACGTGTAATAAAACACAAATATGTACATGCAATAGCAACTGGGGTACATAAGAACATTTAGAGGTGCATCTTAGAGGTGCTCACCACAATGCTGGTCCGACTCCCTCGACACACAAAGCTGTAACCCGTCTTTGCATCCTGTGTGATTGTTGTACCTGTCCTTCCTTCAGGCCCTGCATTCTAATCATGGACTCCCTCAAGCTCTCGCAACACGAGCGGGTCTTCAAACTCTTGCGAGAGTAAGTGTTATCTTTTTATTTGTATACTGTATATAGTATGTACGGTATGTACAGTATGTATGTATAAAACAGTCCACCTCTGTACCCCAGGTACCTGCAGTCTGAATGGGAGGTCCGCCGGGGCTCGGCGAGGGACTTTGGAACCGAGCAGATGAGGAACTCGCACTGCAAAGTCCCCCTGCAGGACAACAGCAGCGACTGCGGCCTCTACCTGCTGCAGTACGTCGAGAGCTTTTTAAAGGTAAGCATCAAACTCATCCGTCTCGTCCCCTCTGGGCTCTCTCTCATCTCGACGCCGGTCTCCAGTTCCTTTTGTTTCGGTGATAACTGCCTCTACATGTTGACATTTTAGAAATACAAAATGCTAAAATGTCATCGTATATCTTTTATTGTTGTCGTCCAAGGTGCAACAGGGATTTTAGTTTGACTTGTCTGTGAACCCGGTCTTGGGTGTTTCCTGGTGAGAAGTGGCCTCTACCTGGTTCACCTGCACACCGCACAGACGCACGCACACAGTGGCTCAGGAGGTAGAGCAGGTCGTCTGGTAGTCGGAAGGTTCCCGGTTCGATTCCCGCTCCTCCATGGGCAGCGTGTCGGAAGTGTCCTTGAGCAAGACACTTAACCCCTAATTGCTCCCGATGGGCAGGTCGGCACCTTGAATGGTCACCTCCGCCATCGGTGTGCGAGTGAATGTGAGGAACGAAAATTGTAAAGCGATTTGGATAAAAGCTGCTATATAAATGTGCCATTTACCATTTACATCAAGCGCTCTCCTTCTTTCCAGGACCCTGTGGTGCACTTTGACCTCCCGCTGCGCCTAGACCGCTGGTTCCCACGGCAGCTGGTGCGACGGAAACGGGACGAGATCAGGGATCTGGTGCTGCACCTCTACCGCGTGCAGGACCTGGGCAGCACCATCAGCAGCACCATCGGCAGCACCAGCACCAGCAGTTAAGACGCAGCGAGCACCACGGCTGTTCAGAGACTTACGCCGCAGCGATCGACCGGTATCGGTTTTTCCTATGGCCGAGCCGACGGCTTATATTTAGAGACACCGGGCCGGCCGACGGGCCGATATAATGCAGATACTATTTTTTTATTATTTTAAATAAATGTATCAAATAAATAGATTGAAAATAAAAATTCATTAATGTTTTTTTTTTTTTTTTTGTATCAGTTGACGCGTGCAGGATTAACACAAGGGGGGGGGGTGCTAATAATCGGCCACGTGTTGCGCGGTTACCGGTCGACGACGATTTCACATTCAAATTGCCAGATATCGGTCCGTTTAGTCTGCCTATCACTATTACGCCACCTCCAGTTACTGCTCATAATGAGCAATGGACATTTCATTGAACTGAAGATATTGCCTTTTTTATATTACATTGCATAGTTGTATCATACATTTGACATTGTACTGTACAAGTCTAAGGCCTTAGCTTATACATGTTCTTGAATAGCTACAGTTATTTTTTTCTCTTTTGGTGTCAAAGAAGATAAATACATTTTTCTTCTGCAGAGAATGTATGTGAAGGATCACCAGAGAGGTGCACCAATATATTTCTTTTTTTTCCAGAACCCATAGTACGAGAGTATTTTATTTAATGGATCCACGAGTACCGATCTCGGTACACCTCTTTGTACAGTCACGCTGACCTACTGTAAAACAACTACAGACGTGTATTTGTATTGGTATTGGGACAGCATCATTTGGCACCCAAATATAGAGAGAGAAATCCCCTCCAAACAAAGCTTTGATTATGTCCTTTGCCAAGCTTTTTGCCAGGAAGGTGGGATCTGTTCCCCCTCTACCGTGTCATGGGCCCCCATGTCTCTGTGACTACGGCTCTGATTCAGAGTTGTCCGACTTGAATCATGTTTGCAAGTTGTTGAGATAAGACAGGCGATGCACAGAGGATAACGACCTGTATGTGATTATGTGGCAGTTCTCAGGTCCAGACCCCGGCCCCCACTGGCCCTTTCAATAGATTAAAAAAATTTATAATTAATAATAAAGAAGGTGTAGTAGTAAGTAGGCTATATTGTTGTTTGGATTTGTAGTTTATATTCTAGTCTTGATTAGTAGTCTATATTCTAGTCTGGATTATTAGTCTACTAGTCTGGATTAGTAGTCTACTATAGTCTGGATTAGTAGTCTATATTCTAGTCTGGATTAGTTAGTAGTCTATATTCTAGTCTGGATTAGTAGTCTATACTATAGTCTGGATTAGTAGTCTATATTCTAGTCTGAATTAGTCTACTATAGTCTGGATTAGTAATATTATACTATAGTCTGGATTAGTAGTCTATACTATAGTCTGGTGTAATGAACTTTTTTTTTTATCCACTTTTTCTCCTTATTTTCTATTTTTCTCCCATCCTAATTTCGTGTTTCCAATTCTCCCCTGTCTTGAACATTGCTCGCATATGCCCCCCACTGGTCGGTTGTAGGGAGGATAGAAGCCTTGCATCATGTGTCCCCTCTGATACACGAGGAGGCAGCCTGTCACATCTTTTCACCTGCCAGCGCGGACTCTCATTGGCGAGGTGTAACGTGTGGGAGGCTCACACTACCCCCGCCATTTCCTGTCTCTGCTGTGCAGGCATCCCCCAACCGACCTGTAGGAGTCGCTGTCCACAACGTCCAGATTACCACCCATCGACTTCCACCCGCTGACTCTGCCAATTGAGCCAGTATGACGGCCGGCCCAAGCCAGAGGCAATGCTGACACCCGGATTCGAGACCGGAGTCTCTTGCATTGGTGACGAGCGCAATCTCTGCTGCGCCACCCAGCCGCCTGTGTAATGGACATGTAGTTAGTTAGTTTTAGTTTCCCCACCTTTCTGACTATTGTCTACTCATTTGCATATATTAACATAGTTTAACATATCTTAATTTTTTTTTAATATAATACATTTTGTAAACCACTGAATTGTATTTTGTCATATGGATGAGTTCATTAAATTTAGAAATTGCAATCATTGTCATAAAAATTGAGGCAACCTGCTTGACAATAGCATTGCACATGCACAGAAAGATTTTAGCCATTTTGTAGCAGGATGGCAAGAAAGACTACTCCACCCTAGGTTAACCAGGAGCAACACCAAGGTTGTATTTCACAGGTTTAAATGAAAAACAACTAAAAGACCATAAAATGAGGCAGTGGATTTACATACCTTGTAGGTGCAGCATAAGAAACCACCTCTCCTTCCTCCCTGTCAGTCTTTCCAATGTGTCCTGACATTTGGCACACCAGGAGCTCTTCTTTATTTACTGCAACCTGTCTTCTCCAGGGCTCCTGCCTGGGGCTCCTCTGATAAAGCAACCTCTTCACTTTGGTTGCTAGACACATCCGTCCAGGATCCACCCGTTGGGAGGAAGATCCTTCCAGAGAGACATAACTACTGAATATAAAACTCAAGCTTAAAGATAGTTGTTTCACATTGCACATGATTACCTATTTTCTGACCCACATTGTCTCACCACATCCATACTCAGAACACCCACTGGGAGGCTCAAGCCAAACAGCAGTCTCCTCCATCTGAGGTAGCAGCTACCTTGGACTACTTGGACTGGCCAGCACCTACTTGCAGCTCCCTCAGCCCACACATTGAGGCCTTGCAGGAAGGATGGTCCAGAGGGGTTCTTCCTGGCCTGTTGTCTCCCAATCCTACCCAACATGCCCCCTTTTGCATTATGGAAAGCCTGGATCCCATGACTGCAGACACCAGTGTTTTTTTTACTGACTGGACAGACAAAATACGAATCTTTAATTCAAATGCAGAATTTTCACTCACTAAATATATATATATATTTTTTTTATCTACTTTTTCTCCCATTTTTCTATTTTTCTCCCATCCCAATTTCGTATTGTCCAATTCTACCCTCCCCTGTCTCGAACACTGTTAGGCCATGCCTCCCACTGGTCGGCTGCAATGTGGACGAAGCCTTGCATCACGTGTCCCCTCCGGTACACGTCGCATCTTTTCACCTGCACAGCGCGATCTCTTAGCGGCGAGGGTGTGCGTGGGAGGGACACGCCACCCCCGTTGCTTCCTGATTCTGCTGCGCAGGCGCACCAACCGACCTGTAGGAGTCGCTGTCCACAACGTCCGATCCCCACCCACCAGCTTCCCACCCCTAACACTGCCAATTGCGTTAGTATGAACGACCAGCCAAGCTGGTAGCAATGCCGAGAGCTGGGCTCGAACCCAGCATCTCCTGCATTAGTGGCGAGCGCCTTGCCCACTGCGCCACTTAGCCGCTCTTCACTCACTAAATATTATATATATTATATTATATATTATATTATTTTATTAATATCTGGATAAAACCTGCAGAACCAATTATGGTGGCGTTCAATTGCCTGCAAAACACTCAAGTGTCAAGTTATTGGTTGCACACAATTGCCTAGTGAAATGGAAATAGATCCTATCCTGCCAACTATGTAAAATGTAGCAAAACATCAAAAGAGACTGAGCAAGAGTCTACAAACCAACTAGGGCTGTCCCCGATTAAGGATTGTCATGGTTGACCAATAGTCGTCAATTCGAGCCATTAGTTGACTAGTCGTTGCACGTTTTATAATATACTTTCTTTGAGGGCATCAGGAAATGGTTTCAGCGCTGAGAAAGAACGTTATAAGTAACATTGTTAACACTGTTACATTACAGAGAAATACAAAGCTGGCTGTCTCACTAGCGTCACAGTGCTGTGACCCCAGGAGTAGTGTTATTTGTAAAACATGGTTTCTGAGCTAATGTTAGCTCAGTCTTCCAAATTAAATATTTTAGTCTCTGATGTCCATGACTTGTCAGTGTGACATATCCGTGGCAAGGGGCTATTTTGAACCAAGTCTCTGTTTCGAACCCTTGGCTACTCAGCTTAGATCAGGTCCGAAGTATCAAACTATCTAATAACTACAGAGACCAGCCGTGTAAATGTGAATGTCTGTCCATGACTGATGAGTGTGTGACGTCATTTCAAACTAAATGCCATCCAGCATTTTATACACTGTCCAGTTGACCTCATTTGGACAGGGCTCAACTCCAATTTTTACCCTGGGACCAAACAACCAACTTTTCCGACCAAAAAATATGACAAAAAGCAAACTGCGAGTCAATAAGGTGTCTTCTTTTACTGGACCAACATCTAACTGCCCTGCCTTGGCTGTGAGGTGAAGGCTTCTATAAGGCAGGGACAGCAGCACATTAGCTCACCTGTGACAGAACTATTGGCTTGGAGAATCGAGGGACCGTCTCCAAAAAAGTTTTGCAACAAAATAAAAAGCACTTGACACGAAACAATTGACCAGAGCACACGTTAAAAAAAAACATAAGTATCAGGCTCACCTTGTTACATATGGATTTGTGTTTCTCTTCAGTATATCTGGCTTACTGCTGTCACACTTCCACATCTTGGGACACAACTTGTACTTTAGGGAAACCTCACCCCACCCAGCAAGATAGACACTTCTGAGGTCTGACGACCAACACTCGGGTTTATTAACCCTCTGTGGATCCCTGGACTTAACGTCAACTCTGAATGGTAGCCTATGTGACTGGTCAGTGAAGTACCCCAACCACCACCTCATGTGTTCAGGCTCTGCAGTCTTTTTACCCTTTAACCTTTTTATTTTTTATTTGTATTTGTATTTATTTTTCTCTTCAACGTGATTATTTCTATCTCTGGACTTTTTTATACACTTTGCTGGATGTATGTAAATAGTATTGCTCCCATAACATGGGTGTTTTAAACGTGTATTAAAACATTTTGACTGCATTACATGTCGTTTTCTGTTGTTATTGCTGCTTTTGTTTTAGCTGATAGAATGACTTAACTAGGCTAGAGTGGAAAACCCAGCAGGCCGGAGCTCTGCCCGAGTTGAAAAGTTTAGTTTCTTTTGGAATGCGCAAGACGAGTGTGTTTTTGTTGACATCTGCCATGATGGCTCAGACCTTCCTGTTTCTGATTGGTGCTTCGGGACAAGATAAGGATTAGAGTCCAGCAGGAGGTCTTCCTACTACCTTTCCATGGTCTCTAAGCCAATTTATCCATTCACTTTTGGGTTGAGTGAGTGTGTGTTGGGGGGGGGGGGCTGTCTGTTTACTCCTACTGGTTTTTCAAGGAAGAAAAGCCTTTAGTTATTGCTGCCAGTGTAATCTGTTGAGAAGGTTACATAGCCAGATTATGTCTATTTACTGTCTCGTCTGTCTTCGCCACCCTACCCTTTTGATCCTGTGTAAACCCCCTCCCCAAGACTGTAGACGGACCCTTTTGATCCTGTGTAAACCCCCTCCCCAAGACTGTAGACGGACCCTTTTGATCCTGTGTAAACCCCCTCCCCAAGACTGTAGACGGACCCTTTTGATCCTGTGTAAACCCCCTCCCCAAGACTGTAGACAGACCCTTTTGATCCTGTGTAAACCCCCTCCCCAAGACTAGACGGACCCTTTTGATCCTGTGTAAACCCCCTCCCCAAGACTGTAGACCCTTTTGATCCTGTGTAAACCCCCTCCCCAAGACTGTAGACGGACCCGTTTTAACCTGTGTAAACCCCCTCCCCAAGACTGTAGACCCTTTTGATCCTGTGTAAACCCCCTCCCCACGACTGTAGACGGACCCGTTTGATCCTGTGTAAACCCCCTCCCCAAGACTCTAGACCAGGGGTCTCAAACTAAATTTACCTGGGGGCCGCTGGAGGTAGAGTCTGGGTGAGGCTGGGCCGCAATTATATATATTATTTTTTATTTATTTTTTGCTAAATCAACTCTGCCTCTCTTTGTTAACTACAACAAGCAATGCTGTTTGTTATTTAAGATGAGGTCGGACTCGGCACTGACAGATTTGTGTTCATTGTGCTGCTTTTATAAAGCCTCAAATGACGGCTTACAATATTTCATGAAAGCAAAGTGTTTTGTTTGTCTAAGATTTAAAAAGGTTTAAACTGTACAGCACTGACAAAGTTGAACAAAGTGCTGTACAAGTCCCACAACATTATTATTATTTTACTTCGATGTCAAGTAGGGGGCCGCAAAATATCATCCAGCGGGCTGCAATAGGGCCATGAGTTTGAGACCCCTGCTCTAGACGGACCCTTTTGATCCTGTGTAAACCCCCTCCCCAAGACTGTAGACGGCTGCTACTATGTCTCAGTGAAGGACGGTTGATGGGAACCCCAGGTATTGACATGTATTTGTCATAATGCACAGTCCTCGACTATGTGATGATGTTTTAAGCAGGTGTCTGCCGTTTCCTCGCCACCTCATTCCAGAATGCCCATATTTCTGACTTTCAATATGGTGGCTGTTATGTACTAGAGGCCTGGTCACTCCTGTGTCACCAGGGCAGGCAGGTGAGGGCTGCCAATTAGCCAATTAGTGCTGATTGGTTACCTGCTGGGGAGCTTCAAAGGCAGACCCAGAAACACACATGCACGGTCTGTGCCTAGTGAAAGAGCTGTCAGGTTCTTACAGTCCTTGTCCGTTGGGTTACCAGTACATTAGCTTATAGTTATATTAGTAGTTCCTTGGTTTAGTAGCATTTTTGAGTTAGAGCACAGGGTTTTGGTGTTGATTACACATAGGTTGCGTACCCATGAGCCAGGGTCGTAACAATTGGGCGCTCGTCCGGGATCTTTTACCCCTAGCACTTTGTTTGGTGATTTTTTTTTTGTGTTGCACAGGGTGTCATCATATTATGGTTTGGGTGGTGTTCGTTACACATGGTGTAACGTGGGGGCTGAGCCATTTTCATCAAACAGGTGAGTATGCCGTATTTGTTTGTAATTTGATGTGACTACTTATGCTGTTAAAATATATAGTTTAGTAGGCACCACATGTAGATAGGGATATTATTTTCTGGTTGTTGGTTAGCGTCCGGTGCACCGCGTACTCCTGGGGCGGTCAATGAAATGATTGTATATGATCTTTGACTGGTAGCAGGTGTGGTTGAAGAAAGTTAGGTCTACAGGGCATTAGTTTAAGGGTAGGTAGGTTAGGGCGGCCAGGAAACACAGGTAGTGTGGTAGGGCTTGATTTAGTGTTTCTTAGGGTAGACATGTGGTAGGCCGGGGTTTTCTGCAGTTTAGACGTAGAAGCATATGTGGTCACATCAGGTTAGAAGGCGCACCTGTTTGGAATATTTTGTTGGATTTATTTTGTTTGTTTAAGTGTTTGGTGAGCATACCTGGTAGCACCTAACACCCTGCGTGTATGACACGTCTATTTAGGGTGGGTGTGTTTTTTTTTTGTTTTTTTTTGTTTGTGCAACCTGGAAAGGTGCGCTCCGTAGAGCTCACATTTCCACCGCGTCCCTTTATGGTTGTTATTATTGGCATTAGCATTCTTCATGGTTCTTCAGTGGTTCTTCAGTGGTTCTTTAGTGGTTTTTCAGTGGTTCTTTGGTGGTTCTTCGTGGTTTGTTAGTGGTTCTTAGTGACTGTAGGGTAAAGTGAGTAGCTTGTGGTGACTGGTACAGTAACGATGGCTACCATTAAGGATTTTGTTGAGAACCCCTCTGACGAGATGTTGGGAAGGTTTTCCAAAGAGCAGCTTCTGAAGCTTGCTGTGCACTACAATGTGGAGCTTACTGCCAGTGAGAAGCGGTTGAAAACGACTGCCTTGGGGACTTTGAGGGCTATACTCATTGAGGAGCAGGTGATTGTGGCAACGGTGGATGAGCTTCTTTTGTCTGAGGTGTCTCCACAACTCTCTGGCGTGGCGGAAGGTGTTGCCATCGATTGGGGGCCTAGGGAGTTGGCATTTAGGGAAAAGCAGCTACAACAAGAGCGTGAGTTTAAGGAAAAACAGCTACAACAAGAGGAGAGGAGAGAGCACGATCGTGCAATGAAGGAGCTTGCATTTAAGCATGCTGCCTTGCAGGCGGGTTCTCTGCATCCAGAGTCACGTTCCGGGTTTGATGTAGGCAGGAATATTAGGATGGTGCCACCATTCTTTGAGAAAGACGTGGAAAGATATTTTCCCCTTTTTGAACGGGTGGCAACCACATTGAAGTGGCCTGATACCGCCTGGACACTGCTGCTCTCACTATTGTGAATACATACTTCAAGGTCATAGTCCTCACCTCGTGTCTCCAAGCCATCTCTTGACACATCATCACTTTTCCTGTGCGTGTATTCGTGTAAGGATAAGAATGTGTGTATTTCTCCAAAATAGCATTTGTGATTTTGTAAGCGTTTTTTTTTTTTTTTTTTTTTTTTTTTTTACTGTTTACTGTACGATCTTGATGAATGATGATTTTTGGATGGTGAGTTGAGGTGATGTAATACTGGTACAACTGTCTCTGTGTCAGGTTGAAGCTGCCGTCCGTCAGGCCTACTGCGCCGAACCGCTTTAAACCTTTTGAGTTAGCTACATCCTGGCACCAATGACCTGTGTCCAGATGTGGAATGAACAAAAGGCCTGTATTCATAACACATCTCAAAGTAGCAATGCTGACTTGGGTTGAGCCCCCCCCCCCCCGAAGCAGGATAAGTATGGTGAATGACTTGGATCTGTCAACCTGGATCATTATTCCTATACTTCAATTTGACTTGTGCCTACTGACTAACATTTTTCCTTTGGAACAACACACTCTGCCCTTGCAACTTGTCTGATGCGGTATGATCACCTGGTTGGATAATGTCGTTGTGGATTAATGAATCACTGCGCTCACTAGTGTCACGTCTCTCTCTCTTGCACGCCGTCTGTGGGAGACCTTTTGGTGTCACTCTCAGACACTCCATGTTCACCCTTAAGTTTCAAGTTTTGTTTTATTTGTCATATAATGTACATTACAGTGAAATGCTTGGTTCTGTATACTATATGAACCCCCTTAGATTGTGCTTCATACAGTAAAAGGAATAAAGGCCACACACTATACAAAATATACAATATACAAACTAAAGTAACCTAAAGTACAAAGTGAAGTACAATATTCAAACAGTAAAGTAAATGCAAGCTTTTTTAAATGCAAGGATGAGGTAGGGATGTACAAATATTTTTGTATAGATAAAAATATCGTGTAGTAGTGTTTAAAGTGTCTAAAGTGAATGTTAAGGTCAACACCCTTACTTTAGAGTATTACTCCAGTAACTTCTTGGCGAGCTGCTCTAAAAGGCTTAACAGTAAACGGGATTAGAGGGCAAAAAAAAAGTACCATCTGCTTTGCTTGTTGAGTCCGGAGCTGTTCGTTCAGCACCACGGAGGACCACACCTCCCTTCAGACACGGAGAAGAGTAGGGGAAACTATTTGTTAATAATATCATCATCATCAACATCAATGATCATATCTGTATATCAGGAAATTGCCATTCTGATGATAATGCCTGGTGAACTATGCAAACTTGCGAGAAGGTTCTGACGTCGTTGTTGTTGCATGAGCTGAGAGGATTAAGTACCTGTTGATTGAACTCCAAGAAGCCCTGCACGGATTTATTAAACATACCACGGATTTAACATGTTCGACATATCGTGGAAAGTAGTTTTGTACATTGCTGTATTTAGTTTTGCAGTCATTTTTCTGGATATAAGGACAGGTACGTATACACTCAACTTCATCAATTGAGCATTTAGCCCCAACTATACTTGTGTATTCGTATCAAATGAGTCGGAGAGATAACAGCATTTGTTGTTACTACAGATGCAGCGTCAGAAGGTTCCTCCATGGGTTCCTCCTCTCTTCCTCGCGAACTGGAGCGGTCTTCTAACCTCACTGTGGGACTATCGCCTGACATGTACCCGCCGCACATCGTTCAGTTATCCGCTGTCATGACGACGCCTCACGGGGGCCACGCAGCGCTCTCTCGTCGGAAACGGGATCTCTTTTTCCCAAGTGGGGTCAAACTCTGTGCACAGGAGACGAGCCAGCAAGTCATCGCGTCCCACTTGAGTTACTTTCACCTCAGAGGTAAGTAAGCGTGCCTAGACTGAACAACACTGAGTACATCTGCTAGTAGATATAGACGGCAGATTGATTGTTCTGTAGATATGGCTAGAAGCCGTGTTGGCTCTTCAGATCTCTCCCCTCCTCCTCCCCGACCCCTATATCCTCCCCTTTGCAGGGGGGGTGTATTATAGCTCAACAGGGTGTTAACCACTACAACATGTCCGAGTGTGAGACGTGTCCAACTGATATACAGCTGGAGATTTTCCTCTCGTGAGGAGGACTACACACGGGTTGATGAGGGCTGTGCAGCTCAGAGACACTTTCTGCTACTGTATGATGTCAGAGAGGGGGGTGGGGGGGGGGCAGGCAGAATCACAACGTCAGATTACATCTTTGTTGCCTCCGTTAGACAATTAGGTCTTAGGAGATTTTGAAGCAAGGCAACATCTGCTCCACTTTAGACTGTGATTGAAGCAAGCAGGTAAGCACAGTAAGAGAGGAGATAAGTCAATTTAGACTAGGTGCGCCCAGTGGAGCCACAGTGCACTGCAGGAGAGACAGAATTACAAGTCAGATGCTCCAAGCATAATGGACCTTGTATACTTGCAGTTGTTTGAGTTCTATGCGTTTCCAACTGTGATTGGTCCAGAAAGAGAGACCACCCATTTAAAAAGTGTCAGGTAGGCGTGTATATTTTCCCCAAAGGAGTTTCACTTCCGCGTTCGGTTTGCGCTATCTGATTGTTGCATTGCGATTGTTACTCCTAACAATCGCGCCAGCAGGCTGTTACCCTAACCTTAACCCTAACCTTAACCAACTAACCCTAACCTTAACCCTAACCTTAACCAACTAACCTTAACCAACTAACCCTAACCTTAACCAACTAACCCTAACCTTAACCCTAACCTTAACCAACTAACCTTAACCCTAACCTTAACCAACTTTGAAAGAGAGCGACTTCGAAAGAGTCGCCAAGCTTAACGAGTTTGTTAGGAGTAACGCGATTGGCGCTGAGAAAAACCAATCAGATTGCGCAAACCGAACGCGGAAGTGAAACTCCGTTGGGGAAAATATACACGCGTCAGGTAAGGGTGGAGCTTGTGTGTGTGTGTGCAGGACACATCTTTGTGTGTAATCCTCATCACTGAGCTATTGGTTCAGCACACTGTCAACATTGATACGTTGCTAGCTGTCTGTGCAGCATGGGAGGTCAACGATCTGCCGTCATAGTCAGGTTTCATAATGACGCAAGTTAGACTTGGCTGAGATGGTGACTCTTCGGCCCTAGAGACGGTGTTGATTGGGGGGAAGGAGATTGGAGCATTATGTCTCCGTACTGACTTTGGATCAGCGCTTTCTCGGCTGACTCGTGACTCACGGGGAGGGGAGTTATGTCATGGAGTTGGCACGGCAGCGAGGTCAGGGGTCGCATTGGGCTTCAACTTCCTCTGACCTGCTATAGAGGCCAGACACATTAATGGCTTTGCCCAGAATCTGTCCCGGTTTGAACGAGTCTAACATGGATATCAAGCAAGTTGCCAGTGTTTGCATTGCCAAGCTAGACGGGCATTGGGGAGCGATGCCTAGACCCGCGCGATCAGGCGAAGCCCTACCCATCTGGGTAACGTCGGCTATATATATACGATATAAATAAAATAAAATATTTTTATTAGGATAGGGTTATATTTCATTCCTGCCACAGAGCGAGACACCTTACTATAATCTACCTCACCACTTTGGAACTGCTGTCTGACAGCTGTGCGCAATGTTCACTCACTCGGCACGGCGAGTATTTGTATTTCACTTACAAGAACACGCCAACATTTGGGGAAATTGGCTTGCCGTCTTCTCCAGAGAGAGCGAGAAGAAGATAGATACCAGTTTCCTCTCTGTGCGTTCAGTACAAAGCTATCTGGCTGCATGTTGTTAGCCTAGCTTAGCACAATGAATGGAAGCGGACATGACCGGTTAGCCTAGGCCTTGTCCAACTAACACCTCTCCCGAAGGCTAACCGGTCATGTCCGCTTCTATTCATTGTGCTAAGCTAGGCTAACGTGCAGCCAGATAGCTTTCTACTGAACGCACAGAGAGGAAACTGGTATCTATCTTTTTGTCTCTCTCTGGAGAAGACGGTAAGCTCATTGACCAAAATGTTGGCGTGTTCCTTTAATACTAATCCTGGTTCTCCGGAGACTGTGCATTCTGCCCCTACTTTAGACCAGCCATCGTGTTTGTCCAAATAGTGAACATTCTAAATACTTGACCTTTAAACACAGCGTTTTGATTTGCTGGAAAGAATAATCAAAATTTCTCAACTTTTCACATGGGCATTTCCCTCACTATAAACAAGATGACAAGAGGACAATTTGCCAACAGCGAACATTAAATACTTAACCTACAAACATGAAACTGTTCTGATGTAACTAAGAGATTTGCTTGGAAAATAATGTTTCTAAATGCATAGGTATTTCACCTCCAATACGCCAGAGAGCTGCCTCTTGAGTCTATGTTTACCCTCATTGATTTCAATAGTCAATGATGAAAATGCATTCAAATAAAATACTTTTCTGTTGATCGATTTGAAAAAGATTCGGGAATTCAGGTTCTGGTCCTGCAGTCAGCTTATGTGCTAGGAGTTATGGCTGATATGGATACGGTACGCACACATACAGTACAGACACACCCACCGACAGGAATGATTGCAATACCCCCTCATCAGCACTTTGTGTGCGCGGGTGTTTAAAAAGAACATTTTAGACATTAAAGGAACAGTTCACTTGGTTTAAAAAGCTCATCTTTATTGTCACAAACTGTGATCAACTGAAGCTTTTCAATTTATCCCCAAAGCATTGACACCAGTGTTTTGGGGGGGGGGGGGGGGGGGGTTGAAACATTTGTGAGAAATCTGTTTTTTGATTTATTGATTACCTTTATTTAATTCTCGCGAATACAATTGAGAGGAGCCCTCATTTTCAATGATGTCGATTACATTAGGCGGCAATACATTAAACAAAATAGTTGCCCATGTGCTCCGAATGGGCATTTTTGAACAACGCTGCAGGCAGCACTTCCAGGGGACAAGCAATCGTCTAGTTCCAAATGGCCACGTGCTCCAAATGACCATGTGTTGAACGGCACTGCACTAGTTTCTATAAATCACATCTCCGTAATCCAACACTGACAGAAAAACTGCTTCAACAATTATTTTCCTACTAATCATAGGGAAGCTGGTTCTGTTTCTGTAAAAAGAAGCCAATTTTTGTCGTAGGTTGCTGACAAGAGGGTATGGATAATGGTACTTAAATGTACATTTCTCATCAAGCCAGATGCCAAGATATTTATATTCAGTGACTCTCTCACTGTTAGATCCATTTGCAGTGGACACATGCAAGCTATTAAAATGAAACGTTGTGGCTCTAGTAGCCTAAATGGCATGGATTTTGTTTTATTTGCATTAAATACCAGTTAATTAATAACAGCTTCCAAAAGAGCATTGAAGGAAAGTCACATTCAGCAATACAATACACAATAGTGTCATCAGCATAAGGATGGACTTGACAACCACTCAATGAAGAGACAATATCATTCATATAAATGGTGAAGAGGACAGGACCCAATGTTTATCCTTGAGGAACACCCTTTGTTAGCAGCAAGACGGGGCATTTCTGGGCATTATCACACACTGAAGCCTCTCAAACTAATTTCATTCTGACCCCAATCACAAGCCTTTCCATTCAAGCCAATTTGGAAATATTCTTTGTAAGAGCATATAATCAACTCTATCAAATGCTGAGTTTTGACAGATCCACAAAGAGGGCAGCACTGTGTTTCATAATATGATATATATATATAATATTATGTAATATATATATATATATATATATATATATATATATATATATATATATATATAATAACATGATATATTATCTAGAGCAGACACTATATTATTTGTAACTAATGTAATAGCTGAACTAGTGCTGTGATTAGCTCTGAATCCAGATAGGTGTAGACCTAATACAGAATGACGTGAAAATTAGGCTACTTGAGTTGATTGTTTACAAGATTCCAGGATTTTAGCTAAGCAGGGTAATTTGGAGATTGGTCTGTAATTATTGAAATCATCTCTATCACCGCCTTTATGTAATGGAATCACATGGGCCGATTTCCAAACACTATAGGACATCTGCCCATTGAGATAGAAAGAGGAAATATTATGCGTTATTGCTCTGATAATTGGAGCGGACAGTTTTAGAAAAAAAAAAAGAAAAGGATCACATTTTTCCTTTCCAGTTGAGCTCCTGCTATCAATAGCTTGAAATGCTTCACATACATCATTAGGAGAGAAGGGTTGGAATGTAAACTGGGAAACGTGGTTTCATTCAACATCATGAATAAGAAAGGGCCACGTATATATTCCTTTTCAAATAAATGCCAAGCATCAGCAAAGTGTTAATTGAAAGCCAGGCGTACCACATTTGGTTCGGAAATCACAGTCACCATTAGGGAATTAGTGGTTTTGTTAGCTTTTACTGCATGGTGTGAATAGGAGCTAATAATTAGGTGTAAACAGTAATTAGATTTGGCTTTTCTCACAGATGGCTGTGCATTTATTTCATACTTGTCTAAATGGTGACCATTGGTCATAATTGTAATTGGTTCCCCAGAGTGTCTGGAGGCACCTTTCCTTAAAGACAGCTCATAATTTAGGTGAAACCAGGGAGTTACTCTATCTTTTATTCTAAGCTTTTTGAATGGTGCATGTTTGTTGACGACTGAAAGAAAGTCCAGTGCCATTTCAACATCTTGAGATTTCAGATACCTGCCTCAGTTAAAAAAGTCTTAGGTTTCTCTTTGCAACCGTGCAAGATTGAGTCTTCTTTAAGCGAGTATTTCTGATACATGCAATATGACAATGATCATTGATTCCTAGCTCAAAGACACCACCGGCAATCAGTTTGTCAGCCCCATTGGAAAATATGAGATCAATTAAGTGTAGCAACCTGGAAAATATACCTATTATCCAGATGTGCTGACTTGCCTTTCTATCTCCCCTGATGCACCAAGACATTCTAATTAGTCTCCGCTAATATTCTCTCAAACAATGATGCTCGCCCCTCCTTGTTCTACTCACTGGAATATGGATTATGAACAGGATTACTGGACCCTACTCTATCAGCCTCTTCCTTGTGACTAGTTGGCGGCGCTAGCAGGGGGCGGTGGCAGGCAGAGAGCGTACGTGAGAGACGGAGAAGGAAGTGGACGGAAGTGCGAGGAAGCAGCCTCTTCGACATTGGACTTGGACTGGTTCGGTCGTGTCTGGAGAGCCCCGTATTGAACCTGAGTATATTACGGGTTATCCTATGAATGTACTCGTAGTGGAGCCTTGCATGTTTCTCCCTGAATATCCCTAGTGATATACCACGAGTTATCCTAGAATAAGAACGGTATAGCCGAGTTGGGCTTAAGTTAAAGTTATTCCCTCTAGCGAGGCGCCCCGCCAGCGTGGCGCGAAGAGAACCGGTGTTTAGGAGCACCCTGCGTTATGATATATCCCGTCTAGCAGAAGGGCTGTTTGGTACCCAGAGTTTAGCTGCAGTGTGAGTGAGGGCAAGTAGATCCGCGTGTCGACCCAGCACCAACTCTACAACCAGTCCGACCCGGCTGTCTACAACCAGATCTGCACCCGGCTGCCTTCAGAGACCGACAGAGGTCGCTACCACCCAGCACACGCTCTCAGCCCAACACTGCCCTCTGCTCCAACCCCGCTGAGAGCGTTCAACGCCATCTTGCCTTCCGGACGACGGTGGTGCGGCGATGCCGCCATTTTGGATGAGTACAAATGAGCATCTATGCTCCGGAGCTATTACACCGTACACAGTGTGGTGCAGCCTGCGGGCGGAGTTAACGTTGCTACTACAGTTCATAAGGGGAACCCCAAACAAAATATGCCGGCATTAAGATAGGACTTTTGTAAGGTATTAGTGGGCCCACCTTTTGATTTCTTTTCATTTTCTTTGAGTGTGATACCGTGTTTGTGTTTAATAATATTTTCCCATCTAAGTAACCCTTTCCCTGTGGGGAGGTTACAGACCTGTTGCATTACAAGTAAAGCCTAGAGAGGTATTATTCTTGCCGTATAATTAAAGCCTGACAGAGGTATTATGCAGGGCGACCCAGACGTGGGTGAGGAGCCAAACCTATTGCAGTATATTACCCCTGATACTAACCCAGAGGTGGGTGTATAAAATACGGGTTTAGGAGGTATTGAGTCGATGAAACGGAGTTATAGTGGGACTTCAGTCCATTTGGTCATTATCATTAAATCCTTGTAACTGACCAGTATAGTTAATATTAAAGAATTAGATGGGAGTTCTGTGTGCGTGTCCATTCATGAGCGGGTCAGCAACTCTTTTGGTGTGGGTAACGTTAACCTAATTAACCCTTTCTTATTCCACCTTTCTCTTTTCATTGTAAGGTTTCTAGTGTCACTGAGGGAGGGTACTGCTTGCGGGGGGAACTCAGGGTATTTATTTACAATTCAGTCACTAGGTGTGGGAGGGTTTAAGGAGCGTCTGGGGGAAGTGGGAGCGTGTTGGGGAGTACTGCTGACCGCCCTGCTGCAGGGAAGGAAGACCAGAGTACCAGACCAGGTTGGTAAATCCCGGGCCCCATCCACTCACACTACCAGCCTCCAGTCGAAGCTCCAGACTCAAAGACGGAGGTGCAGTCAGACAGAGCTCTACTGTGTCTCGCTACCCAGTGATTGTGCCCACCCGTTCCCACGAAGCAGGGATAATCCACCCTGCTACATAAGGAAGACCTAGAACAATCCTTAAAATTTGGCCAAGTGTGTTCTGTTGAGGGGCTAAAACGAGGCCTCCACTAACCTCCTTGAGATAACCTGATGTAACATTCAGCCAGTTAAGGTTAAAGTCACCCATGACAATCAATTCAGCATCAGAATATTGAGAGAGTAGATCTGCTATTTTGCGTCAACTGACCCCTCACCACGACCACTGAGACAGGCCCCCAACTGAACCTTCAGCGCGAGAAACTCAAGACGTCCAGACATGGTGACAGCATCTAGAACAGTCACAGAGCAACCGGATCTACCATATTATAACCAGCCCTCCTCCCCTTCCGATCCTGTCCACAGGTTGTAATCCCCTAGAGCTACAGCGACGTCATTCACACTCATCTTGAGCCAAGTTTCACTCAAAACCAGGATGTCAGGATCTGTCTGCAGAGTTAATATATACGTACATGATCTTATTTCTGAAGTAAGCTTCTAATATCTAAGTGACTTATCCCTAGTCCTTTTTTGTTCGTAAAAGTAAGTGGAAGTCAATGGAGTACTTTAGCATGGCTATGGAAAATCACATGTACACGTAGCACCTACCTTCTACCTGGAACAACTTCCTAACACTGTTAGCTATATAGAAGGATAGGTCTCTGATGCTCCTGAGTATCCGATTCTATTTTGTTTTGTTCTGTTTTTGTTCTGTTCTGTTTGTGCAGTTCTCTTTTTGTATTTTGTTTCTTAGTTTAGGTCACCGTTATCCTCCCCCCTCCCTTCTTTTTATTGTAAAGTGCCTTGGGTACATGAAAAGCGCTATATAAATTCAAGCCATTATTATTATTATTATTATAATACAGGTGCGTTTTGTTTTCAGAGATACGTCAATGGTCCTTTTTTTTATCCACTTTTATCTTTCATACTTTACAATGCCAATAATAATAATAATACTATGGCTTAATCCCAGATGTTTCCCACATGTGAGACGATGTCAGCTGTCAGATTCAAAACAAAAAGGACAAGGTTTTCTGCAGGATATCGTGCAGCATCATGTCTGTTGAGAGCTGTAAAAGGTGATTTGTTTGCTGTGAATTGACCACCATGCCACTGTCGACCGCTGTTTTGACCAGTGTGCCAGGAGACGGTGTGGGAGGCTTTCAAGGTCTTCTGGGACCGCCTCCCGGAGCAGGAAGAATACCAGAGCTGGATGAGCCAATGCCAGGGCGGAGTCGCTACGCCACAGATTATCGGCGACTACTTCAGCCAATCACCGGAGCACCAGGCTTTGGTTGACCGAGTGAGTGGATGATTTTTCCCCCCATGTGAATGAGAGTAATACACAATACACTGTACCAACTGGATGACTCACTATTTATTGAAATTTTCTTCATTTTGCAGAAAACATCAGTACAAAAAAGGTAAAGACAACTGTCCACCGTCTCCCCTTGTCCCTCGATGATCACTGTCTCTAATATAAACCAGTCTGTTCACTGCGTTGTGTAAATGTGTCATTCTTCCCCCTTTTGTCTCTCTCTCTCCACCATGTGTAGTGAGCCTACTCGGTCATGGCAGAATATGTGTGGGTAAGGTTGTCATGATTCTTTCAACCTTTATTTATTTATTATTTTATTTCGCCTTTTATTTAACCAGGTCAGTCCCATTGAGACACAGTGATCTCTTTTCCAAGGCAAGCCTGGTCAAGACAGCAGCTTAAATCTTCGAAATTCGACAGTTAAAACAGACAATGCAAAATTATTACACAAAACAATACCAAATCAACAACAGATAGACAAGATACAATCTGGTCAGAACAATAGAGTTAAATAGTGGGCCTTTCATATAAAGCAGAAGCGAGAACGATATGAGGCTGATTTTAAGTTACTCACACATGGTTTTTAAATGTTCTAAGAGAAATGAGCTCCTTCGGGTCCAGAGTGCTCTGTAGTGAATTCCAGGCAGCGGGTGCAAAGTGCATGAAGGAGTTCATTGGCGAATTCAGTGAGAACTTTTGCGGATATCTAACCTTACCTGTCCATATCATCATCCTACCCCCTTCTTCTGTAACCAGCCATAGAAATGGTGCACCCTCTGTCTCCCTCTCTATGCAACACCCTACATTTTCACTGTTCAATACACTTTCCCATTGTGACTTTGTGTGCCACTGACCTTCAACCTTAACTAGCCCCCTTGAGTGCTCAGGAGTGTCAGGCTCACGTAGTGAAAACTGTAACTATGGTTCTAGAAGTGCAGTAGTACAAGTGGAATGTCTGTCACTCACCGTCAACCTTGATGTTAATCCATTTGTGGAGAAAACAGCAAAAATTTTCTGTGTCCACAGCTCTTCAACGCCAGCGACTGTGGAGGCTGAGAGTCCATTGGAAGGTCAGTGTCTTCTCACAGTAGCACACCTCACACCTGTGTGTGTGTGTGTGTACTCTAACTCACAGCAGGGTTGAGCTACTCTGTGCCTATGCACATTAGTACATTACCTAGTTATGCACATTAGTACATTACCTAGTTATGCACATTAGTACATTACCTAGTTATGCACATTAGTACATTACCTAGTTATGCACATTAGTACATTACCTAGTTATGCACATTAGTACATTACCTAGTTATGCACATTAGTACGTTACCTAGTTATGCACATTAGTACATTACCTAGTTATGCACATTAGTACATTACCTAGTCATGCGCATTAGTACATTACCTAGTTATGCGCATTAGTACATTACCTAGTTATGCACATTAGTACATTACCTAGTTATGCACATTAGTACATTACCTAGTTATGCACATTAGTACATTACCTAGTTATACACATTAGTACATTACCTAGTTATGCACATTAGTGTGTTACCTAGTTATGCACATTAGTACATTACCTAGTTATGCACATTAGTGCATTACAGAATTATGCACATTAGTATGTTACCTAGTTATGCACATTAGGTATCATTTATCATCTGCATGTGTGATAAGTTGGAAGTTGATACAATACTTTGCCACAATTTACTTATAATACAAAATATGAAAGGCAAAAATATGATACACACAATAACTAACTGTTTCCAATGACTAAAAACATAGCTCTCTTTGTGTTCTGGCCCATTCAGTAGGAGTGTGTATTTGTCTGTGTGCGTATGCTGTTGTCTGCCTCTTATCTTCATCCCTTATGTTAGTGTGTCTCTGTGTATGTTAATGTGTGTGTGTGTGTATGTTAGTGTGTGTGTGTGTGTATGTTAGTGTGTCTCTATGTATGTTAGTGTGTCTGTGTGCATGTTAGTATGTCTCTGTGTATGTTAATGTGTGTGTATGTTAGTGTGTCTCTGTGTATGTTAGTGTGTCTGTGTGTATGTTAGTGTGTCTCTGTGTATGTTAATGTGTGTGTGTATGTTAGTGTGTCTCTGTGTATGTTAGTGTCTTTGTGTATGTTAATGTGTGTGTATGTTAGTGTGTCTCTGTGTATGTTAATGTGTGTGTATGTTAGTGTGTCTCTGTGTATGTTAATGTGTGTGTATATTAATGTGTCTCTGTGTATGTTAATGTGTCTCTGTGTATGTTAGTGTGTCTGTGTGTATGTTAGTGTGTCTGTGTATGTTAGTTTGTCTATGTGTATGTTAGTGTGTCTATGTGTATGTTAGTGTGTGTATGTTAGTGTGTCTATGTGTATGTTAGTGTGTCTATGTGTATGTTAGTGTGTCTCTGTGTATGTTAGTGTGTCTGTGTATGTTAGTGTGTCTGTGTGTATGTTAGTGTGTCTGTGTGTATGTTAGTGTGTCTATGTGTATGTTAGTGTGTCTATGTGTATGTTAGTGTGTCTATGTGTATGTTAGTGTGTCTATGTGTATGTTAGTGTGTCTCTGTGTATGTTAGTGTGTCTATGTGTATGTTAGTGTGTCTATGTGTATGTTAGTGTGTGTATGTTAGTGTGTCTCTGTGTATGTTAGTGTGTCTATGTGTATGTTAGTGTGTCTATGTGTATGTTAGTGTGTCTATGTGTATGTTAGTGTGTCTATGTGTATGTTAGTGTGTCTATGTGTATGTTAGTGTGTATGTGTATGTTAGTGTGTCTATGTGTATGTTAGTGTGTCTGTGTGTATGTTAGTGTGTCTATGTGTATGTTAGTGTGTCTATGTGTATGTTAGTGTGTCTATGTGTATGTTAGTGTGTCTATGTGTATGTTAGTGTGTCTATGTGTATGTTAGTGTGTCTATGTGTATGTTAGTGTGTATGTGTATGTTAGTGTGTCTATGTGTATGTTAGTGTGCACCCGGCCAGTCCAGGTAGAGCCTTGGAGAGTAGTCTGAGTCAGGGCTCAGGGAAGTCTAATCCACCTTAATGGTCCTTGGTAATAATCACAGTACTTAATCGCTTCTTCAATAAACTGACAATCCCGTCTCTCACACCTGGCTAAACCCAACCACCCAGAGACCGGAGGTGCTGCAGAGGAGGACGAAACAGCGGAGGAGGAGGTTGTGGGCACAGCGGTGAGTACAACCACACACACCTACACACACACGCACGCACATGCACGCATACACACACACACATGCACGCATATACACACACACACACACTCACACACACACACACACACACACACACACACACATTTGAAATGTTTATTTATGTCCACATGAACAGAAGTACAAGGAGGCCTCATACAAAGGACATAAACACTGCGAGTGCAGTCAGAAATTATAAAAACGAGGAGTTTACACACACACACACGCACGCACGCACGCACGCACGCACGCACGCACGCACGCACGCACGCACGCACGCACACACACACACACACACTGTCTACATTCGACTTGGTGTTTTAACCCCTGATCTCTCTCCCCCGGTACAACAGGACAATGACATAGCCATGGAGTCTCCCAGCCCTCCTGCCCTGGAGCAGGTAGTGGGGCTGAGCCTCTTCCTGCCTGGAAAGACCTACAGCGAGGAGTTCAAAGACCCCGACAGCCTCCAGTACCAGACCCTCAACAGACAGCTCACTGAGAAGGTAGGGTTGAACTCTTCACTGTATCTCTATACCACCTCACTGAGAAGGTAGAATTGAAGTCTTAACTGTATCTCTATACCACCTCACTGATAAGGTAGGGTTGAACTCTTCACTGTATCTCTATACCACCTTACTGAGAAGGTAGGGTTGAACTCTTCATTGTATCTCTATACCACCTCACTGAGAAGGTAGGGTTGAACTCTTCACTGTATCTCTATACCACCTCACTGAGAAGGTAGGGTTGAACTCTTCACTGTATCTCTATACCACCTCACTGAGAAGGTAGGGTTGAAGTCTTCACTGTATCTCTATACCACCTCACTGAGAAGGTAGGGTTGAAGTCTTCACTGTATCTCTATACCACCTCACTGAGAAGGTATGGTTGAACTCTTCACTATCTCTATACCACCTCACTGAGAAGGTAGGGTTGAAGTCTTCACTGTATCTCTATACCACCTCACTGAGAAGGTATGGTTGAACTCTTCACTATCTCTATACCACCTCACTGAGAAGGTAGGGTTGAAGTCTTCACTGTATCTCTATACCACCTCACTGAGAAGGTATGGTTGAACTCTTCACTATCTCTATACCACCTCACTGAGAAGGTATGGTTGAACTCTTCACTATCTCTATACCACCTCACTGGTTGAACTCTTCACTGTATCTCTATAGCACCTCACTGAGAAGGTATGGTTGAACTCTTCACTATCTCTATACCACCTCACTGGTTGAACTCTTCACTGTATCTCTATACCACCTCACTGAGAAGGTAGGGTTGAACTCTTCACTGTATCTTCATACAGTACCTAACATGTACCATTACAGTACTCTGAACCAATATCTTTTTTTAGTGTGGGTGGCACTAGTGGGAATCAAATCCTTAATCCTGGTATTGTTAGTGGTCGGCTCTTCTCCTTCGGCCACACAGGACGACATCTATCAATCTTCTAACTCTCTCTCTCTCTCTCTCTCTCTCTCTCTCTCTCTCTCTCTCTCTGTCTCTGTCTCTGTCTCTGTCTCTGTCTCTGTCTCTGTCTCTGTCTCTGTCTCTGTCTCTGTCTCTCGCTCTCTCTCTCTCTTTATGTCTCCCTGTGGTCCCAGCTGGACCCCTCTCTAACTCGCTGTATTGCATTCTTTATGGTGTGTGATTGATGCATAGTTAGTTTTACATGCAGGGTAAGAGCAGTAGTAGTTAAAGCCCAACTCTTGGGCAGCGGTTCAAGAACACTTTATGGGTGGAATTTGACACTGAGACGAAAAATATGGACACACACACTTTTTCTTTTCCAGTTTCTCGGAAAATGCAATGTTTTCGCCTTTTGATCCTTTCCCGTGGCACATCACATAGACACATGCAAGTAGACACACACACACACACACACACACACACACACGCACACACACACACACACACACACAGGTGGTTCACATACATGTTCAAAACATATTGGCCTGTTAGTGTGCACAACATTGCATGGAAGAAGAATACCCCTTGTATCTGACCTGGTTTACATTCTGCTCCGAGCTCCCAGGTACATGGATCTGAATCCTCCACCATAAACACACTTGCGCTCTTGTTATGACTCTCCACCATGCTTTATGATACAGTGGAAAATGAGGGGAGGACAGGAACGGGAGACTTGGGGATTGGATCAGTGAGGGGGGGACAGGGGGACGGAGTGGGCCCAGTGGTATAGTCTGTCTGCATCTCTCTGAGCGTAACTTAGTGTTTTCCCTGCATGCCTCTACGACGTCTAATCAGCCAATCACCAGCATTATTAGATCTTGGTACAAGCAAGCTACATTACTGACGCTGATGGAATTGACTCCTTAGTATTTGTTATACTTGATAGTCATCAAAGGTATTGACGTTTGGTACCCAGCCCTACTGTGTCAATGAGTCAGTAAAAAAAAAGGCTTCTTGCTTATTCCAACTCCACCTGCAGCTCAACCCCAGGCCACAGTGTGAGCAAATATAATTCCATTTTTATTTGATCCAAAGCGCTTTACAACTTATGCCTCACATTCACCCATTCACTCACACATTCATACATCGACGGGCGGAGGCGACCATGCAAGGTGCCAACCCGCTCATCAGCAGCAGTTAGGGGTTAAGTGTCTCGCTCAAGGACACTTTGACACGCTGTCGGAAAGAGCTGGAATCAAACCGGGAACCTTCTGATTACCAGATGACTGCTCTACCTCATGAGCCACTGTCACCCCAAGCGTGGTTTCGAACAACATTTCTATTGTTCTACTTTGCCGGCCAAGTGGTGGTTTGATGAGAACCAGAATAATAGAGGCAACAAAGGGACATTGTTCAGTTTCTACTTCTTTCATTCACGAAACAAACAAAGATCAGCTCCCTTTTCACTTTTATATGGAGATCCCCTGATATAGGAACATTACATTTTGAGTGATCCATATTGATCCACTTTTTGATCATTTTTGATCCCACAATGGATACAGCTTATTGGGTTAAAAAGGAATCAGAAACACTTCATTCAACAAATACAATGGAGTGCGTACTTGAATTGAGACACTGTACAATAGTAGACAATAGACGTGTCTTATGGATTGACCATGTGCTGTGTCTGTGTGCAGATTGAGGAGGCTATGGAAGATCTGCCCGGCTTCAAGAGTGTCACAGTGCTGGGGTTCAGGTCAGTATTTCACCTGCGGCCTGCAGCAAATGTCATTTTCTCATCTCTTTGGCAGATTTCCTTATAAAAATTGGATTTTAAGACCTTTTTGCAGTGCAGATGTATCTTACTGGGACGGTTTTTCATCTGTTTTATTGCAGATCTCAGCAGGATGCCCACGGGTGAGTGATAAAACCACGATGACAATATAAACCCTCTTTGGACGTTAGCCCGAGAATCATCCGTTGTATTCCCCTCATCAATGTCCACATAAACCCAGAGGTCTTGAGGTTGATCTCCTAGCAACTTCCTCTTTTACCAGCTCCCTGCGTGTGTGTGACGTCAGGCTCCGTCCATGCTGTGTTTACCTACAGTATGAGCGTGGGCATGTGTGAAGGTGTGTCAGGGGGTTGACTTGGTAATGGCGTTAGCACGGTCACTCACCTGGTAAGTGGGATCAAGGTGGGTCGGAGCAAACGAGCAGCTGCTAACCTACAGAGGAGATTATCCACAGGGCTTTTACGACCCCAGGGGAGGGAGGACTGGAGGACGGGGGGGATGGACGAGGGGAGGGGGGGTAGATGGAGCAAAGGTGAAGGGGAGCGATAGATAGGAGGAGATGGAGAGGAAGATGGCGAAAGAGTAAGAGACAGATGAGATTATCTGTAGGGCTTTACAACCACACATCACCCAGCCCACACCACCCAACATCACCCAACATCACCCAACATCACCCAACATCACCCAACACCACCCAGCCCACACCACCCAACATCACCCAACATCACCCAACACCACCCAGCCCACACCACCCAACATCACCCAACATCACCCAACACCACCCAGCCCACACCACCCAACATCACCCAACACCACCCAACATCACCCAACACCACCTAGCCCACACCACCCAACATCACCCAACATCACCCAACATCACCCAGCCCACACCACCCAACATCACCCAACATCACCCAACATCACCCAACATCACCCAACACCACCCAACACCACCCAACATCACCCAACATCACCCAGCCCACACCACCCAACATCACCCAACATCACCCAACATCACCCAACATCACCCAACACCACCCAGCCCACACCACCCAGCCCACACCACTTAGCCCAGCCAGATGCTCCACACACTGGCTCCCATGGCAAGGCAATGTATGGTCCTAGGCTACTACTGTTGCAGGGCCGTGTATATTGGTGGCAACATATTTGACAATATGTTTCTATTTGAGGCAAATCTGCGTTAGTTTTCAGTATGTTACTGACTGGAGAGAATCGGAGGGGAGGATTAATAGAGGAAAGATGGGGAAGAGATGGATTAGAGATGGAGAAATGGAGAGAGAGCACGACCCCTTACACGCCAGCTGCAAGCACCGCTCATAGACGGTCTTTGCACTTGGCACATGGCAGAGAGTTCACTCACATTTTATAGATAACCACACTGTCTGTACCCTCAATAAAGTGTGTACACACACACACACACACACACACACACACACACACACACACACACACAGTATATATTCCAGTAAATTATTTACATCTGGCTATATGATGTGGGGAGCCTTCCTTGTCGCTTACTGTAGATCTCAGGGTAGAACAGGGTTAGAGGTGTGTGTGTGTGTGTGCGCAGGGAGCTAACGGGGGAGAATGAGATCTCCTAAAGAGGACTGATTATCGGCCCGGCACGTGCTCAGCGCTCTGCCAGAGCCCAACAAACTAGGTCAAAGTAGAGCACTCCCAGTAGTCTAATGAAGCCTGATAAATGAATTTTTCCAAAAAGACCTTGGAGTCCGTTGTGAGGTTTCCGTGTTTATTATTGTGGTATTGATCCCTCTGGCTGACTGGGCAGTTTCTGGGGATATAATCACCATTTTGAGTTCCAACCAGAAGTGAAGGAGTGGAGCCACTCGTCTGGGAGCTCCTCTACAAGTCTTCTAGCAGGTTGGACGTTAAATCAGAGACCTGCCTCTGCACTTTCTGCCTCCAGGAGGGCCGTTCCAGGAGACGTTATTGCACTCTTTCTGAATACGTTAGCTGAAAGTAAAGTTGGGTGACCTGGCGAGACCCGTGAATATGAAAGATTTATCACCGTGATATATTGATATTGGTATCATACTGCCAAAAAACAACGATTTCATTGGTACCATGGTAAATGGTACGGTTTTATAAAAATACGTACTACAATGAACCCTCGCACCGAAGAACTGTATAACTAACCCAGTTTGCGGCGGCGTGAATGTGAGCAGAAAGTGCTCGACCTCTACTGTCTTTTAACTATGAATGAACATAGCACTCTCACTTACCACCTTGTATATAATTGTGCTCTCACTTACCACCGTGTGTGTGTGTGTGTGTGTGTGTGTGTGTGTGTGTGGTGTGTGTCCGTCCAGTCAGGACGGCGTGTCGGCGGACTACGCGGTCACGGTGGAGGTGGACGGCGCAGGGGTGAACCACATGCAGATGGACTACCTCACCCTGCACTTCAACCGGGTGGAGGCCTCGTACCGGGAGGTGGAGGAGCGGCCCACTCTGGCCTACGCCGCCAGCGAGGTCCAGGCCTACGTCACCGAGGAGCTGGTGGCCGGCGGTAAGATGGTCTCTAACTACACACCCTCAAGACCCCTACGCTCTGCATCTTCTGGCTGTCTCAGACCTACTCCTATCCGAGCTCCGGGAGGGTCATCAAGGAGAACCTGCCTTTTCTCAGTCCTTGCCCCACAATGGTGGAATGAACTACCCACCACAGTTAGGACAGCCGAAACCCGTACAATCTTTCGCCTTCGACTAAAAACGCACTTCTTCAACCATTATCTAAATTTTTTAATTTTTTTATAAAAATCTAACCCTAACT
Source organism: Notolepis coatsorum (assembly GCF_963971535.1). Classification (NCBI taxonomy): domain Eukaryota; kingdom Metazoa; phylum Chordata; class Actinopteri; order Aulopiformes; family Paralepididae; genus Notolepis; species Notolepis coatsorum. The sequence goes on from NC_140167.1 coordinate 190,735,209, forward strand.
AACCTTACTGTCATGCACTTGTCCTAATATACTAACCTACACTGTAGCATGCAACACTTTGATGAACATTGTTACTCAGCTGATAGAGTTGTGCCCTTCCTGATGACTTGTCGTACAGAACCTGTAAGTCGCTTTGGATAAAAGCGTCAGCTAAATGTAAATGGTAAGAGTGACGTCTGGCACGCGCCCTCCCACGCCGCCGCCACCGCATCTGACACCGGTTATCATACCGCTTCAGAACAGACACAAACGCGCGTGACGTCAACGCAGCTGTTTATATATCGCGGTAGTCGTTTTATGGTGTCAGTGCAAATGTTATAGGCTCCCTATCAGATAGAAACACAATATAATCTGCTCATTACCCACCCTGGACCACTTGACAAAACACTCTAGGCTTGTATTTCAGTTTTTGTTCTTTTACTATTCTCATGTTTCTTCGTCATCTGCTTCTCGTCTGTCGAAGAGTGCACCGTATCTAAAGAGGGATCCCAGTTAAAAAGCGGGACGGTTTTTGATGACCAAAATAACAGAGTCATCGTTTTTAGGGTTCGTGTATTTATTCAGTTAAATGCTCATCGTTAAATCTAATAGAACTCCCACAGAAGTGGTGCTTGGAACCTGAGAACAGACATCCCCCACCCCCCCCCCCCCCCCCGATCCCCCCGCCCCCGCTTCAATAAAATCCCTGATCTTGGCTACGATCAGTTCGAGTCTCAAACCCAATGAAGGCATTAAGAGTCTCTCTCACTCTCACTCTCACTCTCACTCTCACTCTCTCACACACACACACACACACACAAAGAGAAGATCTTTAAATGGAATTGCCCTGGCCTCTGAGGACGGGAGCTTGACCCTCTCAGTAAGTAGGTTAGGTCGCTCTCTAGCTGCTGGGGAGGAAGCGGAGGCCATAACGATAATAATGACTCTACCATCTCCCCCTCCTCTCCACCCTGACCGTGCGGGGTGTCATTAGTTCATCGTGTTAGCCGAGTTAGCTGCTCAGAAGAAGATGGCTGCCATGACTGACGGACGGCCCCGCGTTAGTCCTAAAGGCGGGGGGACACCTGACTCTGAAACGGCTGCCTGGCACGTCAGCCTGAGGACTAACAGGCCCCAGGCTCCGGCACGCGTCCTAATTCACTAATAGCTTTGGCCCGCGGTGGCCGACACAGGGGCCAGATCTGATTAGTATGGGCAGATAAACGCATCGTCAGTAGAAACACCTGTCGCGGCTGGAGACGGAGAGCGTCTGCTGTGGCCAGAGTTTCTGATGACTTATAGGGTTGATACTGTATCAAGAGATTCAAGAGTTTTATTTGTCACATACATACACGAGACATGCAGTGAAATGTAGGTGGCCATGCCCGCCTGGATTGTGCAAAAATACAAATAATAAAATAGAATAATAAAATAGAATAGACAGACATGATTATTAAAAAGTAATACGAATAAAATACAGTGTTGACTGTAAGTCCTGTAGACACTGTAGTCGTTGTGCAAGTTTTCTTCTTTTGTTATGTTGACCGTTTGCATCTCATTATGCTTTCACAGCCGCGGAGTCGCTCGAGGATGTCCTGCCCGTCGACGATGCCACGGTAAGCTGAGCGATTTCACTTGCGGAACCAGATACATTTTTTGCTTTATGTGCAGTTGGAAGGCTGAGAGTTTAGACGGAGTAGGGGAGACACAGGAGACACCTCTCTAGGCCAGGGGTTCCCAAACCTTTCAGGCCGGGACCCAGAAAATAAGGCGTCAGAGAGCCGCGGCCCAATGCACATCGTCAGGCTTTTTTTTTTTTTTTTTGTGCCAGGCGACCGATTTTTTAAGCCAAATATCACTTCAATCCTATTAAGTTAGTTCAAGTTAGTTATTCATTTATATGTGCTATTTATGAGAGGGCTAACTTGTTGCAAAATAATAATGAAAATAATTATAGCCTCATTAAAATACTATTGTTGCTTTGGTTGTTTTCAGCGTTTTATGTGCATAATCTGTTATTTAGTTTGAAATGTTTGTTGAAATAAGTAGATTTTTCGTTTTTGTTTATTTATTAAGTTAATATAAAACCATATACCCGGTAGTCACATTTTAGAATACAATAGAATAGAATTTTAGAATACAACTAGAAACACTGTCCTGGCCTGCTTCTAAGTTCAGTGGCCTGAAAAAAAATAAAATAAAAATAGATTTAAATTTTTTTTTTTGGAAATCATCTCGCGGCCCTCCCGTGGCTGCCCGACTTTGGGAACCACTGCTCTAGGCAAGGCAGGACCCAGAAGCGGCCTTCTCCCTGGCAACTGCAGTCTGATATTTGAGTCTGTGTTTGAGGGAAGGTATTAGGGCTGTACCGAATGAAATTTTTTAACATTCGAAGCTTCTATTGAAGTATTCGAATGAAGCTTCGAATGTAAAAAAAAGTGTTTTCATAAAAAAATGTATTATGAAATATATTATTATTATTTTTTACTAAATCCTCAATTTGAATAAAGTGATTAATCTGATTAAATTAGTATTTTTTTTATTAAATCAACTTTCTTTAATGAATATAACTCATCAGTTTCGTCAAATATAAATAATCCAATAAGGGGCACGGTTGGTACGGAAGTGATGGTGACGTCTTATAGTATAATATTAGTGTAGCCTAAACTTTATCTGCAACTGCGAAGAAACCCCCAATTGGTTTAAACATATTGAATAGACATATACAAAAAAGATTTATTAAAATAAAAAAGAATAATAAAAATAAGTTTTTTTTTTTATTTTCATTTTTTATTCGAATGTCAACATTATGATCGAAGCTTTGAAGCATTCGGTACAGCCCTAGAAGGTACGTACGTACGGTAGATAACTGGTCGGCCGGTGTTTATCCAGGGCTCACCAGTACAGGTGGAGGATGAAGACGAGCTTTGGGGATTAACTCCCTTGCTATAATAAACCACTGCTATACTGGGACAAGGACTACAGTTCACCCCCCGGAACAGGAGCGGGATCAGCATACTGGAGCCTATAGTCTGTCCAGATCATTACACATCTTTATTTATACTGTCTAGAGAGAGGTCTGAATGTACTGTATGGTGGTAACCAGAGATACGGTCCCTACCGTCAGCCTGCTGCTTCACTTTACATCTCAGCCTCTAAGTGATTAATTGGAGTCATTATGTGGATTGGGGAATAGTTTGGCGAACTCCCACTCGGTAATTGATTTACAGGCAAGAGCTTCCCCCCAGCTACTAGGCCACAGAAGCACTTGGCCCACGGTAGCTACCGCCCTGGCCCGATCCGAAATCTGGGCTTCTCAGCCTTTTTCTATGTGCGTTTCTCTGAGCTGTGTTCATTCAGTAATAAGGAGGAAATGTCTCCTTTAAAACTCGCACCTTGGAGGCGGTGTGTGTCCTGGTCGTTGTAAACCGCGACTCCTATTGGTCGGTCGGGGCGCCTGTTCAGCAGGGAGGGGATCTGGGGGAAATAGCGCGAACCTCTGCACGCGTTACATTCCCCCAGTGAAACTCCTCGCTGTCGGGTGAAAAGAAGCGGCTGGCGACTCCACATGTATCGGGGGAGGCATGTGGTAGTTCTACACCCTCCCCAGGCCGACAGTGGGGCAAGGCGTGCCACAGCCAGGAGAATTGGCATAACGACTACAAAAAAACCTGATAGCCGGCCCGGCGGACACCACTGGAGCTATTTCATTCTGATCTGTGTTTGTGATGCAGGATAACGTTGTGGTTAATGAGCCGGCGCCGGTGCCGGAAGGCGAGGGCGGCGGTGCAGATGGAGGGCCGGAGCCCTCTGAGGGAGAGGTCGCCGCCACGGGGGAGAACGACGTCATCGTGCTGGAGGAGAGCATCACCCAACCTCCTGCTGCTGCAGCCACCGCCGCTGCACCCATAGCCGACGGTGAGCGACGATGTTACACACGCACGGTGGCTCAGGAGGTAGAGCGGTCGTCTGGTGATCGGAAGGTTCCCGGTTCGATTCCCGCTCCTCCCGGGGCAGTATGTCGAAGTATCCTTGAGCAAGACACTTAACCCCTAATTGCTCCCGATGAGCTGGTTGGCACCTTGCATGGTCGCCTCTGTCGTCGGTGAGTGAATGTGTGAGTTAATGGGTGAATGGGTGAATGTGAGGAACAAATTTGGATAAAAGCGCTATATAAATGCACCATTTACCATTTACACACACACGCACACACACACACACACACACACACACACACACACACACACACACACACACACACACACACTGTATGGTAGCATGTACATTAATGCTGTATATACTGTATACATATATTTATTCTTACTGTATACCGTACTTTTCGCACTATAAGACGCTCACACACGAGCAGCCACTTAACACTTTAACATGAGCGGGCACACACTCATGTCGCACACACGCACACTTATGGCCAAAGGAAAGGACACTTTAAATTAGAATAACAGGAACAGTGTATTGCACTACCAAAGCTAACTAGCATGTCACACATGCTCTGTAAATAACTATGTACAGATACCGAGATGTCACTCCATGTTACCTGCTACCTGTTACTGCACAATGTTGTTTTCTTCTTTTGATTCTATTATATGTACCACTGTATTGCACATCGTTGCGGGCAAGACCACCCGCATTTCATTGTATACCTGTATGCCGTGACAATTAAAACTCTTGACTTGACTTGACTTGACCTGACTATAAGCCGCAGCAGCTAAATTGAATGATGTGTACATATATAAGCCGCACTGGACTATAAGCCGCAGGTGTTTTAATGTTTAATTACCATATGTAATTAGCATTGGGACACAATACTGTCAGACAAATAACAAGAATTAACTCATTTACAAGTTGTATTAAGTTTAGCAAATAAGGGAACAGATAAATAACATTTCAATGCAGTCAAAAAAGCAATATTTAGATTTTTACATTTTCGGGTTTGGTCACGTCGAGTCACATATAAGCCGCACCGTTATATAAGCCGCAGGGTCGAAAAATGGGGGAAAAAGCCGCGGCTTATAGTCCGAAAAGTACGGTATATATATATATCCACATCTGTCTCTACATACCTACATATAATCCTTTTTACATATCTGTAGATAGATACTATATCTGTAGTTCTGTACATATCACTTACCTACTCTTACTAGTTACGCTGCTGGCCAGTATGACTACTACCATAGTGTCTTTATACCTGTATCACTGTACATATTAATACTACAACTCTGTACCTACATCTGATTAGCACTATTACTCAGTAGTACTAATTTATATATATTATACCCAGCTTAATCACCTGTACATTGTACATTACTATTGCACTATTACTGTTACATTTGCACTCTGGTTGGACTTCTTTTCATTGTACTGTTTGCGCTGTATAATGACAATACATTTTAATCTAATCACACACACACACACACACACACACACGCACACACGCACACACGCACACACACACACTGAGCTCTGTTTTAATTTCTACACATGTTCATGTGTAGGCTATTCCTCTGTATGTCCTTGTCCCCCTCCTTTCGCTAAATCCAATTTGATCAAATCACATTTATTTGTAAGGCTCGAAATCACAAAGTAATGTCACAAAGTAATCACAATAAATAAAGAACAAAATCGACCATAAATTGGTGCTAAGCTCTCTTTCTTTTCCTAGGCATTGAGGAGGAGGGCCTGCTGTTGGAGAACAACGTGCAGAGCCCCACCACGGACATCTCCCAGCCAGAGACGACCCCCCTCGAGCAGCCAGAGGCAGAGACGACCCCCCTCGAGCAGCCAGAGACTCTGCCCGAGCCACCGGTGGAAGCGGAGGGCTCCGGCGCAGGTGCTGCCGGCCTGGACGACGGGGTCTGGTCTCTGTCTCCTGCTAAGACAGAGGACGAGACCGCTCTACAGGAGACCGCGGCAGAAGAAGAGCTGATTGTAGGAGAAGAGGCTGCCGCAGGGGACGAGGTCGACGCGCGCTGGATTCCAGAAGACGACGCAGAGGCCGTGGAAGAAGACGTCCCACCTGTCCTTGCTCCTGCCCCTGAGGTGGTGGAGGAGGAGGCCTCGGATTCGACACATGTAGGTGAAGAAGACCTCGACATCCCAGAGGTCCCACCCGCTGAGGTGCCCACAGAGCAGCCTGAGGACGTGGTGCCAAGCTACCCAGAAGCCCCTGAGGTGGAGGAGGAGGAGGAGGTGCCAAGCTACCCAGAAGCCCCAGCGGTGGAGGAGGAGGAGGTGGTGCCAAGCTACCCAGAAGCCACAGCGGTGGAGGAGGAGGAGGAGGTGGTGCCAAGCTACCCAGAAGCCCCAGAGGTGGAGGAGGAGGAGGAGGAGGAGGTGGCTGCGGCAGCCGAAATGCCGGCTGTAGCAGAAGAGGCCCCGGAAGCTCCTGGGATCTCAGAGGAGGAGCTGGCGGCGGACGAGATGTTATCGGTCAGCGAGGAGGACCTGCCAGAACCGCCAACGGCCTGGTCCCCGGAGAGGGAGTCGCCTTTCACCCGCGTGGCGGACATCTCCATCTCTCTGGAGGTGAGAGGCGAAGGACTCTCACAAAAACACAACATACTTTTGCCCTCTGACCTCTCATGTGTTCGGGAGCTACTGTATGAGTACTGTATATATGAGGCATATGCAGAATGTCTCTTTCATTTTTATTTTATTCCAAAGTTATGTAAATGAAGAGAACACAAGATAAGAGAAGAGAAGATATTCCTTTATTGATCCCCTTTTTGGGGGGCGTCATAGCAGCATTGGGGAGGGGGGAGGGTAGGTACAGGGTAATAGTAGAAAGACATAACTTTAGGCAATAGAATTAGATCTAAATATAAAAATATGAGAAAAAGAAACAGTGTAAACAAAGGTGCAGATGAGGGTATCTATGCCCCATCGGTTATAGTATATGTTACATTAAATATAGGCAATAGAGAATTTGAATCTGAATATATACTATGAGTAAAGGTAAACAGGTGCAGTATATACAAGGTACCCTAACTGGCATGACATACAGGTGCAGCTCAATAAATTAGAATATTGTGGAAAAGTCTATATATTTCGCTGTATTGATGCAGTCATTTGTGCAAAAGGAGCCCCAACCATGTACTGAGTGAACATACATGGACATACTTTTCAGAAGGCCGACATTTCTATATACAAAAGAAAAATACATCTATTTTTAAATTTTTTATTGGTGATACAGAATTTTGGGCTTTCATGAGCTGTAAGACATAATCATCCAAATTAAAACAAATAAAGGCTTGAAATATTTCACTTTGTGTGTAATGAATCTATAATCTACGAGAGTTTCGCTTTTTGAATTGAATCACTGAAATAAAATAACGTTTCCACGATATTCTAATTTATCGAGCTGCACCTGTACATCATATGTTGTAGTAGTGCATGGTTTCGGTGGTTACAATTCTTGACAAGACCATAGTCCTTGTCCTCTTAATGTCATTACAAAACCGATCCCAGACGATACCTCCAGTAACACATCTCTAGTCTAGTTATCGCACATGTTTTTCAACTCTTCCAGGGCTATTTTGTATTTAGGAAATCCCTGAACATGATATTGCATTGGTTTGTGATAGATTATTAGTTACTGGGTATTTCAAAGTACCTCATATTTGGTGCCATTTTAAAGCTAACAACTAGGGCTTTCCAATGATATAAAATAAGTGTATGATTATCATCATAATTTGTATTATTATGGTTCATATGTAGTTGCACTTGAACTTGTTGAAATTAAACTTGGAAGATAAAAATGTATTAAATTAAACTTTCCTTGCTTAAATCAGATTTATGTATATTGAATGGAATGTAGACAATCTTGTTGGCAATATAGAACAGCTGACAGATTAGAAATAGCATCTATTGTTCAAAAGTTATTAATTAATTAATGAAACTAGATTTGATAAAAAAAATTATGAATTTCTTTTTTTTACATATTGTGATGATAATTATAAAACGTTCATGTGTGTGTTAAAAATGTTCTTCAAACTTACCCCATTATCTTCATAGAGCCTTGTCTTCCTTCTAGAACCTCTCCCTTCTAGGAGGTTTTGTCCTGGGTAGGGAATGACTGCGCTGTTCCTGGATCTCAGCCGGTGCTGTTAGCATCTGTGCTAGCATGGGAGCTAGTTCCAGCATCTAGACACTGCCGTGAATTCTAGGTTGATAAAATGAGATATGTTACATATAGGAATATGACCCACTAATGAATACACTAAATACAGCAATGTGGCTTATTTGAAAACACTGCATTTGCGAAATAAATACGACAACTGTGTTGCCGTTAGCCTGCAGCTAGCGCTGATGTTACCCAACCCACAGGTACCTACCTACCTACCTGGGGGGAAATTGCTTCTCGCCCCGGTACATTTCAAAACAAGATTTTTGATGGAAAATATGACCAGAATCTCTGGAAAAACATCTCACAAACACTATAGACGGTCATAAAAGTTAACGAATGCTATAAGAAGTCCAACAGATTAGTATAAACAGTACTTACACGGTAGTTTAGAAATCTACAGCAGAGCAGGTTTTCCCCGTAAGAATTCATTCTGCGACCGCTCGCTCTGGGGGAAAGTTTTGAAAAACTCGAGCTGCGGTCGACGGAGGTTTTTATAGACTTCCGGTCAGAGCTGCGGAGTGATACTTGCTGTGTGTGTGGGGGCCGGTGTTCCTAATATGGTCACAAAAAATGGTGTCCCTCTGCCAAAAAATGAGAAAATAGTGCCGAAAAGAAAAGACAGCGCGCTATTGTACGGATCCGTGTCGGGAGCTCTGGAAGAGTTTAAGAGAGACCCTAATAAACCAAAGCACATCTCCCCTGTTTGTGTCTTTAGATCCAGACCCCAGGGGTCGGCCTTGTCGACGTCACGGAAGCAGACCCGGGCTACGACGTCGTCCACTACGGTTACGACGTGTCCAACCACACGGAGGAGGACAGCAGTGGCTTCCCCGCTGGCGTGGTGAATGGTGTGGTGCACAGTACGGACCGGGCCAGCATCGCCATGCCGGCCAACCCGGGGCGAGCTCTGATGGTGTTCTTCAGCCTGAGGGTGACCAACATGATCTTCTCAGAAGACCTCTTCAATAAGAGCTCCCCTGAATACAAGGCGTTGGAACAGCGGTTCCTGGAGCTGGTAAGCCACGTGTCTCTTCTTCATTATTTTTATTTTATGTCTGCACTTTTTTTTTTACTGCTGTGATGAAGCACTTTGAGCTGCAATTCTTGTATGAAAGGTTCTATACAAATAAAGTTTATTATTATTATTATTTCCATTGTGAAGTTGTTTTTTGTTTATTTAAAGGATCGCCGTTAGCTTATGTTGTAGCAGTTTGCTCATCTTCCTGGGGTCCACACACAATCAACATTGCAACAAATAATAATACATTAATACAGTAAATACATACAAATATATTTAACAACTAAATAAAAGAAAACCGTAAAATTAACAGAAGAACATACAATTATTGATACAGTCAAAATATAAAAACAAATCCAGTTTAACCCAACTAGTCATTGTCATCTAGGGGTGTAACGGTACACAAAAACCACGGTTCGGTACGTACCTCGGTTTTGAAGTCACGGTTCGGTACGGGTTTTCGGTACAGTGGGGGAAAGTTTGGTTTTCCATGTTCCACTCAGGGGTGATAGTGTGCAGTAACTAATTTTACTTGTAGGGCTTTCAATGAATATTCTATATTGAAATTAATAATCGACTTGTAAATACATTTAAAAAAAATTATAATAATATTAGATTGTGAAAAAAACAGCCCCCGGTGGGCGGTTGTTAGTGGTTAACTCATTGGACGCCACGTATTAACCTCATCCTCTAGTAGCTACCGCCACCGCTGTAAACGGTGGGAGTCGCTCACCTTGTTTGCAGGGCTATAACTATTTAAATATTATAGCTATGCAATACTATGGCCCATTTGACATAAGAGTATCTATCGTTCAAGATGTGAAAAAGGAATATTTTTTCCATCCATACATTCTCGTTTTATACCGTGTTGAATATAAGTATGGTTTTAGAGTGGTCTAGGGTAATTCCTGGGAGGCTAGTAATAGCCTGCGATGCATAGTATACTTAATCCATTGGCATTTCGTCCCTATACACGCTACAATAAAAAGTTCAAATGCATATGATCTGTATATTATGTTCCATCATGCATGCATGAAAGGGGGGGAGGGGTAGTTTCTGATTAATTGATTGTCAATAACGGCATTCGTTAGTACAACAGCATACGCTGATCAGGGCGATGGCTATGAAAACAATGCACAACCAAGCTGAAATTGACATTAAATTGCTCTTACCTGTGGCCGATGAGATTCCAAAAAGAATATTCCAATTATTTGATTGCCATCTGCTAGATCGTATGTCCATTTGGCCCACGCCATAACCCCCTACAGCATAATGAATCGGGCATCCCGAAAGCGATTCAATGCGATCGGGTATACCCCTCGGTTCAGGCTACTCGAAAACTCCGCCCGGATGACTTTCATTGACGCACAGAGAGATACACAGTCTCTCAAATGGAGTGCAACATCGGCCACATACCACCAGGCGGCGGTATTGTACTTTTGCGATCTCAGAGTCCTTCCATATGGTACCACAGCCTTCCTGGGTGATTTATGAATGGAAATAGCGAATAAAAGAAATAACGATCCAATAACGTGTATATATATACACGTGGTTGGCGTTATTCGATTGGCGGACAAACACGTACAGTATATATGCGTGAACGGCGCTGAAGGAGTTAACAAACCGTTGTGTTCGTTCGGTACGGTACGGTACACACTGAAACGGTTATTGACACCCCTATTGTCATCCTATACAAACATGAACCAACAGCAAACAGCTGTTGGAGTTGTTGTCCATGTTATGGAGTTTAACGTGATTTTCCCTCGTTGTTGTTCATGTTATTCAAGATTCAAGAGTTTTATTTGTCACATACCGTAATTCCTCTAATAGTGACCGGTATTCAATTACAAACCGGGTCTCTATTAATGGCCGGGTGCGCTCTTGAGCTAAGCAATTATAAGCCGACCTCCTAATACAAGCCGGGTTACTAATATACTGAGCTGCATACTGAGCTGCTAAGGTAAAGTTACTTGATTTCACTTTGAAAACGTTGAAATTACCAGTGACCACCTGTAATTGCACTGTTTACTATTTCATACAGTACTTGGTTTCAATAAATGAACCCAGTACTTTTTACTGGGTTCAAACTGACACAAAATGTTGATTTATTCATTATGATCCGTTTGAAAATTAGAAATATAGGCCTCTCTCTTATACATGCCTCCTCCTAATAAAAGCCTGGTACCCGCTACAGTTTAAGCAAATACAAGCCCGGGTCACTATTAGAGGAATTACGGTACATACCAAGGCATACATTGAAATGCGGGTGGCCATGCCCGCTTTGATTGTGCAATAATACTAATAATAAAATAGACACAAAAAACAGGTAATAAAAAGACATAAAATGGGCATGATAAAATAGACATGCTAAAGTCCTGAGATAGTTATGGAGTTTGACCTGATTTCCCGTCGTCGCACAGCTCGTCCCCTACCTGCAGTCCAACCTGAGCAACTTCCAGAACCTGGAGATCCTCAACTTCAGGAACGGCAGCATCGTGGTCAACAGCCGGATGAAGTTTGGCAAGCCGGTACCTCGTGGTGTCACCAACTCTGTCTACCTGATCCTGGAGGACTTCTGCAACACGGCCTACCAGACCATGAACCTGGCGATCGACAAGTACTCGCTGGACGTGGAGTCAGGTAAATGCTTCTCCGTTGTGTACAGTGAGGGTATAAGGTAAACACGGCTCGTGTGTTGATAATGTAAGCGGTGTGAAAGAGAGAGCAGTTATGAAAACATCAGTTGATGCCATTGTCACATGGATTTTAATGGGTGTCTGCTTAGTCTCAGAGCATTACATAGTGAATAACACTGCAGTGAGTCACTTTCGGGGAAAGTGTGTGTGCGTGCGTGTGTGTGCGTGTGAAGAGGCCTGGGAAAGCAGGTGTTAAATGCCTTTGGGGACACTTTGTGGTTTCACAGCACACATGCCATGATCACACCGACTGGGCTGAGATAATCACGGTCACTCTGGGGTCAAGTTGGCGCACATCACCAACTGTCCTTTGACTCAGTCAGCAACTCTAAGCTCTGGTGTTTGTGTGTTTTAGGACGTCTTCATAATACAGTAGGTGTTTTTTAACACGTTGCTCCTTCTCATGTGAGGTCAGCCACTAGTTGTCTGTGCGTGAGACACGGATTATTGTCGGCCATTCATAATTATAGAATGAGTCCTATTATGTTTATGGTTTTGACTGAGCTGTCATAATCTAGTCTGAGCTGGATATGGCATGCAGTAGTGCCCTCCCAACAGGGAGGACGCCTGGTGTATCTGTGTGTGTGTGTGTGTGTGTGTGTTTGTACCCTTAATTCCATCCTCTTTCTACCTTTTTACCCTACCCTCCAATCTCCCCCAATCTCATTCAATCTAGTTTGCTGCAGCTCAAATGTATCCCCTTGCCCCACTTTGCCTTTTATGTCTGTCTGTGTTTTGTGTATTTTGTATGTTTGTTTTTGTTTTGCTGCCATTTTGGCCAGGTCTTGCTCGAAAAAGAGATCTTTGATCTCAAGTGACTACCTGATCAAATAAAGGTTAAATAAATAAATAAAAAATGTGTCGGATAGGGCATGTTGAGAGCATCATTTTAACGCAATCGTTATTTGATTTTGATTTGATTGAAGTTTATTTCAAATATGCAACAACAACAAACAAACAACAAGTACAGATATAGCCTTAAGCCATTCAAATAATAAATGTATATAAAACATTTAAAAAAAGTCAAACTCAATATATATTACATATTTGAAAAGGAGTGGGAAGAAGTATACACTTATTTAATCCCACCCCTTTTTACTCATCATCAGATCATACTTTAGTAACTTTACTTATTCATACTTTACTAACTGCTCTCTTTAATGTCAGACTTATAATGAAAAATGTACTTAGTTAACAAAAAACTTTTGAATAATTCCTTATTATTATTTGCCAAAACTGTAGGTTACCCTGTATAGTTTCTCTAGCCATTTAATATACATATTTACAACTACATACCTACATATTATGCACATATATACACATACATATACATACATACACATACATACAGCCAGTTATCAAACCCCTTCTTCATGTCTGTACCTCTGGAAAACCATTTGACTATATTTTATTTTAAACTGTTTTATGTTTTGAGATTGCTTTAACTCTACAATCAGACAGTTCCATAATTGTACTCCACAAATTGAAATACAAAGACTTTTCATGGTTGTTTCGAAAACTGTATATGACCCAACAACTCTCGTTCCCAGGGGACCAGGCGGACCCCTGTAAGTTCCAGGCGTGTAACGAGTATGCGGCGTGCAAGGTGAACCGGTGGTCGGGCGAGGCGGAGTGCGTGTGTAACGCCGGCTACTTCAGCGTGGACGGCCTGCCCTGCCAGAGCATCTGTGACCTGCAGACGGACTTCTGCCTCAACGATGGCAAGTGTGACATCATCCACGGCCAGGGAGCCATCTGCAGGTAGGTACCCTGGTGCTTAAACCAAGGCCTGTGACAAAGATTCACCTATGGTGTTTCTTTGATCTTAGATGCGTTAAATCCATGTTTCTGATTGACATTTTGGGTGAGGTGAAAGAAAGCATCATTGTGTGTGTCTATGTCTGTGTCTGTCTGTCATTATTTTGGTATTTCCGTTGTTGTCAGTCACACACATGTACATGGGCAGGTGTGGGCGAGTGTTTGTCCGCTTCCTCGTGTGTGCGCGCGGCCGTGTGAATGCACGTTTGCATGTCAGATTGTGTGTGTGTGTGTGTGTGTGTGTGTGTGTGTGTGAGGAGAAACGCTTGAGAAGAAGTGAAGTCTCACTCTCTCCTCGGTCCGCTCGCATGTGGAAGGTTTTTGCAGAACGAGGGTGATCGCGAACAGACGCACAAACAATAGCGGACGCCAAGACCTCTGTTTCACACCCGCCGCAATCACATCATAAAACAAACAGGCGGCTCCAGATGCTGAGGAACTGTAGTTTACCTTGTGGCGTCCAAACAAGTTAAAACATTCCATGGAAACGGCGAATAAACAGCAACGTCTCTCAAATCGAAATGACCCAAAACGCAAACAAATACAAAATGGAGGGGGGGGGGGGAGGAGGGATGTTGCGGCTGTTTGTTTTGCTGTTCCACGGTTCTCTGTGTGATGTTCCTAGGTGCCGTGTCGGGGAGAACTGGTGGTACCGCGGGGAACACTGCGAAGAGTACGTGTCCGAGCCGCTCGTCGTCGGCATAGCGATCGCCTCCGTCGCCGGCTTCCTATTGGTGGCCTCCGGAGTGATCTTCTTCCTGGCCAGGACGCTGCGCGAACAATATGACAAGGACGAGTTGGAGGACCCCATCCGGTGAGGCTGCTCCCTGATTGGCTGCTCCCTGACCGCGGTCTCTTCTGTTATATATATTATGCACCCAATAGAACGTGAGAGGGAGTGTGTCACAGTAAATAACACCACAGCTGTGTCCGCTGTAGAGCATCTCACCTGTCATATCCTACCTATAGGCTGGTAAAGATATTCCTCCTAAAATGTCGGAAGTACAGGAAGTACAGGCTACAGGCTTTCCGGTTTCGACAAAACAATTATAGAAACGTGTGAAGTGCACAATGTTTCCTCGTTTAAGCCACTGCAACGGCTTTGCCTGAAGAATTTACTACATGACCGGGACGATCTAGCTTGTTTGCCGACAGGATTCGGGAAAAGTTTGGTCCGTTCGGAGGCAGCTTCCAGGGGAAGTACATACACCGGAAATTATACCCCATAGACACTTTCGGCCGTAGTTTTTTACCAGGCTTTATCTCACGGAGATAAAACTGGGAACGAGGTTATATCCTACCTATTTACTATAACACACACACTTGAGTGTTGATTTTTATTATTATCTATTAATTCTATTTTATTATTATGTATTTGTTTGATACAATATCTGATTTTATATTGTGAATAAAACACTGAGATATCAAGTAAATTCAGCTCTGTATACACAGTAAGCAACTCCTAGCCCTGATATTATTAAGCAATAGCTCACGACCAGTGGCTCAGGAGGTCTGAGCGGTCATCTGGTAATCTGTAGGTTACCGGTTTGATAATGACTCCTCCTGGCAGGCAGCATGTCGAAGTGTCCTTGAGCAAGACACTTAAACCCCTAAACTGACCCAGATGAGCAGGTTGGCGCCCTGCATGGTTGCCTCTGCCGTCGGTGTGTGAATGTGTGAGTGAATGGGTGAAAGCGCTATATAAATGCACCATTTACCAGTCCATTTGGTATATGGTTACTATATCACAGCTAAGGGGGGGGCGTCGTTTGGCCCGACACGAAGCTGATATAGTCACCAGATACCATGGCTTGAAGTGAGCTATTGCTTTTATTAATCGGTCACCAAGTATGGCAATATGAATACAAGGTTTCATAAAATAAACAACAACAATTGCAACAGAAAATGTGATAATCTATTAATAACTGAAACATTATTTAGCCAAGCAATAGCAATAGTTCTTTAGGCATTTAGCAGAATGGTTGCCAAGCAACACACAGATGCAGTGGAAAGCACTATTGTAAAAAATCAAGCAATCGGATTGGTTCATAGCCGTGGTATAATTCCAGGTGTCCTTTTCAGAAAAGTTAATGTTATGCTAGCAGGCATTAGGCAAATGTATTTCACAGCAGTGACAGACGTACTGTACTGGAGAGCAAGCTAATCATCTAGTCAACCATGCTTAAAAATTGGGGTGACTATTAGCATTTATCTGGAAGTAGTGTTCAGTTACTTCTTAGCATACTACTTTGTTTACAACCAATCTAAACTTAGAACGGATCTCCTTGCGTAAGAGCATTGCGTAGTAGTCCAGGATGATTATGGGAAGGGGGCGGGGGGTGGGGGTCAGACTCAGCGGGTTGTATGGATATTTTTTGTCCTCAGTCACAATATTCTCTCTCTCTGCTTTAATGACATACTGTATGTATCGATGGGGATGGAAACGTTGATTTTCTGCATTAAACAGGGATCCTTGAGTTCACTGGTGTCTGTGCAGTTTTCTTCTGTCACCACAGACAGCTTTAGATTAAAGGCCTGGGCCCTCATTCATCAACGTGTCTTACGTACAGATATGTGCTTAACCTGTGCGTACGACCATTTCTAAGCAAAGAGTGGGATTCATCAATTTCAACTTGAACTTCACTTCGTGCTTATGTGTACGCACAGCTCGGAGCACACTTAGCTGACGCCCAGTGGTAGAACATCGTTACTACGGCATAAGCGCTCCTCAGTTCTGCATTAGTTTCAAGGCGGAAATAAGCTTCCGTGCATTAGTGTTCAACTTCTGTATGACCCGTAATTCATTATAGTTCATTATAAAATAGCGACAGTAGTGTAATTATAACGGGCTCACACGCGAACAAGAGGTTGGCCTGCTTGTTTGGCACGGGGGGGCAGACGCAAAACACCAACCTCCAAACACGATTAAATATTGTTTCAAATAAAAAGGGAATTATTTTGTGTTTCATGTTTCCAAATAAGATTGGTCACGAAATGCTTTCTACTTCAATTTGTTGGTTAGAATAGATGACCTCCGTTGAAACTTCACTGAGACTAACAGTCTATTTGTGAGCTCCCGCTCAGATGTGATAATAATAACAATAATAATAATAGCTTCATTTTATATAGCGCCTTTCAAGAGACCCAAGGTCGCTTTACATAGATAGGGGGGGGAATAACAAAGTAACAAACATAGTGGACAGACACACAACATATAAATATGATGATGGAATTCATTCAAGATCCTCTCCACCCTCGGGTCTTTGCCACCGGCACGGTCCATCGTGATATTGGAGATGGATCGAGCAATAGACTGTTACTGTAGCTGTCAAAGCTCCATCACAAATGCAGTTATGTGAATAGAAAGGGATTCCACTAAGTCAATGTTGCGATGCGCATTTGCCTGATACATGTTGTTGCTGCATGCCGGGAGGAAGGCGATGCTGAATGTTTTCAATTCATTAAATAAAACGGATACTTTTTGCAAGGGTTTACTGACTGTCATACAAATAATCAACCAACTACATACTGTAACTTTTCAGTGCACGTTCTTATTTACATTGTGACAACAGCCTTGTGAGTTCCCGCAGTGACCCGCACACAGACATGATGGAATTCAAGTTCATGTTTGTATTGATCACATATAGGCAGGCTACACATGGCGTATCTGCTACATCATACATGGCAGTAAGATTCATTGTTCTTGTATATGCTCTCGTATTATTGTTTATATAGGCTACCCAATACTGACATCAAAATAGATTGTAGTATGCCTCTAGAAATCATATGCAGCAGGTAGAAAATTGACGGAAAATCCATTGCGATTTGGAATAAAATTGAGGAGAACTTTAATCCCTGGGTATTAATCAAACAACACGGGAAAAGGCAGTCATATTCCAGCACGGTCTTTATTAGTGTTTGCGCTGCCCAGGCAGCAATGGTTAATAGATATCATATCCGACATCACCGTACGTGTGTACACGTCTGTCAGCCTGTCTCATAACACGCTTCCCTCGGCTTAGTCCATTTTTCCACATTTCATGGGGGTATTCCATTACCGTATATGGTTAATCGGGGCGGTTCTGGTATGCAAATACTTAAAACAGTGCACGAGCTCAAACGTAGGATCAAAGTCATATTTATCAAGACAGGTGTGCGTAGAACCTGTGTACGCACGTGTGATGAATCCCGTTTTTCTTGTGCGTGCACTGATTCTAAATTCTGTGCTTACGTGTGGAAATAGAACATTTTCTACACCACGTTGATGAATGAGGGCCCTGGAGTCTGGTGTGTTTTTCCTGGGACTGGGTAGCAGAATTAGCTGAGACAGATCCTGTGACTGCACGCTGGGTTACTCTAGTCAAAATTTGCCACAGAACCATCTCTCACCCAGATATCTGTAAAGACCTTACCTCCCCCTCCCTCCCTCACCCTGTCTCACTCCTCTTCTGACCTCCCTCCCTCTTTACCTGTCTCCTGGTCTCTCTTCCTCTCTCACTGTCTCTCTTCCTCTCTCACTGTCTCTCTCTCTCTCTCTATCTCTTTCTCTCTCATACACTGCCTCTCTCTTTCTCTCTCTCCCTCCCTCACTGTCTCTCTCCCACTGTTTCGCTCCCTCTCATGTCTCTCTTTCTCTCTCTCTTTCGCTCTCTCCACACACACACACACACACACACACACACACACACACACACACACACACACACACACACACTCCACCTTGTGGGATTTAGCTGATTAGTGACCAGTGGTCACATGGTATCTGTCTCTATCTCAGTGTGTCCCATCCACACTAGGGCTGCGTGTACCACTTCCGCAACGGATTTGATTTCCGGGGTTGCCCTGATTGGCCGCGAGGGCCACGTGACATGCCGCGGCCCCGCCCCGCGGCAGCACCAGACGCGGCAACGCAGAGGCTGCTGTGTTTCACTGCCGCTTCCCCACTTCAACGCCGCAGCAGCAATTGTCGCGCCACATCTTCTGAGTGCAGAGCTGTTTAATCACTTGCCCCACTGCCTTTCACATCGCGCATTAATGTTGCTGAATTAAAGAATGAATAAAGCAGGATGCGTGAGTGTAGATTTCAGCGTGCATCATTTATCATTTAACATTTGAAAGGCATACATTGTTGTCATACAGAAGTACAGAATACTTTTATCCAAAATGCTTCTTACTGTTAGTTAGAGACTGTGCTGAGCAGCATTGTCGCGCCACATCTCCAGAGTGCAGAGCTGTTTAATCACTTTCCCCACTGAGTTACCATACGCTATACAATATACTATGCAATGTACTAATATACAATACGGCTCACTTTTCCCACTTCAATGACAGAGCCGCTGTTTAATAATATTGTCGCGTTGTGGAAAGCAGGATGCGTGAGCGTAGGATTTCAGTGTGTATCATTTAATCATTTAACATTTGAAAGGCATACATTGTTGTATGAAATAAAATAGTATAGAGACATATGTACAATGTTCGATGCAGAATAGAAGTAACTGAGTTACCATACAATATACAATACGCTATAGTGCAAAGCAGAAATGGGAGATGTGGCGCGACAATGCTGCTCAGCACAGTCTCTAACTAACAGTAAGAAGCATTTTGGATAAAAGTATTCTGTACTTCTGTATGACAACAATGTATGCCTTTCAAATGTTAAATGATGCACGCTGAAATCTACGCTCACGCATCCTGCTTTATTCATTCTTTAATTCAGCAACATTAATGCGCAATGTGAAAGGCAGTGGGGCAAGTGATTAAACAGCTCTGCACTCAGAAGATGTGGCGCGACAATTGCTGCTGCGGCGTTGAAGTGGGGAAGCGGCAGTGAAACACAGCAGCCTCGGCGTTGGCGTGTGTGGGCCTGCCGTGGGGCGGGGCCGTGGCGTGTCACGTGGCCCTCGCGGCCAATCAGGGCAACCCCGGAAATCAAATCCGTTGCGGAAGTGGTACACGCATAGGGCTGTCACTTTAACAAAAAATCGAATTCGATATTTGTTGCAGAATTAGAATTAGAATTTCAGTGTAAAAAAAAACCTCTCGAGTCTAAGCTATTTTCAACGTTTTGGCAAATTATTTTTACCATGGTATGTTTGGTATCATTCTTTTCAGCACAGTCTCACCTATTATGACCTGGCCGCTTGTTTTCATACTGTACATACATACTGTATACTGCATACTGTACAACACAAAACACAAAAACGATTTTAGAAGATGTGTTTTTCTACTATGAGGCTAAGCAAATGTAAACATGCTCCATGAAGCATTAGAAACAATGAAAATGCGCCCTCGGGTTGCCTATGTACAAACAATTATATGTATAAACATTTTCTTACCTTGCCTCATAATCCTCCTCTGAAACGGCACAAAACGCACCCCAAAAGACCGACAACTAGCGTGATAAAAAAACGGCGAAGATAATAATACAAATAGAGTACAATTTACACATGCGTAAAACCTTATTTAGCATCGAATTGAAATTATCCTGTTTCAATTATTTCTTGGGCTATCAACACCAAATCAAAACTAGCTACTATGTAATTTCAGGCCTGCTCTTTCGATGAGCGTTCAGGAAATTTTCCGCCAGACCTAGTCAAACAAATGACGTCACTTAGTCACACCGGCGTGCTGGTCGACTTTAATATATTAAAATTGCAAGACAAAAAATAACTATGACCAGTAATTATTTGGAATACGCGTTTTACCGGTATCCTCCACAAAAGGTTAGTGAAGTTATTATTATAATAATAAAAAAAAAATTCTCCGTTCACGTTCAAATCTCGTGTTTTTATGTAAATTCGAAATTCAATTTGAAAATCTAAAATAATGTGACAGCCCTAATCCACACTAATACGTTTTCATTGTGCCGGTGTAAACAGGAAGTAGATTGTCTACTCTGCTGTTTGTTTTCTTCCGGGAAAGGGTCACGTGATAGGGGGCGTGGCGACTCAGGGGAGGGCACATCATGACTGATAAGACCCGATCAGGAAGTGAACGCGCGTATCTGCGTCATCGTTTTCCAAAGTCTCAGTTTCTGTCTGTCCACACTCACAACACAACTGCATAGTTTTATAACTAAAACGCGGTCGGCAGCATTTTCAAACGTTTTTTTTTTTTTTTTATTATTGCAAAACAGAAATTATTAAAAGTCAGTACTCAACACATAATGCATAATGAAACTAACAGTCAAGGTGGTTAAAATTACATGCAAGTACAGAAACAAGACAAAAAAAAAGTCAATAATAATATTTTACCGTATACAGTGTATATCCAGCGAAATTAACAATTATACAAATGCTTATATAGGACATACCCCTAATACCTATTTTCTAAAACCCTACACACATATGCTCCAGCTCGAACCCCCCCCTCCCGGACCCCTCCTTGGATAGTACCTCCATTATCCCTCACTCCTAACCAGACACTACCATTATAAGCTAGCTTTTATTCTCTCCACCACTTCTACCCACATTGACATTTTGGATTCGTTGAGACCCAGAATTCTTGCTGTAGATATTTCTTGATATATCACATCAAGATATGTAAGAGACCAAACTTTCCGGCACATTTTTTCCGGTTGAAACCAGCGTCAGTCTACATTTTAGGGGGTTGAAAATGCCAGAGTAGTGTGGACGCTAGGAAAGAGAAGTCCATGGAGTTAAGCCACGTCTATTAACTAATCAGATAACATCTTACCTACTATAGTAAAATATGATCTACTGTAGTAACATCTTATCTACTGTAGTAACATCTTATTTACTGTAGTAACATCTTATCTACTGTAGTAACATCGTATCTACTGTAGTAACATCGTATCTACTGTAGTAACATCGTATCTACTGTAGTAACATCGTATCTACTGTAGTAACATCGTATCTACTGTAGTAACATCGTATCTACTGTAGTAACATCGTATCTACTGTAGTAACATCGTATCTACTGTACTAACATATTACCTACTGTAGTAACATCTTATCTACTCTAGTAACATCTTACCTACTGTAGTAACATCTTATCTACTGTACTAACATCTTATCTACTGTAGTAACATCTTATCTACTGTAGTAACATCGTATCTACTCTAGTAACATCTTACCTACTGTAGTAACATCTTACCTACTGTAGTAACATATTATCTACTGTAGTAACATATTACCTACTGTAGTAACATCTTACCTACTGTAGTAACATCGTATCTACTGTAGTAACATATTACCTACTGTAGTAACATCTTATCTACTGTAGTAATATCTTACCTACTCTAGTAACATCTTATCTACTGTAGTAATATCTTACCTACTGTAGTAACATCTTATTTACTGTAGTAACATTGTATATACTGTACTAACATCTTATCTACTGTAGCAACATTGTATCTACTGTACTAACATCTTATCTACTGTAGCAACATGTCTTCACTGTCGTAACATCTCCCTTCTGTCATCACAAAGCTGTTTTTATCATCATATATACACCAGCTTGAGAGACTTGACGTTTTATATGTCATGTATTTAGCAGATGTTCTTATGCAAGAGCAACAGTGGACTGGGCTGAAGTGTTTTATTAGCAACATATAGTAAGACGCCCCACACGAGGGAGAACCGACGGCAAATCCACAGTGTCTAGTAAATAACCTTAGAATAAATAGCTTAGAGTAAAAGTAATCCCCAAACTGAATAGTATGTACTAGTACAGACAAAGAACAACATCAGTCTAATCGACATCCTTGTACTGTATTTGTGACCGGAGCCCTCTGTGTGTGTTTGTGCATGTGCGTGTGCATGTGTGTGTATGTGTGTGTGTGTGTGTGTATGTGTGTGTGTTCCTCTGCAGGCGAGGTGAGAGTGTTCCGTCTCTGGAGAGGGCCACCAAGTACAACCCCATGTATGAGAGTGACAACACCACGGGCTACAGTCACTACTACCGCCGCTACCCCGAGGCTCCCACACACAGCAGCGGCAGTGCGGAGGCCTCCACCGACTTCAGCAGCGAGGAGATACGACACATCTACGAGAACAGTGAACTGACCAAGGAGGTGTGTGTTGCTGTATAGCCGTACCTACCTACAGTATATGATATGCAGTGTTGTAGCCGAGTCACTACATCTCCAGTCGAGTCTCGAGTCCTCAGTGTTCGAGTCCGAGTCACCAAAGAAGAGCCCGAGTCGAGTCCCCATTACCCTAGTAGTCCGAGTCCAAGTCATCAAGGTTGAGTCTGAGCTGACATACAAATAAAAAAAGGTCTATATTAAACATAAATGACACAGCGGTCGCCTTTTCAAAGGGAGTTTATTTACTTTGTGACACAATAGCCAAACAAATGCACCAGCCATTAATATCATATCAAATTATTAGGGCTTATTAAAAAATATATAATAATAACTGTATTTATCAATTAATAAGGCAGAGTCCTCGTCTGCACCTTTCCGAGTCCGAATGTTTCAAGTTTCTTTAATAGTTGTCATACAGAAGTACAGAATACTTTTGTACAAAATGCTTCTTACTGTTGCGCTCCAGAGACTGTGCATGACAAGATAAGTATGAAATAAAAACATAGTAAAAATTAGAAGAAAAAAAAGAGGTCACAGTGTTCAGTTTAGACATATGTACAATGTTCGTAGACGTAGTTACCATACAATATACAATACTGTGCAGTGTACTAATATACAATACTATATAGTGCAAGGCATAAATGGACGAGGTGCAGTTTAGGTACAATTCACAGTAGGTGTACGAGTTGTAGTGCAAATCCTTTATCAATAAATATAAAGTGTAAGTGTGTTTGTGTGATCTAAAGTGTGGAGAGTGGGTGCTGCAGTGTGTTGTTTGTTTGAGTGAGTGTGTGTGTGCGTGTGGGTGTGTGTGCTGTGTGCATTTGATGGTTGTTGCATAGTGATTATTGTTCGTTTAGCGATTATTGTTCGTTTAGCAGCCTGATGGCCTGGGGATAGAAGCTCTGAACTGTCAGAAGCTCCTTCTGAGTCTTTCTGTGCTCGCCATAAGACTCCGGTATCGCTTGCCTGACGGCAGCAGTTCAAAGAGGCAGTTGTTCGGGTGGCTCGAGTCCTTAATAATTCTCTTAGCCTTCCCCTTGCACCGCTTGTTGTAAATGTTCTGGAGGGTGGGAAGCCCCCCTCTAATTGTGCGTTCGGCTGAACGTGTCACTCTTTGTAGTCTGCTACGGTCTTGTGCAGTGCTATTCCCAAACCAGGAGGTGATGTTGCCGGTCAGGATGCTCTCTATTGTACATGAGTAGAAGTTCCTAAGGATCTTCTGACTGACTTGGAACTTCCTTAGGCGCCTGAGGAAGTAGAGGCGTTGTCGTGCCTTCTTCACAACACTGTCAATGTGTGTGGTCCATGTCAAGTCCTCGGATATGTGGGCTCCGAGGTACTTGAAACTGTTCACTCTCTCAACTGGTGCCCCGTCGATGCTGAGGGGGCTGTAGTCCTTGACCCCCGACCTCCTGAAGTCCACAATCATCTCTTTTGTTTTGCTGACGTTCAGGGAGAGGCAGTTCTCCTGACACCACTGTGACAGGTTCTCTACCTCTTCCAGGTAGGCCCTTTCGTCGTTGGCAGAGATCAGGCCCACCACTACTGTGTCATCAGCAAATTTGATGATGGTGTTGTTGTTCCGCTGTGCTACGCAGTCATGTGTGTACAGGGAGTAGAGGAGGGGGCTCAGAACACAGCCCTGGGGGGCCCCTATGTTGAGCGTGATGGATGAGGAGGTGCAGTTGCCGGCTCTTACCACCTGGGGTCTGCCCGTCAGGAAGTCCAGGACCCACTGGCACAGGTCATAGTTCAAGCCCAGGTCCCTGAGCTTGGCTATGAGTTTGGAGGGGACTATGGTATTGAATGCTGAGCTGTAGTCGATGAACAGCATTCTCACATAGTTCCCCTTCCTCTTGTCCAGATGTGATGCTGCTGTGTGCAGCACATGGGCTATGGCGTCCTCCGTGGACCTGTTGGGGCGATATGCAAATTGCAGAGGGTCCAGGTTGATGGGGAGGGAGGAACAGATGTAGCCCTTCACTAGCTTCTCAAAGCACTTCATGGCTATGGAGGTGAGGGCTACAGGGCGGTAGTCGTTGAGGCAAGCGGGCGTAGATTTTTTGGGTACAGGGATGATGGTGGACTTCTTCAGACAGGTGGGGATGACGGCCTGTTCCAAGGACAGGTTGAAGATGTCAGTGAATACCGGGGCCAGTTGGTCGGCACAGACTTTTAGGACGCGGCCGGGGATGCCGTCCGGTCCTGCTGCCTTCCTGATATCCACTTTTTTAAAGATCCGTCTCACCTCATGCTCTGTTACCCTGAACACTGAGTCTCCATCAGCAGACCCCCCCCCCCCCATTGCCGTGGTTTGTAGGCTGGTGTTGTTATTCACAGCCTCAAACCTCGCATAGAAGGAGTTGAGATCATTTGCTAAGGAGATGTCACTGTTCAGTTTGAGGGGGGTTCCTTTGTAGTCTGTCATTGTTCTGAGGCCCTGCCACATGCCTCTAGAGTCAGCCTGTTCAAACTGAAGTTCAACTTTATCCCTGTAACGCCGTTTTGCCTCTATTACTGCTCTCCTGACGTTGTATCTTGCCATCTTGTGTTCTTCCATGTTGCCTGTCACCAGCCCGGTGTTGTATGCTGATGTGCGCACTTTCAGAGCCTCACGGACGGATTTGTCTACCCAGGGCTTTTGGTTTGGGTAGATATTAATTTTGGTGGTGGGGATTATTACTTCTACCTGAGTACAGACATAGTCAATCACCGTTTCGGTGTATTCGTTAATATTGGCTGTGTTATCACGGAGTACACTCCATTCTGTGCTTCCCAGCACTGCTTGGAGTGACTCTACTGACGTCACGGTCCAACGCTTAACCTCTCGCGAGACCACCGGCGTTCGCTTGAGACACTGTTTGTACTTAGGCAAAAGAAAAATTGCGACGTGATCGCTTTTACCGAATGGACTAAGAGCCTGTGACTTGTACCCATTCTTAAATTGCGAGTAAACATGGTCTAATATGTTCTCGCCTCTGGTGGGACAGGTCACATGCTGATAGAAATTCGGCAGCACCTTTTTAAGACGCGCGCTGTTGAAATCCCCCAAGACCAAAATGGCCGCGTCAACGTTAGCTGCCTGGAGTTTGTTTACCTCGTCGTGAAGTTTTGAAAGTGCGACCTCAGTGTTCGCGTGTGGTGGAATGTACACTCCGATGAGGATGATGGACGTTAACTCTCTTGGGAGGAAGAAGGGTCGACATTTTATCGTGATAAACTCCAGGTCTGGGGAGCCGTGGTTAGACATTTCCTTTGTGTTGCCTAAATCGCACCACTCCTTGTTTATCATGAAAGCGATGCCGCCTCCTTTCTTCTTTAGTGACTCTAATGCCGTCCGGTCTTTTCGTAGAACGAAGAAGTGGTCTGCCGGTTCTATTGCATGATTCGGGACATCTGGACTCAGCCAAGTTTCTGTGAAACAGAGGACGTTACAATCCCGAATGTCCCTCTGGAATTGGATCCTTGCTCTGATGTCGTCCAATTTGTTTCCTATCGATTGCACATTGGCCAACAATATGCTGGGCAATGTGGTTCTGTGTCGTTTGGACCTCAGTCTGTTCCGGACCCCGGCTCTCTTTCCTCGTCTTCGCGGCGGCTTTTTGTATTGTCCGTGGCCGGCATAACAAAGGATCTCGTCGGGCCATTTCTGCTGTTCAGCGATCCGATCCAGAGAGCAATCCAAACGGTAAGTTTTTCTTAATCCAATGTCAATGATTGACTGACGGTCATACACATATAATGCACCAACAGTTGGTGCAAATAAAACTCCTAATACTATAAAAATTAACAAAATAAAGCACAGTCTCGTCGGAGCGATCAGAAAGGCAGCCATCACAGCAGCGCCAGTTTCAGAATGCAGTCAATGCTCGAGTCCAAGTCCACGTCCGAGTCATCAGCGTCCAAGTCAAGTCAAGTCCAGGACTCGAGTCCTACAACACTGATGATGTGTGAGGGATATCATGACTGCATCACCATTCCACAATAGCAACGCCTTTATTCTACAGTATACTAACAAAGCATCCTGTATTTTCCTTTGCACTAAGTGTAATGTCTGGGTTTGAATGGACTTCTTCCTGCCCAGTCGAAGTGTATCAGTGACACTCTCTCAGAACGCTCTCTCTCTCTCTCCCCGCTAACATCGTGTGCTTCTGCAGGAAATCCAAGACAGGATACGCATCATCGAGCTGTACGCCAAGGACCGGCAGTTCGCAGACTTTGTGCGGCAGCATCAAACGTGAGTGTCTCTCTTGTGTTTTATCTCTCCAGATTTGAACTGGAGTAAGATACGACTATGAACCCAAACAAAGATAAGGAGGGTTGAGAGACTGAATGGAAAGAGGTTTACGGAGTTAGAGGTTAGGGGAGACAAGAGGCTAGTGCTTCTAGGCAAGAGGTCAGAGGTCAGATGCCTCTTTTCCAAACCAACAGCGGGCCTGATGCTGACGATGAGGAGAGACAGAAACTACTCTTACTCAATCAATCAAATTTATTTATATAGCACATTTAGACATGACACTTGTCAACCAAAGTGCTTCACATAGCTAAGAACAAAGAAAAGTATAGAATAAACAGAAAATAAAAACAACACGTCAACAAGCACTGTCTTTCCACGGCCTGGCACTTGCTGCATCTGAATTAATGAATGAAGTTTTTATTTTACGGTCTTATTTACAGACAAATCAAAAACACATGTGTGGACTTGCAAAAAAAAAAAAAAATATATATATATATATAGAAAATCACAAATGTACATAATAAGGCAAGCTCACACACAAAATCCAAAATCCACGACTGAAAAAAAGGAATAGGCTGAAGCACATGCTTATTTTTGCCTATCCAGTGACTGTATCACACTGCAAAAATAAATAAAATTTTAACAAGTAATGAAATATTGTATTGAGTCTTAAAATCTTATTAAAGACTAAATCTGCCAATGGGATGAGATTGTCCAATACAACTAAACTGCCTCAAAGATCTCTTGGAAAAATGGCAGATTTCTTGTTTCAAGATAAGATTGGGCATTTATTTTTTTTAAATTAGAAAATCCTTGAAATAGGAGGAATTCTGTCACCCCGGAGGCAGATAATTTTCTTGCGCGGATCCAAACGCTGTATCACCAATTGCTAGATCCTACCTACTTATATACCGGCAATATAGATCCTACCTACTTATATACCGGCAATATAGATCCTACCTACTTATATACCGGCAATATAGATCCTACCTACTTATATACCGGCAATATAGATCCTACCTACTTATATACCGGCAATATAGATCCTACCTACTTATATACCGGCAATATAGATCCTACCTACTTATATACCGGCAATATAGATCCTACTTATATACCGGCAATATAGATCCTACCTACTTATATACCGGTAATATAGATCCTACCTACTTATATACCGGCAATATAGATCCTACCTACTTACATACCGGTAATATAGATCCTACCTACTTACATACCGGTAATATAGATCCTACCTACTTACATACCGGTAATATAGATCCTACCTACTTATATACCGGTAATATAGATCCTACCTACTTATATACCGGTAATATAGATCCTACCTACTTATATACCGGTAATATAGATCCTACCTACTTATATACCGGTAATATAGATCCTACCTACTTATATACCGGTAATATAGATCCTACCTACTTATATACCGGTAATATAGATCCTACCTACTTATATACCGGTAATATAGATCCTACCTACTTATATACCGGCAATATAGATCCTACCTACTTATATACCGGTAATATAGATCCTACCTACTTATATACCGGTAATATAGATCCTACCTACTTATATACCGGTAATATAGATCCTACCTACTTATATACCGGTAATATAGATCCTACCTACTTATATACCGGTAATATAGATCCTACCTACTTATATACCGGTAATATAGATCCTACCTACTTATATACCGGTAATATAGATCCTACCTACTTATATACCGGTAATATAGATCCTACCTACTTACATACCGGTAATATAGATCCTACCTACTTATATACCGGTAATAAAGTGAAACAGAATGCAATTCAGTCCGATTATCAGGCAAGAACACGAAACAATGGTTAGGACTAGATCAAGAACAAGTTGTATTAGTGTAACGGTCAGGCAATATGTTGTGGGTATTGGAGTGTGCTTGTGTTTATGAGAGGGAGGTATTGGGTTGCTAAGAGTTTGCTTGTTAAATATCCCATCCACACGTGTTTTTAGCACGGTTAGCAAACACGTTTAGCTCAGCATCGGCTATCTAACGTTAGCTTTGTAGCTAAGAGATTTGATTGGCATTTGCTGAATATTTAGAAAAGATGAGTGAGTGTTTGTTCGCTTGCCACACTTGTTCGCAGAGTGCTGGCTTTGCCATGACTATAACATTGAATGAATGAATGAATGAAAACTTTATTTAACAGATTGCAGAATGGGTACAATACAGTACGGCTCAATACACACAATTGTTAAGGGGATGCAGACCAGAGAAAGACTTTTGTCTTGTTTACAGAATATCTGCACAAATAACAAACTGTATAGTCAAAGTCATGAACTGTAGAAAAAAACACGTTTTTCAGTGAAAGGGACCTTTAATGACAGGCCGAAGATGCCTGAAAGTCTAATAGGTGTATACATTATAGTTACTAATGTGAGTACATGTATGTGTTACAGTGTCCTGGATACCCGAATAGAGAGTACTACTACGTAGACTTGGAGGTGTCTGAGCTGTATACTGTGAACAAGGTAATACACTAGCTGACAAACTGTGTTTGTGTGAGTGCATGTGTGTCCATCATTTAGTCTGTCCATCCTTCCATCCACCCTGTGTGTCCATCCTTCCATCCACCCTGTGTGTGTGTGTGTGTGTGTGTGTGTGTGTGTGTGTGTGTGTGTGTGTGTGTGTGTGTGTGTGTGTGTGTGTGTGTGTGTGTGTGTGTGTGTGTGTGTGTGTGTGTGTGTGTGTGTGTGTGTGTGTGTGTTTTGTCAGACATACATGTTGTAAGACCAGTTTCCAAAAACCCTCTTTAACTCTCGTACTGTATTAATTTGGGCCCATTCTGAGTCCAGATGTTCTTAGTGCTTCAGTTCTTTAGATACCCTTGGGAAGCTGGGCCTCTAACCTCTGACACATCTGTCTATCTGTACAGAAACATGCCTTTGTTAACAAACAACAGAAGCTTCCTGCGGAGACTTCACTTGCTACCCATGGCAGACAGGGTGTGGACTACACTGTGGAAGATGCACGGTCAATCAGTGAGGGCCATCTGTTTCTCCACCTAAGTGATTACCCCGGATCTTCTTCTTGTCACAGCCGACAACAGGAATGACTCCCCGGTCTCATCCTATTCCGTTCATCCTCCTTCCTCAGTGCCTTTTCCCTCAATTTGCTGAGCTGCATTAAAACGAGTGTGACGACAAGGGGCATATCTGTTGCTGATTGGCTGGAGGTGTCCCCCTTTTGGGGAGAGGAAAATGCTGACGCCATCCTGTCCGATACTTGAAAACGTTGACCGATGAATCACAGTGGTCTCTCTTAGGACATTGATTTGCTAGGTGGCATAATGTCATATCTGTTTATTCCTAAAGGGTCTGTTTTGTTTTTGAATAGATTTCTGTTGGGATATGGGAATAGTTCAGATGTGATTTGAACTGTTATCTCTTCTTGCGTCGTGTCCACCGGTCAAACGTGCTCTATAGAATCTTCCTGGACCAGGCCTCGTCTTGGGCAGTCAGTCTCCATGCAGGCCTTTACACCCTGCTGTATGTTTGTGGACGTTAAGAGGAGCTGCTACTGATTGTAGTGTCTATGGTGCTGCGAGTTTCTCTTTTGTCAGAACTACAGTTTCAAAAGTAAACCCAGCTAATCCAGAGGTTGTACTCATGCTAGACACATTTTGAGGGGGAAAAATGGACCGCTAACTATATGAAGACAAAATCAAAACCGACACAAATGCTAACTATATGAAGACCAATTTTGGACAAAAGCAACAACTGACACAAACACGATCAATCAAAAGTATATTATATTGTCTGGCCAAATGTACTGTATGTAGTATAATTTTCAGAAGCAACATTTAGCTGTCAGGAGACTGAAAGATGATCAAAGCCTTTGGAGTCTGTTCGCAAAAGTATTACGAGGCAGTGATGATCGTGCAAAAAAAAAAAAGAGCGCAGCACAAGCCCAGGGACCCAGATACAGTATAAGTGAAACCACATTTAGAATGGAAAAATCTTTTAAGGGAGGCAGCGCAGGGATTGGATCGGGAAGTGGTCGGTTTTCATAATGTAATTCAATTGAAAACATCTAAAAGAGAAGGAAGACCGGAGAATCTAAGTTGGTAAACATGTGCTCGTTGGATAAGTGACTTCAAAAGCGGCATCTTTGTTAAATAAATCAAAATATAAAGTCACCACCAACTCAATCGCTCCCCTAACGACTTGATGTGGCCCACCGTTCTCCTTCTGAACGGGATTGTTTTTAACAGGATGATTCCTAACATTTAGTTTTGGTGTTCTGCATGCATTCCTCTTGTGGGCTTGTTATGCTCATCTTCAGAAGTGGGCCCTCCACAGCTGCACCTCATTATGGCTCTGTAGGTGAACCATCGTGATGGGCTAGCAGGGGGAGGGGGGGTGTCTGTATGTCAGGAAGTCAAGGACCAGAGCGGTAGCCGCACGTGGCAGACGCTTGTTTACATTCCACGCGTCTCCTCCTTCATCTCCTCTCTCTCTCTCTCCCCGCGGTACAGAAGCGGGGAAGACGCCGGCTGCTCTGGTGAAACAGGCTCTTCCTACGTTCGCGACGTCATGCCTTCTGCGATCCGTGTATTCAAAAACTTTTTGGTTTTTGTTTACATGCATTCTTTTCCCATACCGTTTTTGTCAACTTCACAACATCATCCATCCATGGACCAATAAGCCAGTTGCATACAGGAGCGCTCTGTCATGTAAATACACTACTGTTGAAGGTATCGTCACCGACTACATTGTAGATTGTAAATGCTGTGTGTTTGTTTCAATGTATAAAGATGTATTTATTTTTTTCTTCTTTTCTTCCTCTTAATTAAATGTTATTTTTTACTGAAGCACTGTTTTAATATGATAACAGTGTCACACCACTATGCAGCTATGTCAATGATTGTTCTGTACAAAGTTAAGTATCAGATGACAAAGATTAAATAAATAAAATATTTGTTTTCTACAGAGTGCAAGCTCATGTCGTCGTCAGGAATAGGGCCCGCCGCTCTGATCACCCTCTGGGATGGTCGGAAATGGACCGTTACTATCACTCTTGAGCTATCGATACGCCTATTCCCATACTGCCAGGAGGTGTTTAGCCACTCTCTCAGCTAATCCAAAAAGCAGATTAGCTTTAGCAGGGATTATGAACAAGGTAGTTCTAAAAGAGTGACGCCAGTAATCAGCCTGCGTCAACACACACACACACACACTATTTTTCTATTCATTCTGTTTAAACCAATTGGGTTTTTCTTCACAGTTGCAGATAAAGATTAGGCTACACTAGTATTA
The DNA here is from genome assembly GCF_963971535.1 of Notolepis coatsorum. Lineage (NCBI taxonomy): Eukaryota > Metazoa > Chordata > Actinopteri > Aulopiformes > Paralepididae > Notolepis > Notolepis coatsorum. The sequence goes on from NC_140167.1 coordinate 190,767,474, forward strand.
TAGTATTAAAAGAAACTGAGTTATATTCATTAAAGAAAGTTGATTTAATTGATTTAGTTGGGGTGGGGCTTCTCCCTGGGCTGGGGCTGGGGCTGGAAAGTTCATTTAATAAAAATAAAAAATACTAATTTAATCAGATTAATCACTTTATTCAAATTGAGGATTTAGTTTCAGGATATTTATAAAGAAAAAAAATATATATATAAATTTATTAAAAAGAAAATTTAATATATTTTCTTTGTAATTAAAAACGAAGGTTCGAACGTTCGTTCGAAAAACCCTGACGAAGTTTGAATCCCAAAAACAGGCTTCGGGGACAGCCTTAAGACACATTGTACTATATCAGCGTATGCAAAGTATTGGCTTGATGAGGCACATGTGGTGGTCAGGGGAGATAGTTTCCATTCATGACGTCTCGTAATGCGAGCACTGCCCCGCGGTGGAGTGTTGTATATCTGCTGTGGTTTGGTGAGATCAGTGCTGGTGTCATTTGATTTAATGCGATGTTTATTCGACCAGGCCAAGAAACAAAGGACCCGCTTGCGGTGACTGGGTTCAACACAACTGTGGGTGTGTGTGTGTGTGTGTTTCAACCGTCTTGTCGTGTCAAAGGTGAGTGACGGATGGAAGGCAACGGCGCCGTCTCAAGGTGCACCGTGACCACGCCCGGCACGGAGGTGAGCCGTGACCTGTGATGTCATCACTGCCGCCGCCGGGGCTGGGTGGAGCGGGGGAGGGGTAGAATGGAGCGCTGCGAGTGCAGGAAAAGGTCATCGTACGCGGACTAACTCTGTGATGACACCTTGTCTTTGTTATTGCCTAAGGGACACACTGTAAAACATTTTAACTAGTATTTTAATATCGTATTTACAGTAAGGAAAACAGGGGATGAATGGGGTGAGAGAATGTGACCTGTTCTAATCCAACAGAATTAGTTTAAAGAAATATCTTGAGGCAACAATTGTCACTTGTCTTGACATGACGCAGGTCACTGATCCAAGCTAATTTGGTTTGTTTTGAGAGAATCCTATAAATGAGCTAATTTCTCCTGGAACAAGCGGAATGATATCATCTCCTTGGCTGACGTTTTGCCCTAACCCTAATGATTTTAAGAGTCAAAACTTAATTAAATGATTAGTTGAGGTCGAGATTTATTTTCGCAATGCAGTGGTCCCTGCGAGGGAGGGTGTGGAGTGAGTGACCTCCACTCGTCCCCACCCAGTTCAGCACAGTCCATCTCCAGCTATGGAAAGCTGAGTTGCCAAAACCTGGCAACCAGCTGAGTGACTCACCTTAGTTAGATGCACTGAAAGACTCAAATTACTTCATAACGCTCACTAAAATGACTTGATGACACACAATAATCTTGTTTGGACCTGATCCCTTAGGAGAAGTAGATGTGTAGTAAGTCATCTTATTGCTGATTCTATACTAGCCATATTGAACCGGCATCCACCATAACAACACTAGGGTGTGGGGCGACAGTGGCTCAGGAGGTAGAGCAGTCGTCGTGGTAATCGGGAGGTTCCTGGTTTGATTCCCGCTTCTCCCGGGCAGCGTGTCAAAGTGTCCGTGAGCAAGACATTTAACCCCTAATTGCTCCCGATGAGCAGGTTGGCACCTTGCATGGTTGCCTCCACTGTCTGTGTGTGAATGGGTGAATGTGAGGAACAAAATTGTTAAGCGCTTTGGATAAAAGCGCTATATAAATTAATTAAACTGGACTTTGACGAATTTGCACATGCATACAATGTCGTCATGCAGTGACACACACATGCGATGGGTGGTACACACATGCTATTTTCTTTTTGGGTCGCCGATTAAATTGTCCTCTCTGCGTTTGACCCATCCCGTCGTCCTTCCCCCTCAAGGGCAGCAGGGAGCAGCACCATTTACCATGTAGAATAGAATAGAATAGAAATACTTTTATTATCCCGAGGGAAATTTGACACTGCAAATCGCTCAACATTTAAACATTTAGACAGAACAGGTCACGAATAAGAATAACAAAACAAATCAAATTGCCTAAGATAAGAGTAGAATAAAAATGGAATAAAATATACAGTAAATAAATACAGTAAAAATATACTGAGGTCTACAGTAGGTGTAATATTGCACAGTGCTGTTTCAAAAGTAAGAGTCCAGGAAGATGCTAACTGTCACTCTGTGCTCAGTGATGCAGTGAGGCACAGTGATGCATTGTATAGTCTGATGGCTGTTGGAATGAAGGACTTCCTGTGCCGTTCAGTGCTGCATTTAGGTAGTGTGAGCCTAGCACTGAACATACTCCTCCTGTCAGCCAAGTCTGTGTGTAGTGGGTGGGAGGGGTTTTCCCTGATGGCCTGGAGCTTAGCAAGGCTCCTCCTCTCTGCCACCCTCGCTAGGGAGTCCAGCTCCACCCCAACCACACTACTGGCCTTCCTGACCAGCTTATCCAGCCTGTTTGTGTCCCCTGCTCTCAGTCCGCTGCCCCAGCAGGTCACAGCGTACAAGAAGGCGCCCGCCACCACCGACTCATAGAACATCCTCAACATCCTTGTACAGACATTGAAGGATCTCAGCCTTCTGTCGTGACTATGTACAAGGTAACCCTCTCATTATGGAAGTGCAGGGCAGAGGTGTGTGTGGCAAGAGGACAGGAGCTCACAGCTGTCCCCATGAAGCTGACCGGTGCTGTTAATTAGGAGATTTTATAGCCAGGATCCCTCTTATCTACCACACCTACTCCCATTTCTAAGTCCAAACTTACAGTATGGCACGTGTCTTCTCTCATGTCCATCTTGACAGCCTTCTCTTCTCTTCTTTTCTCTGCTCACATTCCCCATGTGTAGGTGGGTTGAGGAACACAGCGAGGAGGAGGAGGAGGAGGAGGAGGAGGGTGTGCTTGTTGAACGATTTACTGGTAATTGGTCAGGCCAAGCTGGAGGAGCAGGAAGAGCCAGAGAACGAGGTCAGGGTCAGTGCAGTGGAGGCAGAAAGAATCATGCTGGAGCTGGTAGCAGGGAGGCTCCATCTTGAATTCTCCTTTTATGAACTGGTGAAAATGTACCCTGTGTTATGCATTCATGAGTTTGTTGCTGGGTTAATATTATTAGTTAGTTACTAGTAATAATTAGAAAGGTGCGTTCAGTAGAGCACAAATAAATGTTGCCACCCATTTATTTTCTAGTAGCCTACTCATTAGACGGGGCTTGAGTGTTGGGGGCGGGGCAAACATAGACCAATGAAAGCAGATCTCCCCGCTTTAATCCTATTACACTCTATTACACTATCACATTATTACACTATGACACTGTACTGAGTTTATTGACACCTCCCATAAGTCTCTATGACAAACGGTTCATGAGATATGAAAGGGGCAGGGCTTAATTTACAATGATTCAAATGAATTCATAAATGTTTTTAATGCTAGCCCATGTTGTAAACAGGTGCCAGAGGTGTAAGATCATACTGAATATGTATTTCAATGGACAATAATAATGAAAATTAATTAAAATAAAATACTTGTCATTGACAAATTGGAAAAATATTCCAGAATCCACGTCACTGGCCTGCTATCCGCCTATGAGCAACGTCTCATCCTCATCAGCCCTGTCGTTTCTGAGATTTGCTGCAGACAGTGACACGCACACACAGACACACACACGCACGCAACCGAATTACATTATTTCCCCAGACTCCCGCCTGGTGGAGATAATGAGTGGAGAGGTTCTGTGTTGTGTTGACTCCATATCATAACACACCCCACACCGTGGGTAATACCTTGAAGACTTGAAGACCACTTCATAGCTTCTCTTATTGTGTTTTAATATGAGTATCTTGGCTGGTGTTATAAATGGGTACCAGCTGGTGTCTCCATAGGGACTGGTCGGGTTTGGAGGAGCGCCAAGAGCTATTAGACTTGAATTAGGCTTGTGACAGATGTTACCCAAGGCAGTAGCACACCATCAATCTGTATGTAGGAACTTCATAGAGTAGTTTCCTACTTTTTTAATGGACTACCTTAATAAATCTATACTTTCATGAGATGGTTTGTCGGAAGCCCATTATCCCTTTAAACAACAATCTCAATTTCACTCTCTCTCTCACACTCTAGTTCTATGTATATATTTCTTGTATACTGATAGGACTACAGAACTATTCTTTGATAGCTTAGTACAGTACGTCTGTTTCTTACAGGCAGTGCTGACTAATGCTGAGTGTGGGTGCCTGCACAGCATGACAAAGAAATCCATAATCCTTGAGGTCACTATATAGGTGACCGTATTTGATCATTTTGGAAATTAGCCTACCTAGGCTAAGTAGGCTTTCAGGCTAAGTAGGCAACCTGGGTGTTCCTGAAGTGATCATGACACAATGAGCTGTAGCAAAACCTTTCTGTAGGCGTCGCTGAATGGCTACAGAGAACAGAAGGGTGATAACCTGGAGTGCAGGGGGAAGACGAGGGGAAAACAGAAGAGATGGTCTGGGTTTCAAAGAAGAATGAGAAATAACTATACAGGGTTTGCTTACCAACTTAGTACACAATATCACAGTCTTAGCCAGCTTCGTCTGAGCTCCCATGAACAGCGTGACCTGGTGGTGGTCAATCCGATAGTTTGTTCAAGTTTTTGTCGTTTTTGGTTGGTTGGTCTGGTGACAAAACAACACTGCTTTTCTAACAAAGAAGAGTCCACGGGGTGTTCCTGTAGCGCGACGACGGCGGTCTGCATGTCCCACTTCCTCTGGAAGCATCACCTGAACTTTATCGAGGCGACTACTTGTCTGCTCCCAGTGTACGCATGCCCACACATTTATCAACAGTGCTTAAAGGAACACGCCAACATTTTGGGAAATTAGCTTACCGTCTTCTCCAGAGAGAGACAAGAAGATCGATACCAATTTCCTCTCTGTGCGTTCAGTAGAGAGCTATCTGGCTGCATGTTAGCCTAGCTTAGCACAATGAATGGAAGCGGACAGTGCCGGTTAGTCCAACACCTCTCCCGAAGACTAACCGGTCATGTCCGCTTCCATTCATTGTGCTAAGCTAGGCTAACGTGCAGCCAGATGGCTTTCTACTGAACGCACACAGAGAGGAAACTGGTATCTATCTTCTTGTCTCTCTCTGGAGAAGACGATACGCTAATTTCCCAAAATGTTGGCGTGTTCTTTTAACCTCTTAACTCATTCTGCGCCAAACCCGAGATAGTTTGGGTTTCGAATCCAAGTGTTGAGCGCTAAACCCTTTTCTTTTTTCCGATTTTCCCATTTTAAACACTCGCGTGGACCTGCCTGTGTCTCCCTGGCACCGCTGCCTACATTAAAATTGCAATGACGATCGAATCCCGACAGGTGGCAGTATCGCCTATCTTTTGAACTGGGTCTCTCAGTTGTCTATCAGTGCCTCGGTGTCTCGGGCTGCAGGAATCCCCTCCCCCTCAAAGTGTTGCCGAATTTCTATCAGCATGTGTGAGATCCACAGCCTTGGTTGACGCGCGCATGCGCTTTTCCGTAAGAAAACAGCTGAGATGAATTGTTTGGTTTATAGAAAAGAGTATTTATTGCCATTTACTTGAAGCTTTGTTTAGCGTGAATGGGTTCCTACCGGATGACGTGGAGGTGTGCTGGCTTATTCCCGTTGCATGGTGTCCTGTTTCCAATTTTTAAAGTTCCAAATCCATAGCGCTTGCGGCGGTCAAAAACCGTCTGGGCTGCATGCCTTACATTCCAGTGTCATGTTTTTTACTAGCGCACCAGTCCATTGATAAAGTGAGTTCACACACCAGGGTGCTGTAATCACCGGTTCAAAATGGGCTGGACCAGACACGCCTCCACGTTGTTGAAGCAACACACATCCAAGTCATAACAAATAAAAGATGTTATCAATCAAGTTCATTTCAAATCGTTTTCCAAACAATATTGCTTCATATTTTTAACTAAATAAATAAATAAATATTAAGGACTGAATCTGGCTCCAACATAGCGGCCCCTAATTGTTCTGTAAGAGAACGGTACAATTACCAACAAAATCAGGAGGAGCCAGCCAAAACAAAACAGATTTCATATTCTAAATTACATTTTCTTTTTTTTTTTTTTTTTTTTACAGCCATGTTCCCCCGACGAGGGATTCAAAAGTTCTGCTTTCAAAAAACGCAAAAACTCACGGTCCATAAGGTCCCCCCAACGAGGGATTCAAACGTTCAGCTTTCAAAAACGCAAAAAAGCGCCTCACAGTCCACGAAGTGTGTAATGTGTGCGATGTCCGTGTGAGAGAGGGGGGGGGGGCCGGGAGAAAGAAAAAGAAGGGGATATGGTGGGGGGAGAGAGAGAGAGAGATATGGGGGGGGTCTTCTTATGTTTTTGCCTCAAGGAGTAAGACAAGCTTTGTGATGGGCCTGATCAAGGTGTTGGTCTTGGTTTGCACCTCGACTTGTCTCACAAAACCCTTTTTGTCTGGCCGGGTTTGTGTGATTCGTCCCATGATCCACGAGTTTCTAGGAGCAGAGTCGTCTATTATTAAGACAATATCACCGGCCGCCATGTTTCTCCTTTTCTTTGTCCACTTTTGTCTTTCTTGCAGTTCTGGCAGGTACTTGTCCACCGTTTCCAAAACAGGTCTGCCATGTATTGCACTTGACGCCATCTTCTCTTGGCATAACAGTCGTCTAGGCTGAATACTCCGGGTGGCAGTGAATGCTTTTCTTTGAGGAGAAGGAGGTGATTTGGTGTGAGAGGTTCCAGATCCAGAGGGTCATTGGAGGCTTTAGAGATGGGCCGATCGTTAATTATGGCTTCCACTTCACATAAAAGTGTAGCCAATCCTTCCTCATCCAGAGTCTGTTCCCGTGTTAAAGCTCCAAGAATGCGTCTGACTGTTCTTATTTGTCTCTCCCATATTCCACCGTGGTGTGATCCCGCAGGTGGGTTGAATGTCCATGATATGCCTTTCTCAAGTAAGGTGGCGTGAATCTTGAGATTGTCCAGATCTTGAATAGACTCTCGTAGCTCTCGTTCTGCCCTGACAAGATTCGTTCCATTATCAGATCTCATGGTCTTGACTGTGCCTCGTCTGGCTACAAATCTTCTTATTGCATTAATGCACGAGTCTGTATTAAGCGTATGAGCAACCTCCAAGTGCACTGCTCAGATATTCAGGCACGTGAAGATCACGCCATACCGTTTCAACATTGTTCTTCCTCTTTTCATTTCAAATGGGCCGAAGTAGTCTACACCCACGTTTGTGAAAGGTGGTTGGTCAGGTAGCAGCCTGTCCTGGGGTAAGTCTGCCATGTATTGTGTACCTCTGACGCCACTCGACCTCCTACAGTGGACACACTTTGCGATCACTGCCCTGACTGCAGAGTTGACCTTAGGTATCCAATACTTTTGCCTGTGTCCAACGGTTTCATGGACATGTCTGATGATTAATGTCGTTACATGATGTTTTCTTGGCAGAATGGCGGGGTGCATGGCCTCAGGGGGCATTGCAGACCTGACCAATCTTCCACCAACCCTTATTAGCTCATCATGAAGAACTGGGGTAAGTTTATGGATGTGACTGGTCTTCTTCACAGCCGTTCTTTTCCTTAGTGACTCTAGTTCCTCTTTGTATTCTGTTGATTGACAAAATTGGATAATGGCATGTTCGGCTTCCTGTAAGTCATCAACAGACAACAGAGCTTTGCAATTTCCTTTTTTCTTTTCCGGTGCACCTTTCGTTTCCTTCTTTTCTTTGCAGGCCTTTTTTAGTGTTGCTTTAATCCTCAATATCCATGCTACGGCTTTTCTGAGACGATGCCACTCAGAATAGTAGGTGATTAATTTCATGACTGTATTCACAGACTGATCCACGGGAGCAACATTTGTAGTGAAGACCTTTACTTCCGGATCGTCCTTTGTCAATGTGCATTCTGGGCATTGTGGCCACTCCGATTCTGGATGTTGCATGAATTCAGGACCTTGTATCCATGTTGAATTCAAGAAGTGAGCTGTTGATAAGCCTCTCGATGCGCAGTCAGCGGGATTCAGAGTGCCGTTGACATACCTCCACTGTGTAACATCCGATTCCGTACGGATGTTGCTCACTCTGTTGGCAACAAAGGTGTGATATCTTGAGGTTTCATTGTTCAGATACTTAAGCACAGATGTGCTATCTGTCCAATAGACCGATGGGATCAAAGGGAGTTCAAGTTCTGCCTGCAGAAAGGTATCCATTCGTACAGCCATTGCTGATGCTGTAAGCTCGAGCCTTGGGATGGTGATGGGTTTTAATGGTACCACCCTTGCTTTGCCCATGACAAACGCGCAGTGGACTTTGTGCCTGTCGTCCAGCAGCCTTAGGTAGGAGACTGTGCCGTAACCACTTTCACTTGCGTCTGAGAAGTGATGGAGCTGCGCAGAGATTAGGTATCCAAAATCCTCTGGCATGAAGCATCTCTTAACTTTGAAGTTTTCCAGCTGGGACAGGTCGGCTAGCCAGGTCAACCATCTTCTTTGCAGGTGTTGAGGTTTCAAGTTTCAAGTTTCAAGTTTCTTTAATAGTTGTCATACAGAAGTACAGAATACTTTTATACAAAATGCTTCTTACTGTTACGCTCCAGAGACTGTGCAAGACAAGATAAGTATGAAATAAAATAACATAGTATAGCATGTAAATTAGAAGTAAAAAAATGAGGTCACAGTGTTCAATATAGACATATGTACAATGTTCGATGCAGAGTAGAGGTATGTGATCATCCCAAGCTAGCTTTAATCCGCACAGCTCTTGCAGTATCTGCTTTGCGGAGAGGACAACGGGTGCCAACATACCCAAAGGATCATAGACAGAGCTCACCATAGACAAGATCCCTCGTCTGGTAAGCGGCCTGTCTTGAAGCTGTATTTTGAAGGCAAATGAATCCGACTGGGTACACCATTGTACCCCAAGGGCTCTTTCGATGGGCAGTGCATCCTGATCCAGATCTAGATCTTTCACCCCTTGCGCTCGGATCTGTTCTGGGATGGAGAGAAGCAACGACCTGCTGTTGCTGATCCACTTGTTTAGCTTAAACCCACCCGTGGCACACAGACTGATGAGGTCTTTGGCGAGTTGTATGGCCTCTTGCTCAGAATTTACTGACTTTAGACAATCATCCACGTAAAAGTTTCTGAGCACAGTCTGTATGACCCCTGGGTCAAAGTTGCCAATGTTGTCTCTTGCACACTGCTGTAAAGCGAAGGTTGCACAGCTTGGAGATGATGTGGCTCCAAAAATGTGTACAACCATCTTATACTCCTCGAGGTCTGTGTCCAGCTTTCCATCGGGCCACCACAAGAATCTTAAAAGATCTGAGTCTTCATCCGGTACTCTCACTTGATGGAACATGGCCTCCACATCTGTAATGAAGGCAACGGCCCTTTGCCGAAACCTTGTGAGGACACCAGTGAGGTTGCTGGTGAGGTCTGGGCCTTGTAGAAGCTGAGAGTTTAGTGACACACCTTGGTAGGTAGCTCCACAGTCGAACACCACTCGTAGCCTGTCCTTTCTAGGGTGGTAAACCCCATGGTGGGGAATATACCACGTCTTTCCAACCTTGGCTTCCTTTTGCTTGTTGTCGGATGTTGTTTGGATAGCAAAACCTCTCTTCAGATTGTCAGCCATAAGTGTTCTATATTCCTCATGAAATTGTGGGTTCTTTAACAGCTTTCGTTTCAAGCTCATGACCCTTTGTTCAGCGAGACAGCGGTTGTTTGGGAACTCAGCTTCGTCAGTCCGTAAAGGCAATCCGATATTGTAATGCCCGTCTTGCAGCTTTACTGAGTTTGAGACCTTTCCCATGAATATATGGTCTTCTTGAGACATCTCTAGGCGCTCTTCGTGCTGGCGCTCTGGGAAATCATATTTCATCTGCTGTTCCAGCAATTCCTCAATCCTTACCAGAGATATCCTGTTTGTGGTAACGACGTTCCCAGTGCCCTGTGTGAGTGGCCCATTGACTGTCCATCCGAGAGTGGTTTTAACAGCAAAAGGTCCTTTTCCCTGGCTGTTAATTATCATCCATGGCTCCAAAGCCTTTGGAACGTTGTTGCCGATCAGCAGTCCGATTTCTGCTTTTATTCTAGGAAGTTTCACTTGGTGTAGATATGGCCATTGCTTTATATCCTCCTGGTCTGGGATATTTTCAGCTTTCACAGGGATCGCGGAGTGTGAGTAAACCTCTGGGAGTTCCAAATACTCATTGCTGTCAAGAGCACTGATTTCCATGCCGTTTACCATGGATGTCTTTATGACCTGTTCCTCGTTCATAGTCCTTAACAAAATTGTAGTTCTGCTTCCTGTGGCCTGCAGCTGTCTGAGCAAGGACTCTGTGCAGAATGTTGCAGAACTTCCTGGATCCATAAAGGCGTATGTGAGAATCACCTTATCACTTTTCTTCATTTTGATTTTTACAGGAACTATGGTGAGTTTGCATTCTGATTTACCGGCCCCAGTGTCACTCCACACCTCAGCTTGATTTGTGTATACTGTCACGGCTGTATCTTTAGAGTTTTCATCCTTCTCTATATTAGGATATTTTCTGTTGATGTGCAGGATTGTGGGATGTTTGAGAGAACACACTTGACAGGTAAGTCTCTTTTGACAACCTTTGCTCATGTGACCGACTTCGAAACATCCAAAACACACTCCTTTTTTCTTCAAGAATTCCAGTTTTTCTTCATGCGTTTTCTTTTTCAGTTGTGAACATGAACTGAGCTCATGGTTTCCCTTGCAATGTAAACATTCGTTGGTTGTTTTTCTTGGTGCTTTATCCACACATTCGGTTACAGCCTGCTTGTAGAAGCTGCCTGTCACCTTTGCCACATTGGTAGCGAATCCACTGTATGCACTCTTAGGCCTTCTGTCTTTAGAGAGGAAGGACTTGCCTGGTGGTGATATGACGGGCCTTCTTTTCTGTGTGGGATTTAAGCTTCCAAACAACGGATGTGATAGGATTCTGGATTGATAGTTTATAAATTCCACCAGCTCTGGAAATTTTGGCCTTGTTCCATAACGATCCTGTAATTCACAAGCTCTGAATCTCCATCTTTCTTGCGTCTTGTAGGCTAATTTACTGAGAATGGCTCTCATGTTAGTTGGATGGTTCAATTCCTCCAAGTACTCAACAGAGCTCATGGCATTGAGACAACCATTGAGAAACACAGCATAAGCCTGCAAGGCCTCTGCATCTTCAGCTTTGATTATTGGCCAGCTGAGCACTTTGTCCAAGTATGAAGTGGCAATCTTGTGTTCGTTACCGAAATGCTTCTTTAAAAGCTCCTTTGCTGTAGTGTAACCTGTGTCTGGAAGCATGTATTGGCAACTGCGCACCAGTTCCCTTGGCTGACCTGATGTGAATTGCTCCAGAAAATACAGCATATCCTGGCGGTTCTCAGTTTTCCTCTCAATGCCATGTTCAAAGGCTCTTATAAAGAATTGGTATTCCAGAGGGTCTCCTTTAAAGACAGGGATAGTGATTGATGGCAAAGTGAATTGTCCTTGCTGCTTAATCAGAGTTTCTGTTATCCTATTTTGACCTTCCATTAGGTTCACCAGACTGTAAAATTCATGCTTTTTACTTGTGTCCTGGGTATTTGTTGTAGGTCCTTTACTGTGTGGTTGTGTTGATGGTCCTACATGTCCTTGTGCATCTGTACCATGTGGCATGAAGTGGCGTGCACCTGTAAAAGCAGGGAGGTCATACGGTCTGAAAGATGAAGTATTTTCATATGACATAGCTTGTACTTTGGTGCCACCTAGAGGAGGATTAATTGTATGCGTGGCATAGACTGATGTCAAACGGTCGTATTCTGGATGCCTTTGATATGTTAGTTGTGATGGTATTTTTTTACGCACAGATTCGTATTCTGTCATAGTTCCATGTGTTGCTCTTTCCACTGGTTCCTTGTGAGTGGGCCTTGATCTGGTTGGAACATCATCCATGTTGGTGCTGTCCAAACCAGCTGTCCATGACAGCTTTTCTGGTTGTTGTTCCGTTTCCTCTTGAATGTATTCTTCCAGGTATTCATTCATTCCATCCGATTGTTGCATTTCTTTAGGTACAGTTTGTGTTAATTCATGTGATAATTCATATCCTTTGATAATGCTTAACTTTGCTTTGTTAGCAGCCATCTGAGTTTCCATCTCAATATTTTCCTTCTCCATCTCAAGCTTTTCTTTCTCAGCTTGGAGCTCTGCTTCTTTTATCTCAAGCTGTTGCTTCCTTTTAAGCCCTTCAGCCTTGACTGCTAGTTCAGCTTGTTCACTTTCCAATTGCATTTTAAGAGATGCTATGGATGATCTTGAGGATTTTGATGAGCGTCTTGATCGCACATTGGAAACACTGTCCTTTGGGGCAATATCATCCACTGTAATTGCAATATTCCTTGTAGCATCATCATCAGTCACCTTTTCATTTTGATCAATCCATTGTAATACACAGTCTTTGAATTCATCCACTGGTATTATTTTAGGGATGTACCACTCACTTTGATCAAGTTTAACATCATCCTCTGACATTACTGACAATAAAGTTTTGACACAATCATTTACATCATTCAGTTCTTGATATGCTTTGTTGAACTCGTTTTCCACTTTTGATTCAACGATTTCCACCTGGCATGTATGCTTCATTAAATCAAAGATTTCATTTTTCCTTCTGGTTAAAACACCCAATTTGGCGCTTCTAGATGCTTTCAATTCTTGTAATCTATTGGAATGTACAGCGTCAATTTCTTCCACCAAACGTTCCATTTTCCTTTAATGTTTGATTTTGTTCCAACAAATAACTGAAATGGTGCATTTATTGCACATGCTTTTCAATTTAATTCAAACATCGTCGTCGACTGATACTTCGACTTGATTCGTTTCTTGATTATTATCTGACGACGGGGATAACACTATGAAATGACGTCAGTGCTTCACAGACGCGCATCCAATTTAACTCCGTCCATAGTTAACCTCGTTCCCAGTAGTAACGTGGAATGTTCGATACACAATCTTTGAAGCAAACAAACGTAACGTTATTTCCAGCAATCAATTCCAGTGATGTTCCTTAAACAAAGGCGCAAGTATTGCATGCCTGGTTTTTGACAATGTGAGATCCACAGCCTTGGTTGACGCGCGCATGCGCTTTTCCGTAAGAAAACAGCTGAGATGAATTGTTTGGTTTATAGAAAAGAGTATTTATTGCCATTTACTTGAAGCTTTGTTTAGCGTGAATGGGTTCCTACCGGATGACGTGGAGGTGTGCTGGCTTATTCCCGTTGCATGGTGTCCTGTTTCCAATTTTTAAAGTTCCAAATCCATAGCGCTTGCGGCGGTCAAAAACCGTCTGGGCTGCATGCCTTACATTCCAGTGTCATGTTTTTTACTAGCGCACCAGTCCATTGATAAAGTGAGTTCACACACCAGGGTGCTGTAATCACCGGTTCAAAATGGGCTGGACCAGACACGCCTCCACGTTGTTGAAGCAACACACATCCAAGTCATAACAAATAAAAGATGTTATCAATCAAGTTAATTTCAAATCGTTTTCCAAACAATATTGCTTCATATTTTTAACAAAATAAATAAATAAATATTAAGGACTGAATCTGGCTCCAACAGCATGTGACCTGTCCCACCAGAGGCGAGAACATATTAGACCATGTATACTCGCAATTTAAGAATGGGTATAAGTCACAGGCTCTTAGTCCATTCGGTAAGTCCGATCACGCCGCCATATTCCTTTTGCCAAAGTATAAACAAAGTCTCAAGCGAACGCCGGTGGTCTCGCGAGAGGTTAAGCGTTGGGCCGTGACGTCAGAGGAGTCACTCCAAGCTGCACTTGAATGCACAGACTGGAGTGTATTCCGTGATAACACAGCCAATATTAACGAATACACTGAAACGGTGCTTGACTATGTCTGTACTCTGGTAGAAGAAACAATCCCCTCCACCACAATTAAAATCTACCCAAATCAAAAGCCCTGGGTAGACAAATCCGTCCGTGAGGCTCTGAAAGTGCGCACATCAGCATACAACACCGGGCTGGAGACAGGCAACATGGAAGAACACAAGATGGCAAGATACAACGTCAGGAGAGCAGTAAAAGAGGCTAAACGGCGTTACAGGGATAAAGTTGAACTTCAGTTCGAACAGGCTGACTCTAGAGGCATGTGGCAGGGCCTCAGAACAATGACAGATTACAAAGGCACCTCCCTCAAACTGAACAATGACATCTCCTTAGCAAATGATCTCAATTCCTTCTATGCGAGGTTTGAGGCTGTGAATAAAAACACCAGCCTACAAACCACGGCAATGGGGGGGGGGGGTCTGCTGATGGAGACTCAGTGTTCAGGGTAACAGAGCATGAGGTGAGACGGATCTTTAAAAAAGTGAATATCAGGAAGGCAGCAGGACCGGACGGCATCCCCGGCCGCGTCCTAAAAGTCTGTGCCGACCAACTGGCCCCGGTATTCACTGACATCTTCAACCTGTCCTTGGAACAGGCTGTCATCCCCACCTGTCTGAAGAAGTCCACCATCATCCCTGTACCCAAAAAATCTACGCCCGCTTGCCTCAACGACTACCGCCCTGTAGCCCTCACCTCCATAGCCATGAAGTGCTTTGAGAAGCTAGTGAAGGGCTACATCTGTTCCTCCCTCCCCATCAACCTGGACCCTCTGCAATTTGCATATCGCCCCAACAGGTCCACGGAGGACGCCATAGCCCATGTGCTGCACACAGCAGCATCACACCTGGACAAGAGGCAGGGGAACTATGTGAGAATGCTGTTCATCGACTACAGCTCAGCATTCAATACCATAGTCCCCTCCAAACTCATAGCCAAGCTCAGGGACCTGGGCTTGAACTATGACCTCTGCCAGTGGGTCTTGGACTTCCTGACGGGCAGACCCCAGGTGGTAAGAGCAGGCAACTGCACCTCCTCATCCATCACGCTCAACATAGGGGCCCCCCAGGGCTGTGTTCTGAGCCCCCTCCTCTACTCCCTGTACACACATGACTGCGTAGCACAGCGGAACAACAACACCATCATCAAATTTGCTGATGACACAGTAGTGGTGGGCCTGATCTCTGCCAACGACGAAAGGGCCTACCTGGAAGAGGTAGAGAACCTGTCACAGTGGTGTCAGGAGAACTGCCTCTCCCTGAACGTCAGCAAAACAAAAGAGATGATTGTGGACTTCAGGAGGTCGGGGGTCAAGGACTACAGCCCCCTCAGCATCGACGGGGCACCGGTTGAGAGAGTGAACAGTTTCAAGTACCTTGGAGCCCACATATCCGAGGATTTGACATGGACCACACACATTGACAGTGTTGTGAAGAAGGCACGACAACGCCTCTACTTCTTCAGGCGCCTAAGGAAGTTCCAAGTCAGTCAGAAGATCCTTAGGAACTTCTACTCATGTACAATAGAGAGCATCCTGACTGGCAACATCACCTCCTGGTTTGGGAATAGCACTGCACAAGACCGTAGCAGACTACAAAGAGTGACACGTTCAGCCGAACGCACAATTGGAGGGGGGCTTCCCACCCTCCAGAACATTTACAACAAGCGGTGCAAGGGGAAGGCTAAGAGAATTATTAAGGACTCGAGCCACCCGAACAACTGCCTCTTTGAACGGGAGACTCGGTTGATGAATATGAAATCGGATCGCTAATAAAAAAATAAAACGATAATACACGTCGTGGCAGGGACGTGCACAGAACTTTAGAGGGGCAGGTGCTCAAAGGCTGAAAAGGGCACTACACTTGTGTGCATTTTTTATTCCAATCCCGATTTGTATTTGAGATTCCCAAATCCCATCGGACTTGACTTCTTCGTGTCCCTCAATGAGTGTAATACCAGCATTCAACTGTATGCGCCACAGCGGTTTCTATCATCATCATCATCACCACCCACGCTATGCATAACATATATAGGTCCGCGGAGAGGCACGCTGAGGAGGCCGTGCAAACTGCAATGGAATATGGGGCATTTCTCTCTTTACCTAATATTTTGATTATATCCTGACATTTTTCAGTTGGAAGGGCAGTCTATATGCGTAACGGTAAAAAAAAATATAAATCAAAAAGGGCACTTTTTTGATGAGGCTCAAAAAGGCAGGTGCTCTAGCACCCCTTGGCCTCTATGTGTGCACGTGCCTGCGTCGTGGGCATTCAGGCATTGGGCTGATAAAACGTCATATGACGCGATGGGCACTGAAAGTGTTAAAACAACACACAAAAAACATCGAAAAAACCAATATTTTCCTCAAATCTTTATTATCCTTTTTTTCTTAACTATTTTCCCATGCCTTTAAAATCAATATGTGTCACTAATTGCCCTTGAGTTGTGACCCCAGTAAGACCCTACACTGTAGATTCACTTGCATCTTCAGAGACTTTTCGCAACATGCTCATCCCCTTGCCAGTGCGTCACCAATGACACACTCATTGCCTGGCAAATGCACTACAGTCAAGTTATACGGTTGCAAAATCAAGCTCCAACGGAACACTCTCTGATTGGACGTTTTGACCTTTGACAAAAATCTAAGTGGGTTGTGATCAGTGAGAACTACCAGATCACCTCCTCTGCACTCAAGACATACACCTCAAAATGTTGTGACTGCGAGGACAAGAGCCAGAGCCTCCTTCTTCTGGTATAGCGATTGAGTTTCTTGGAGAAGTATGCAACAGGCCTGTCTATTTCTGACACATCGGCCTGTAGTAGTAATACAGCCCCCCACTCCAAAATCACAAGCATCCAAGTCTGGAGCAACTAGCAAAACTCTACTGGAGCTTGAACCATCTCTACAGCTTGCTGACAATCAGCTGATGAGATTAATTTACCATACTGTAGCTCCCTTTTTCAACAAGTTTGTGACTGGTGTCACAGCAGCAAAGTTTGAAACAAACCTCAGATAGAAATAACACATGCCCAGAGCACGTCAAGGATGGTCTGTACTGTACCTTGGCAGCCCTTGGCAACAATGAGCCTTGTCCATTTTACTGTATATGTTGGACTGTATATTTTAGAATGTATATACATATTTTAGAATGTATATCTTTGACTGTGTATTCTTATTTTTGACTACCTAAATGTTAATTGTGAGCGATCTGTGGTGCTGAATTTCCCTCAGTATTAATAAAGTACTTCTATTCTATTCTATTCTGATTTTGACTTTGACTTTGACTTTGAGTCTACTTGATGCCCCAGGTATGTGACCTCTCCCTTTCCAATCTCTTATCGGGATCAGTCGATTACCAAACCTGCTGCCTTAAGACGCTCAAACAGCTCTTATGTGTTCTGTGATAAGACCACGGACAGCTATAACAAACTAGAGCTGTCCCCAAAGCCTGTTTTTGGGATTCGAACATCGGCAAGGTTTTTCGAACGGACGTTCGAACCATAGTTTTTAACCATGCAAAAAATGTGCACCTAAATAATTGTTCTGGTTCAGTACTGTCGAGTCTTGACTTTAGGCACGTTTACGCATTTAACATAGAACAGATGCGCATTGATTGAATTGATTGAAAACTTTATTAACAGATTGCAAAATGGGTACAGTACAGTACAGCTCAATACATACAATTGTTAAGGGGATGCAGACCAGAGAAAGACTTTCGTCTTGTTTACATCAGGGTCCCCCATCTTCAATTCATCGTAACATATATGACATACATGACATACAGATAGACAGTACTGCTACATCTATACATTTATGACATACCAGATTTGCAATTACAGTACTGTTTGTGATACAGAAAGAGTCCAGAAAAAAAGAGTATATACATTTGACGTAGAAACTGTACATTGGATTGGGTAGGTGGGGGTGGGGGGGGGGGACTGTACATTGGAGGTGGTTGGGTGAGTGGGGGGGGGGGGGGGGGTTGGGTAGGAGTGGGGGGGGGGGGGGGGTTGGGTAGGAGGGGTGGGTGGGGGACACTGTACAACTGTACAAACAAAACTGTACATTGGATTATTGACAAGACCATACTTGGTAATTTACTGTACATTGGAGGGGGTTGTGTTCGGACATTTACAGTGGCCAGTTTCGAGTTGCAGTCTCCCTTAGGTGTTTTTTGAGAGTGTTTTTGAAAGTGGGTAGTGATTCACATTCCTTTACAGTTTTGGGTAGGGCGTTCCACATTGATGTGGCATAATTGCGAAACGTGTTTAGTCCCTTGTTTGAGCCGAATCTGGGTTTAACATGATTTGTGGAGCTCCCTCTGGTGTTGTGATCGTGGTATTCACTGACCTTTGGGAAGTATTTTGACATGTACATGGGTACCTTGGTCGTGTAGTGTATCTTGTAGACCAGGCCCATTGCAAGTTGCTGTACTCTGTCGTCTACTCTAAGCCATCCTAGGTTGTCAAAGTGGGCAGGGGTGAGGTGGGTTCTAGGAGTAAGGTCAAGCAGTAGTCTGACCAGTTTGTTTTGAGATGTTTGTAATTTTGTTTTTAGCGC
This sequence comes from Notolepis coatsorum, assembly GCF_963971535.1. Lineage (NCBI taxonomy): Eukaryota > Metazoa > Chordata > Actinopteri > Aulopiformes > Paralepididae > Notolepis > Notolepis coatsorum. Next base: position 190,785,924 of record NC_140167.1, read on the forward strand.
CTTTGAGGTGCTTTGGTACCATGAGGTGCAAGCATAGTCGTAGTACCCTTGAATGAGTGCTCCTGCTAGAGTCTTCAGGGTATTCTTGTTTACCAGTGAGGAGATCCGGTACAAGAATCGAGTTCGTTGGTTGACTTTTTTTATTACTTTGGATGCCATTTTGTCACAGGAAAGATTTGCCTCTAGGATGGAACCCAGGTAGGTAATATCTTCTTTCCTTGTGACAATATTGTCACCCACTGTAACTGAGAAGCCGTCGGTCTTGCTGAGTTTGTTATTTGAACCGAAGAGAATGGACTCTGTTTTGCCCATGTGTAATGATAGTTTGTTATCAGCGAGCCATATGCAGATTTTGCCTAGTTCTGAGCTGAGGGTTTTTTCAACCTGTAACTTGTTCTTGTCAGAGACCAGCAGGGCTGAGTCGTCCGCAAACAGGAACAAGTTGCAGTCACACGCTGACGACATGTCATTTGCATAAATTAGGAACAGTAGCGGACCTAGTATGCTTCCTTGTGGAACACCACAGCTTACTGTGAGGGGGGGGGGATAGGGTACCGTTTACCTCCACCATCTGCTCTCTCCCCTCCAGGTAGGATTGCATCCAGCTCACTGATAGACTATCAAAACCAATTGCTTTTAGCTTGTCAATCAGAATGGTGTGATTGACAGTGTCGAAGGCCTTTTGTAGGTCCAGCATGACCATGCCGCAGTATTTGCCCGCATCCACCTCTTGTTTGATGTGGTCATTTAAATAGAGAAGGCATGTGTCAGTGGAGTGGGATGTTCTGAAGCCAGATTGGAATTCGTAGATTCGATTTTTTTCCGCAAGGTATTTTTCGACCTGTTCGTATACAATTTTTTCCATGACTTTCGAGATGGAGGTAAGGATAGAAACAGGGCGGTAGTTGCCTGGGTCTAATTTACTGCCTTTTTTGTGCAGAGGGGTCACTCTCGCAATTTTGAAGTCCTTGGGGACGTGTCCCTGTTTTATGGAGAGGTTTATTATGTGTGTGATGACTGGGGTGATGGCGGCTGCTGAGTCTCTGAGGAATTTGGAGGGGATGTTGTCATGGCCAGTGGCCTTGTTAGGTTGGAGGGCGCTCAGTTTTTTGAGTACCTCATCTGTTGTTACCATTTCCAGTTTGAAGTCGTCTTTGTGGACCCCTAGGTTCTTGTAGTATGCTACTATGTGTTCTACCCCATAATGCCCTGAGTGGGAGGGTAGTTTGTTTACCAGTGTTGTGGCTATGTTTGTGAAGAAACTATTTAAGTAATTGGCTACATCCAGCTTTTTTGTGATGAGCGTGTTGTCCGTCTTTATGTTTATGTTTGAGAATCTGGTTTTAAGTTTTTTACTGCAGCCTAGTTGGTTATTGAGTAATTTCCAAAGTTCACATGGTTTGTTTTTGTTTTCCTCGGTTTTGTCATTGATGAATTTTTTTTTTGCTGTTTTGATCATGGAGTTTACATCATTTCTTAGTTTGTTTCTTTCCAGTTTGAGTTCAGTCACGTGGGCTTGGAGTTCACTGCTCGTGCTTATGGTAAGCTTTGACTGACTTTTACGAAACTCAGAGCATTTTTTGTCTCTGGTTTTCATAGCGGTCAGTATTTCAGCGTGCATCCACGGCTCCGCGCGATCTTTTACCCTGGTGGTTCTTAGGGGGGCCATGTTGTTTAGTATCGTTGAAAATTTGGTTTTGAAGCCAAGCCATGTTTCTTCAACCAGTGTACCATTGAGTTCATCTGACCAGTCCAGACCCTCCAGTTGAAGGTTAAAGGCCTCGCTAGAGTAGGTTTTGAGGTCTCTAGATGTGACTGTTTTGTGACAGCCAGCCTTTTGTTTTAGCTTTTTGCACGTACAGAATATCATATAATGATCACTTAACCCGCATGCTATAACCCCTTTATCGGCGATCTTGGACTTGTCAGAGGTCAGGATGAGGTCAATGGTAGTCTGAGTTGACTCACACACACGTGTGGGTTGTGTGATTAGCTGGCTGAGGCCGTGCAGATCACAAAACATATTGTAGGATTTGAAGACGGGTGCATCTTTTTGTTGCATATCCGTGTTCCAATCCCCAATAAGAATCATTTCTGTATCCTCAGCTCCAGCTAAGCACGCATCCAACACATCATAAAAGCCATTTTGGTCTGGCGGTCTGTAAATTGTGCCGACTAGAACAGATTTAGCCCTTTCAAATAGAATTTCTACAAAAACAGTTTCAATAGCCTCATGATCTAGGTCTGTACGGTTAATAAATTTGGTGTCTTTATGGATGTACATACAGACACCTCCTCCATGCCTGTTCCTGTCATTGCGGACTAAAGAATAGTTCTCTAATTCAATTTCCGGGTCTGTTACTGATGAGTCCAGTTTAGTTTTTGAGAAACATAGTATGTTTACCTTACCGCTACTGAAATGTTGTCTTATTTCTGCCAGTTTGTGCCTGAGGCTATTTACATTAAGATGAAAAATATGTAGTCCGTTTTTATTTGCTGTGTTGTCAATATCCTTGAGATAAAGGCATATTGCTGCGGTCAAAAATGTATTATTAAAAGTAGTAGTACCTACTTACTGGTCACAGGAGGCTTCAATAACTTTTGGATGGTATTCCATTTTGTGAATACATTTGTTGAAACAACATTTTTGTTGGCCAACGGCTCCTGCTATCTTAACGTTAGCAAGCTAAACGTGCATAGCTTAACATGCACAACATACCTGTGTAACGTTAAGTAACTTGTGTTTCGCTGGGAAAGTTCAGCATCACTGCATACACTTGGTCTAATCCAAACGTCCATTCGGAAATGTTGTATTATGAAATAAGACGGGTGAGTGTGAGTGAGTCTGAACCTTTGAATGTTTGGGCTCAGCCCTATAACAAACCACATCATCTAGATAAATTACAGTGTTCTGTAATCATCATCTAGATAAATTACAGTGTTCTGTAATACACATCATCTAGATAAATTACAGTGTTCTGTAATCCACATCTAGATAAATTACAGTGTTCTGTAATACACATCATCTAGATAAATTACAGTGTTCTGTAATCCACATCATCTAGATAAATTACAGTGTTCTGTAAACCACATCATCTAGAAAAATTACAGTGTTCTGTAATCCACATCATCTAGATAAATTAGTGTAATCCACATCATATAGATAAATTACAGTGTAATCCACATCATCTAGATAAATGACAGTGTTCTGTAATCCACATCATCTAGATAAATGACAGTGTTCTGTAATCCACATCATCTAGATAAATTACAGTGTTCTGTAATCCACATCATCTAGATAAATTACAATACACATCATCTAGATAAATGACAGTGTTCTGTAATCCACATCATCTAGATAAATTACAGTGTTCTGTAATCCACATCATCTCGATAAATTACAGTGTTCTGTAATCCACATCATCTCGATAAATGACAGTGTTCTGTAATCCACATCATCTAGATAAATTACAGTGTTCTGTAATCCACATCATCTAGATAAATTACAGTGGTCTGTAATCCACATCATCTAGATAAATTACAGTGCTCTGTAATCCACATCATCTAGATAAATTACAGTGTTCTGTAATCCACATCATCTAGATAAATTACAGTGTAATCCACATCATCTAGATAAATTACAGTGTAATCCACATCATCTAGATAAATTACAGTGTAATCCACATAATCTAGATAAATGACAGTGTTCTGTAATCCACATCATCTAGATCAGGGGTGGCCAACCAGTCAGAGACTAAGAGCCACACAAATTACTGTGGTACCACAAAGAGCCACACCATATACCAGCGTTTCTCAACCTTTTTTTTTCAGTCACAGCACCCTTCATGTGTTTATAGGTCTCACCCTCTGGCCTCTGACGTTGCTAATGTCTTTTTTATTTGGGCCTCACACGGTTAAAAGTACCCTGTGAGACCCACGGTTGCGAAATTACAAAATCACTTTTAGCCATTTAAAAAAATAATGTTTATTTAAAAAATGTTAAAGGGGAACTATTTTACTATTTCTTTCACTATTTGGGCACTTTTACACAATTCCTGTGAGTCTATGGAACACCTAGGTTTTTTTTCAAAAAATAAATATGCATTCTTTTGTATTTCTAATCAAGTACTCAAAAACCGCATTTTTCTACCTCAAGATCTTAAGCCGTTTTGAGGCTGGGCTCCAACCACTGTGTGGCCTGGTGCCAACTGCCACATTATTATGCAGCTGAGAAATCTCTGACATCACAGATATGCACATTTTCAGATGACTCAGTTCAGTGAGGGTGAATATTGTGAGAGGAGAATTGGAAGAATGCGCCAATATGAGAATTAGAGACAGATCCTATTAATATAAGTCCATATAGCTAAGAAACAATGGTAAACACTGAAAAAGGCCATTTATAAGATAGTTCCTGTTACGACCCCTGTGTGTCTAAGGGTAAAGGGCTGTAGCATAACAGTTGGTTGACAGAAAAGATGGACCACGTTTGTAAACAACAATGATATTTATTGAGAGATGCAAAGGAAGCACATGTAGCTCAAGGGTGAGCCCAGGCCAAAACAACAAACAAACACCACTATACTCCAAATAAACCCAATCTAATCTATGGTAAAAGAAATTACATTACCTAAACTACTATTACCTAACCAAAACAGGAGAAAACAATATCCAAAGGAAATGGCAGCTCACCCCATCTGTGCTTCCTGAGAAAGAGAGAAAAACACATTAATGATACATACAACAAAATGGAAACATAACAAAACAATCTATAGGTAACAATGCTCTCTCTGCGGCCTTACAATCACAAAGGCACTTTCACTATTACAAAGGCCTATAAACAAAAAGGGATATTATCAAAGTACAATGCCACAAAATAACACTAGGCCTAGCCGCATGCCAGAGAGAGAGAAAGACTGAAGGGAGAAGCCATGTTTTAACAGGTGTGTGGTGATCCATGATTGGGTGGTGTTGATTGAGTGTTGGAGTCTGGAAAACCATCCACCAATCGGTGCTGTGCTGGGTAATGGAAGGGCAGGCCTGGCAGGGACCAATGGTGGAGGGAACAATGGCTGGAGGGAGGAAAGAAAAATGGAGAACACCCCCGTACATAAGACAAAAACATGTTTGACACATAACACCAACTAAACATGTTTTTTTTTAACAACGAGATCTCCATCTCTGAGATAACATGTACTTCAAAACAAAGAGCTATGAAAAAACTAGCAGTTGGTACAACAACCACTCGGGTCAACAATGACAGAACGAGTTGACGGCAAGAGAGACTGAGTCGACAGCAACATAAAACGAGTCCACAGCAACATAGACCGAGTAGACCGCAAAATAGAATAAGTCGACAGCAATATACAGTAGAACGAGTCGACAGCAATAGACAACGAGTCGACAGCAACAGACAACGAGTCGACAGCAACAGAGATTTAACTCCGAGATAGAGCATCCGCCAACACATTCTCAGACCCCTTCTTATGCTTTATGCTGAGGTTATAATTTTGCACTATGAGCGCCCAACGCATGAGGCGCCGATTGTGGTTGTACATCCGCGACAGAAAAACCAATGGGTTGTGGTCGGTGTATACTACCACTGGTAATACGCTCGAACCGACATACACCTCAAAATGTTGCAACGCATACAACATAGCCAAAGTCTCCTTTTCAATAGTGGAATAGTTTAGTTGATGTTTGTTACATTTCCAGGAAAAATAACAAACCGGGTGACTGACACCATCGTGATCTTCCTGTAATAACTGGAACGGCAGGGAGAAATCTGGAGCAGAGAGAACAGCGGAACTGCATAAGAGAGCTTTAACACCATCAAATGCATTTTGACAATCAGCTGTCCAAATGAATGGTTTGGACGGGCTACACAGGCTAGTGAGAGAAGTGACGACAGAAGAAAAGTTTCGGCAAAAACCACGGTAATACCCAGCCATCCCAAGGAATCTATGCAATTCCCGCCTAGTAGTAGGCACTGGAAAAGTTGTGATTGCAGATATTTTTGCATCCACCGGACGCACTTGGCCTTGTCCTACCTGCTTACCAAGATAGGTAACCGTAGCCTTGCCGAACTCACACTTGGCAAGGTTAAGGGTCAGGGAGGCTCCAGCTAAGCGGTCAAAGACAGTTTGTAAGGTTGTCATGTGGTCACGCCAGTTGGTCGAATAGACAACCAGGTCATCGAGATAGGCATTACAATTTGGAACACCAGCCAGGACTAGGGTCACCAGTCGCTGGAAAGTGGCCGGGGCATTACGCATTCCAAAAGGCATTACAGTATATTGCAAAAAATTGTCAGGAGTAACAAACGCCGAGATTTCCGAGGCACGGGGGGTCAAAGGGACCTGCCAGTAACCCTTTAACAAATCTAGTTTGCTAACATAGGTGGCAGATCCAAGGTTGTCAATACAATCTTCCATGCGGGGCAGTGGGAAGGAATCAGGCACGGTGACAGCATTTACCTTTCGGAAATCAGTACAAAATCTAGGAGTTCCATCCGATTTGGGAGCTAACAAGCAAGGTGAACTCCAAGGACTGCAACTTGGCTTGGCTAAACCATGTTTTAACAAATAGTCAACCTCCTGTTGCATCATGGCCCTCTTGGTGATGTTAACACGGTATGCATGTTGCTTGATAGGCACAGCATTGTTAACATTAATATCATGGGCCAATACAGAAGTACAGGAGGGAACATCACCAAACAGAGCCATGTAGGCCTGAATCAAATTTGTGATGTCCTCTCGCTGCTCCTCAGGTAAGTGTGCTAAGTGAGTGGGCAGGTTCAATAACATCTCAGTGTTGGACAATCTAGCACCCTGATGGGCTGCATTACGCAACTCTAAGCCATCTACATCCTCACCACTAACGTCAGGAGAGTCCGGAACTATTGGAGTTGAGGCAACAGCAGAGACGGCCAGTCCGGCTGTCTGGTCTGAGGTCTTCACCTGCACACTATCTCTGGAAAAATATGGTTTAAGCATATTGATGTGGCAAACACGAGAGTGACGTTTACGATCAGGGGTGCGAACTACATAGTCTGTATCACTTATTTTCTTGTCTATTGCATACGGTCCGGAAAAACGAGCGGAAAGAGCAGAACCAAGGATAGGTAACAGGACTAGAACCTTATCACCTGGCTGGAAAGATCGAGAAACAGCTTTCTCGTCATAGTGCCGTTTCATAGTTCTCTGGGAAGAAGAGAGCGCTTCTTTTGGCGAGAGAGCACGCCTGATGCAGTCGCTCTCGTAACTGGCTAAGAAAATCTAGAACATTAGTGAGTGTGCTGGCACCCTTTGACATGAACCGTTCTTTAAGAACTTTCAGAGGCCCTCTAAGAGTGTGCCCAAAAACGAGCTCAGCAGGACTGAAACCAAGAGACTCCTGTATGGTCTCTCGCGCAGCAAATAGAACAAGGGGGACACCCTCATCCCAATCTTTCTCTGTGTCTAAGCAATATTTACGCAGCATGGACTTTAAGGTCTGATGCCAACGTTCTAGAGCCCCCTGAGTTTCAGGGTGGTAGGCACTGGACACTATATGTCGGATACCCAGGGACTGTAACACTTGCTCAAATAACCTAGACAGGAAGTTGGTGCCTTGGTCAGTTTGTACTACCTTAGGCAGTCCAAACGTGGAGAAGAACTTCGTCAAAGCCTTAATTATTACAGGCGCTGTAATTCTGCGAAGAGGGATAGCCTCAGGGAAACGGGTGGCGGTACACATTATTGTCAACAAAAACTGATTGCCGGCTTTGGTCTTTGGCAACGGACCAACACAGTCAACTATGACATGTTCAAATGGTTCACCGACCGCTGGTATAGGACAGAGGGGAGCAGGTGGAATTACCTGGTTTGGCTTTCCGGTGATCTGACAAGTACTACAGGTACGACAGTACTGTGCTACATCGGACTTCAAACCGGGCCAAAAGAAATGTTGAAGTATTCTGTTGTATGTTTTAGTGACTCCCAAGTGTCCAGACCAAGGGTGGTCATGGGCCAAGAACAGTACATGCTGACGATAAACTGCAGGGACAACAATCTGATAAACAGTGCTCTAGTCTGGTACCTGATCTGGTAGCCCTATCTCCGATTGTGCATGCTCTGCCAGTCTAGTACCATGGGACCTCCATGTACGCATCAAAACTCCTTCATCCACAAAATAAGAATGCAACTCTCTCCTCTGTTCTGTTTCAAGAGAAGAGAAACATTTTGCAAGAGAAGGGTCAGCCTTCTGGGCAGTAATTAGCATTTCACGAGTAACGGGTAACTTCAATGCGTCGGAACTAGTTAGTTGTCTGTGGGGGTACCTTACTATGAGTCGGTGGTTTGTCAGCGGTATCAGAAGTTGGAGCCAGCAACTCCTCCCTGACAAAGGCTGAAGCAAAAACAGAGTCAGACAAATTAATTTCATCACCTCTTTTTCAATTGAGCCCGAGTGACAACACTTGCAGAAAAAAACTTCAGGGAAGTTCTGTGACAAGTCATCAGGCAGAGAATCTGTGTCTGGGTGATCCAACACTTCCAGCACAGCGTTCACCTGTCCTCCAGCTAAATCATTTCCCATGATAAAGGAAATGCCTTTAACTGGCAAGGAAGGTCTCACCCCTATTTTAAAGAAACCAGTGACCAAATCAGATTGTACATGAATACAGTGTAACGGGGCTGGCACGAAACCCATCTCAATACCTTGAACTAGGACACTAGAACCACAGGAAGATTTCTCAGACAGAGGTAGTACATCAGAGAGGATAAAGGATTGTGAGGCTCCAGTATCTCGTAAGATCTGAACTGTACACTGATCTTTTGGATCCCCTGTCAAGGAAACTAAACCCTTGGAAGTAAATGGCCTGAAACAAGGATCGAGAACATCCTGATCATTGTGCATCTGTTGATCGGAATCAGGTGCCATTTTAATCAGACCAACCCCTTTGGGTTGCCTAAAGTTCTGAGAGGACGGTTGCCGCTTACGTTTCAATGTTAAACAGTCAGAAATAACATGACCAGATTTATGACAGTAGTAACATGTCCGCTCCTCTTTTGAGCGTGGAGGTGACATTTTTGGTCGGGGGTGTGTGACTTCTGGATGGTTGGGGACAGAAGGTCTCTGAGAGAAATCATGGGGGAGAAACGAGTCACGCCTATCTACAAACACAGTTTTATGGGTTAGCACAAACTCATCAGCTAATACAGCAGCCTGCTGCAGAGTGGACACTTTCTGCTCACTCAGGTAAATTACAATACGCTCTGGCAAACGATTCTTAAACTCTTCTAATAGAATGAGTTCTCTGAGAGAGTTAAGATCTGAGGCCTTGCTTGCTGCACACCATTTATCAAAGAGAGTTCCCTTCTCTCTAGCAAACTCTACAAAGGTCTGGTTGACAGCTCTCTTGTGACTGCGAAACCTCTGCCTATAAGCTTCGGGCACAAGCTCATATGCACGAAGGATGGCAGCCTTCACAGTATCATACAATAGACTATCTTCTAGGGAAAGTGTTGAACAAACCTCTTGGGCTTTACCAGTCAATTTGCATTGAAGCAACAAAGGCCAGACCTCTCTTGGCCAGCGCAATGAAGCAGCAATACGCTCAAACACATTAAAATAAGTATCAACTTCTGTCTCTCGGAACGGAGGCACCAAAGCAATGTGTTTACTTATATCAAAAGTATGTGATGAATAAGCTGTGGAGGAGGACATACCAGGGCCTTGTGGAGGAGTCGGTGTAGCAGAGTTGGATTCACTCCTTAGGACTTCCAGCTCCAACCTCCGCAGTCTGAGCTCTTTTCCACTTCATGCTCAAGCTCCAACCTACGAATGTTAACAGCCCTTTCATTTTCTGCCTCAAGCTCCATTCTACGAAGCCGATACTCCGCCTCACGTGCTTGTGCCTTCTCCTGAGCCTCCATCTGGAGACGTGCTATTCTAACCTTGACCTGGGCCCCTTCTCGAGACCCAGATGACACAGGAGAGGCCAAGTGAAAATGTGGCAATGTGACTTTCACACCTGCCTTCTCAGCACCATGAGCTTGCTCCTCAGAAGGCTGTGCTTCCGTAGGTTCACCAGGAGGACTTGCATGTTCATCAGAGATCACAGGTAAAACAAGCGTCCCCTGCTCCAACAGCTTATCTACCACAAGACACCTGATATCCTGCTTAAGATGCTTTTGTTGAACCGAGAGTTTAAAGTGTGGCAATCTCCACTAAGTCTGCCTTGCGGCAGCTATCCAGCGCTTCCCAAGTAGGATTGCTCAAGAATTTCCCCAGATCAAAAGTACTAACTGCCATTTTTTTACACAAATGCCATTTTTACACACAAATTAATTAATTACTATACAAGTGTAAACAAACACAGTTCACCAAATCCATCAACCAACAATTGAACACGGGTTACAAGATCCAGGCAGAGCCCCCATTTATGTTACGACCCCTGTGTGTCTAAGGGTAAAGGGCTGTAACATAACAGTTGGTTGACAGAAAAGATGGACCACGTTTGTAAACAATGATATTTATTGAGAGATGCAAAGGAAGCACATGTAGCTCAAGGGTGAGCCCAGGCCAAAACAACAAACAAACACCACTATACTCCAAATAAACCCAATCTAATCTATGGTAAAAGAAATTACATTACCTAAACTACTCTTACCTAACCAAAACAGGAGAAAACAATATCCAAAGGAAATGGCAGCTCACCCCATCTGTGCTTCCTGAGAAAGAGAGAACACATTAATGATACATACAACAAAATGGAAACATAACAAAACAATCTATAGGTAACAATGCTCTCTCTGCGGCCATACAATCACAAAGGCACTTTCACTATTACAAAGGCCTATAAACAAAAAGGGATATTATCAAAGTACAATGCCACAAAATAACACTAGGCCTAGCCTCATGCCAGAGAGAGAGAAAGACTGAAGGGAGAAGCCATGTTTTAACAGGTGTGTGGTGATCCATGATTGGGTGGTGTTGATTGAGTGTTGGAGTCTGGAAAACCATCCACCAATCGGTGCTGTGCTGGGTAATGGAAGGGCAGGCCTGGCAGGGACCAATGGTGGAGGGAACAATGGCTGGAGGGAGGAAAGAAAAATGGAGAACACACACATGGAGACACACACTGGGGAATATATACATTGGGATGTAACAGTTCCCCTGTATAGTCAATGTACATGTATAGTCAATTGGTCCTGTTGTTCAGCCTCACAATGCTATTTGATAGTAAATGTGTTTATATGTCCCACCCTCTGGCCTCTGAAGTTGCTAATGTCTTTTTAATTTGGGCCTCACAGGGTTAACCTCTTAAGCCCGAGATATACAGTAAAAGTATATTTTCAGCATTATGTTTGTTTACTAATTATTTTAACTGTTATTAGTGAAATATAAGATTATAGAAATCTCATGGCATTGAGTCGGAAACCGGCGCATATTGACAGGAGGAAGTGGCACATCCAAAAGTGAGTGTAGTCTTTTGAAGGAAGAGACTCAGGGCTTTCAAATTTCGAAAAACTACCCTACCCAGCTCACACCAGCACCTGTCAATCATCTGACTTCTGGATTAACTTTTTTATTTCTCTTATTTTTTGGGATTATCTCCCACAAACCTGAACGTTATTGCCATAAAACAGAACGCAGTTAGTTTCTCTACCTTTCTGTGAACGTCTTGCAAAAAACGGTGTTGCAATATGATGAAAAATGGTGGAGAAATTTACATTATAAAAAAGATGGCAGAATTCAGTACTGTATCTACAAAACCTTCTGTTTAATCATCTTCCCTTTATTCATTTGCTTAGATTTTTCAGGTCTGGTCAATTTTAGCATGGTGTTATTCACAGACAAAGATAAAAAAAAATTAAATAGAATTGATATTCTCCTTTGGTTCATTACAATTTACTCAAGCCTAGTAACAGACACACTATTTCTGACACTGATCCATATATGTCCCTAGATTCAGATACCAAGAACATGCAAATGGTCCATTTAAAAAAAAATTGGAAATGTCCTTATGGAATGAGCAAAAAAATAGTATTTTCTTTTATTTTAAATTTTTTATGACGGGCAAAGAGCCGCATGCGGCTCGCGAGCCGCGGGTTGGCCACCCCTGATCTAGATAAATGACAGTGTTCTGTAATCCACATCATCTAGATAAATGACAGTGTTCTGTCAGCCACATCATCTAGATAAATGACAGTGTTCTGTAATCCACATCATCTAGATAAATTACAGTGTTCTGTAAGCCACATCATCTAGATAAATGACAGTGTTCTGTAATCCACATCATCTAGATAAATTACAGTGTTCTGTAATCCACATCATCTAGATAAATGACAGTGTTCTGTAATCCACATCATCTAGATAAATTACAGTGTTCTGTAATCCACATCATCTAGATAAATAACAGTGCTCTGTAATCCACATCATCTAGATAAATTACAGTGTTCTGTAATCCACATTATCTAGATAAATTACAGTGTTCTGTAATACACATCATCTAGATAAATGACAGTGTTCTGTAATCCACATCATCTAGATAAATTACAGTGTTCTGTAATCCACATCATCTAGATAAATTACAGTGTTCTGTAATCCACATCATCTAGATAAATTACAGTGTTCTGTAATCCATAATAATCGGGTGGGTGGGGGACACTGTACACTGTACATTGGAATACTGACAAAGCCATACTTGGTCATTTACTGTACAACTGGGTTAGGACATTTGTGGGGGCCAGTTTCGAATTGCAGTCTCCCGTAGGTGTTCTTGGAGAGTGTTTTTGAAAGTGGGTAGTGATTCACATTCCTTTACAGCTTTGGGTAGGGCGTTCCATATTGATGTGGCATAATTGCGAAACGTGTTTAGTCCCTTGTTTGAGCCGAATCTGGGTTTAACATGATTTGTGGAGCTTCCTCTGGTGTTGTGATCGTGGTATTCACTGACCTTTGGGAAGTATTTTGACATGTACATGGGTACCTTGGTTGTGTAGTGTATCTTGTAGACCAGGCCCATTGCAAGTTGCTGTACTCTGTCGTCTACTCTAAGCCATCCTAGGTTGTCAAAGTTGGCAGGGGTGAGGTGGGTTCTAGGAGTCAGGTCAAGCAGTAGTCTGACTAGTTTGTTTTGAGAGGCTTGTAATTTGTTTTTTTGTGCCTTTGAGGTGCTTTGGTACCATGAGGTGCAAGCATAGTCGTAGTACCCTTGAATGAGTGTTCCTGCCAGTCTTCAGGGTATTCTTGTTTACCAGTGAGGAGATCCGGTACAAGAATCGAGTTTGTTGGTTGACTTTTCTTATTACATTGGATGCCATTTTGTCACAGGAAAGATTAGCCTCTAGGATGGAACCCAGGTAGGTAATTTCATCTTTTCTTGTGACAATATTGTCACCCACTGTAACTGAGAAGCCGTCGGTCTTGCTGAGTTTGTTATTTGAACCGAAGAGAATGGACTCTGTTTTGCCCATGTGTAATGATAGTTTGTTATCGGCGAGCCATATGCAGATTTTGCCTAGTTCCGAGCTGAGGGTTTTTTCAACCTGTAACTTGTTCTTGTCAGAGACCAGCAGGGCTGGTTGAAAGTAACTAAGTATTTTTACTGAAGTACTGTTCTTAAGTACAATTTCGAGCTACTTGTACTTTATGTGAGTATTTTCATTTTAGGGAACTTTATACTTTTACTCCACTCCACTACATCTGCAGTGTAAAGATGCCTCGAAAAGAGAGAAGGCAAAAATCCAAACTAAAGGAACTGCGTGAGGCAGCCAAGGGCAGTGGATCCCTGACCAGCTGGATAAAAAAAAGCAGTGCAACAGGTAAGAATGAACACATGTACACTGCAAAGGTATTCAATTATAGGACAAAAGCACAATATTTCATTGTGATTTATTACTTCCTTAACGTTTTCTATCATTACTTTGGGTAGGTTTATTATTGATTAGGTGCTAGAGTTGATTATCAGTAATATGGTTAATCAATGAATAGATTAATGCTGTAATAACAAGGTGCACCTTGTTCCTAGATGGAGAGCCAGTTGAAGACATGGGGACAGGACTGACTGCAGGGGACTCTGCACCCAGAGCTTGGTCACAACAGAGGTCTGGTAGGACAACTGATACACCAGCAAGCGCCAAACAAGAAATAAGAGCTTATATAAATGAACCCATGCAATGAATAACCATTTAAGTGACCAAAGACATTTCTATGGGGGGGGGGGGGGGGTCTTTTAGAATGAAACAAATCCAAGCCTTTGTGTCTGACTATAGGCAAGGCCATGTGTACGTATGTTCTGCTGAACGCACACTGCTGCCGTCATGCCATTATTCTTAGAACACCACAGCGAGAGACAGCCATGGCCATGTGTTATTACTCTGTCTCCCCGCTGCTATTCAGAGAAGCCTCCTCTCATCTCCCTCTCTTCCTCCTGCACTCCAAACCCCTCCGCTGCCTTCCTCACTCCCCCCCTCCTACCTCCTTTCATTCTCCATTACTTTCAACCTCAGCCCAATGCGGTCGATGTGTGCTGTGTGTGAGATGGAGGGAGAAAGAGAGGGATTCCTAATTTATGCAAATGACATGTCGTCAGCCTGTGACTGCAACTTGTTCCTGTTTGCGGACGACTCAGCCCTGCTGGTCTCTGACAAGAACAAGTTGCAGGTTGAAAAAACCCTCAGCTCGGAACTAGGCAAAATCTGCATATGGCTCGCTGATAACAAACTATCATTACACATGGGCAAAACAGAGTCCATTCTCTCAAAACAAACTGGTCAGACTACTGCTTGACCTTACTCCTAGAACCCACCTCACCCCTGCCCACTTTGACAACCTAGGATGGCTTAGAGTAGACGACAGAGTACAGCAACTTGCAATGGGCCTGGTCTACAAGATACACGACACGACCAAGGTACCCATGTACATGTCAAAATACTTCCCAAAGGTCAGTGAATACCACGACCACAACACCAGAGGAAGCTCAACAAATCATGTTAAACCCAGATTCGGCTCAAACAAGGGACTAAACACGTTTCGCAATTATGCCACATCAATGTGGAACGCCCTACCCAAAGCTGTAAAGGAATGTCAATCCCTACCCACATTCAAAACCGCTCTTAAAGAGCACCTACGGGAGGCTACAATTAGAAACTGGCCACCGTAAATGTCCAAACCCCCCACCCCCTCCTAATAGACAGTCTCTTCCCCACCGCATGTATATATTCTCTCCCCGCCGTATGTATATTTCTCTCCCACCCACCCACCCACCCCCTCCAAATGTACAGTCTCCACCCCACCGTATGTATATTTCTCTCCCACCCACCCACCCCCTCCTAATGTACAGTCTCCTCCCCATCATATGTATATACTCTGTCAGGATCTATGGGTAACAGTACTGTATATTTGAATACCGTTTATGTCACAAATGTATCAGTACTAAATACCTGTACTGTATGTCCCTATGCCATAAATGTCATGTATGTTTATGTCATAAATGTCAATATGAATTGAAAATGGGGGACCCTGATGTAAACGAGACAAACGTCTTTCTCTGGTCTGCATCCCCTTAACAATTGTGTGTATTGAGCCGTACTGTATTGTACCCATTCTGCAATCTGTTAAATAAAGTTTTCATTCATTCATGCATGCATTCATTCATTCATTCATTCATTCATTCATTCATTCATCATTCATTCATTCATTCATTCATTCATTCATTCATTCATTCATTCATTCATTCATTCATTCATTCATTCATTCATTCATTCATGGACGAAGACAGGGATGATAGAGGCACATGGCTGGGTTACACATGCCACACAGGAGGTATTGTTCTTTCAGGGTGAGAGTGAGTTCATTGGCTGATGGGACCGTGGAGGTGACCAACAGCAGCGCTACCTGGTCCCAGGCCTGCACTGCACAACTAAACCAGACAAAACAAGTCATGAAAAACAGTGAAAACAAAAACGGTCAACGGGGAGATTGCTTCAAGACATTTTTGGAATATTTAGTAATATTCCACTTTGTTCAGTATTCCACAACATCCAATTAATTTAATCCGATGTTGCTTGTTTTGAGGTACCCACTGGCAGATGTTCCTTTCTCTCACTTAGATCAATAAATTTCACCTCGAAACGATAGTTTCATGGAGTATTTTCACCCCCTTTCAACATCAATGGCAGTGTGAAAGATACGCTGCGATCTACCAAAACATACTCTACACCTATGTGCAGAAAATCGGTTGAAGACAGGGACAGTCACTTGTAATGGCGAGGAGTCAAAATGTGATGGTATAGTCCTTTAAAGATCCAGTACAATGTTTTAATTCAGTCATAAGCTTATTGTGGACTCTTAATATCATCAGAGTCCAGCATCCGATGTATCATTTTGTTTGTTAAACGTGTTTTAGGTCACCCGCTCTGAACACAGCCAACACTAACGAAAGGTTATGTATATAACCTAGTTATATGAGTACTGGCTGAGCGTCCCGCTCTTAAGCCTATCGAGATATACCTCATCTCATGTACCTACTGTACTCCACTAACGAAAAAACAAATACGCCCATCACCTGCCGGGTCCCGCCCCTATGGAGGCGTAGCCTATAAGACACTAGGCATGGTCACCAAACACTCTTCCTCGCCAAAAAACCCGTTTCCAGGAAAAGATTCCTCAAAAGGGAACTCAGGGCCGTTAAGAGCGGGACGCTCAGCCAGTACTCATATAACTAGGTTATATACATAACCTTTCGTTATATTATCGTACTTGGCCATCGCGTCCCGCTCTTAAGCCTATCGAGATATGGGGTAGAGCCAAGGCCAGATTAAGACTTCAGAGGCCCCTGGGCCAGATTCTTATGTCACCAGTGCAATTACAGGTGGTCAAAAAAAGTTAAATAAAGTAAAATAGTGCAATCACAAAAAAATCTCAAGATTAGCCACTTGCAGACGGCAGGGTGTGACATAATGTATATTTTAGTTGATGAAATATTTTTGTTGACTAAATATTTTAGTTGATGAAATATGTTTTCATTCAGTGTCACAGTATGACATCGATCTCCAAAATAAGAAAAATAATAAATAATAAATAAAATGTGGGGCCTCTAGTGACGAGGGGCATCCAAATTTTTTTTAAATAAAAGTTAAAAAAAAATAAACATATTTGGGGCCTCTAGTGATGAGGGGCCTCCAAAAGAAAATAAAATAAAAGTAAAAAAATAAATAATAACTAGACAATTCCGCGTGGGGGAAATTGTGAAAGTGTGGGTGACGCCTGTGCACCGCCGGCCAACGGGGGAGAGGGTCTCTCGCGAGTCTCTATGACAAATGGTTCAAAGAATACAAAAAGGGGGCGCGGCCTAAGGATCGGGGGAGTGGTCAACATATACCATTTGAAGATCGGACTTTTCCGAGTTTAAATATTTTTTCGGACTTTTCCGAGTTTTTGAACTTTTTCGGATTTTTGATGTTTCCGAGTTTTCGGAATTTTCCGAGTTTTAGCATTTTTCCGGGTTTTCGGACTTTTCCGAATTTTTGAACTTTTTCGGATTTTTGATGTTTCCGAGTTTTCGGAGTTTTTGAACTTTTTCGGATTTTTGATGTTTCCGAGTTTTCGGAATTTTCAGAGTTTTTGGATTTTTCCGAGTTTTCGGGTTTTCGGACTTTTCCAAGTTTTTGAACTTTTTCGGATTTTTGATGTTTCCGAGTTTTGGGATTTTTCCGAGTTTTGGAACTTTTTCGATTTTTTCGAGTTTTCGGATTTTTCGGATTTTTCGGGTTTTGGGATTTTTCCGAGTTTTAGAACTTTTTCGGATTTTAGATTTTTCCGAGTTTTGGGATTTTTCAGAGTTTTGGGATTTTTCCGATTTTTAAAGGGGGTGTGGCCTAAGGGGGCGTGGTCTAAGGATCGGGGGAGTGGTCAACATCGACCAATGAAAGGTGGTCAACATCGACCAATGGCACAATCCGCAAGTCTCTACGACAAACGGTTCAAGAGATACACTGAGGGGGTGTGGCCTAAGGGGGCGTGGTCTAAGGATCGGGGGAGTGGTCAACATCGACCAATGAAAGGGGGTCAACATGGACTGTTGTGAAGGGCCAGATTAAACCGAATATATATATTTATTTATATATATATTTAATTGTATTTGTATATTCTCTAATATTCCCTGATATCCCTTGTATATTCCTTGTACAATATGCATTGTGTTGTGAAGGGCCAGATTAAACCGAATATATATATTTATTTATATATATATATTTAATTGTATTTGTATATTCTCTAATATTCCCTGATATCCCTTGTATATTCCTTGTACAATATGCATTGAATATCCATTCTAGCCTACTGAACATCCCATAATAGTCTCCATTCTACTATTGGTCGAGACCTTGGTGCCAGGCTGCCATACCCCTCAGACCCAGTTCAAACGTACCACTCGACATGTACGAACAAGTCCTAGTTCCGCGTAGGAATTTGGCTACCGCACCACTAATGGGACTATTTGTTCATAGTGCGTATATATACTGCGCTACTAAAGTAGGACTTTCTTTTCAGTCCAGTTTCTTACCCTCCAATAGAGTCACAGACGTAAAGCCTCCCCGCGATGCCACGCGTGGGAGTAAGGCCAAGTTCGGCCTACCATCGGTATTGAGACATCGTGTATATTAATATTTGAATAGTCATATTTGGCACTATATCGTCGAGTTGGACGTAGTCTATTAAGCTAATAATAGTCTGTTAATATATAGTGCTTCGTGCGGTGAGAATACTACCGTAGTCAGTACCCCATCGTTTCGGGCAGAGAACTGGCTGCTTACCCAGGGTGGTTGACCCTATGTGAAGCTGCACCCGAGGAGCCCCAGAGCCGACGAGCGAGTGGACCTGTATACCGGATTATTCTACCGACGACAGCCCGCCTTCCCAGGCACGGATTATGCTTTGGATACTTTGATTATTCTATGGATAAAGACCCCCGACACTACCGTGTGTTGGAACCCCCCCCCCCTGGAGAGGACGCAAGGTGAGGAGACGCTCTGCAAGACGAGGTCTCTCCACATCTCTCCCCCGTGGACCGGAGAGAGCCGGCCCACAAAGAGTCCACCTGCTTTCATCTGTGGTCCAAGGATCGCCGGCGCATTGAACGGCACTACAGTGGGTTCTCCTGGGATACCCTTGGCCGGACGAGGCAGCTGGATTCTACCCCCCCCCCCCCTCCTACTCCTGTCGGCTTACAAGCGACCGGATTAACCCCCTCTAGTGTATCCAGCCTATAATCATTAAAGTATCATTGCTGTTATTCCTTAACTATTCCAGGTCGTATATTTACCACCTGCGCCTTCAGAGATTGGACATTATCTATTGATATACCGACGAATACTCCTTGCCATAAAAGTGCATACTATTTCAATTCATAAATGTAATTAAGTGATTAAGTGCTTATTCTACACACCATCGCTGTGTAGGAAATAAAGACCTGTTTCTAATTCGTACATTTGTGTTGGATCCGTTTCATCTACGTGAGAGTGTTCATGATAATATATTTATGCCGTGTACTGGGTGGCCGAATATTAAGTACAAAGGTAGTGGTAGTAAGTATCATATCTAGTAATACAGTCAGGGAATTGTACCCCTCAGTTACAATTGGTCCTTCGAGCCGGAGGGTAATTAGTGTAATATTAATATAGTGTTATTAATATTGAAATGGCCTATGATGAACACTCCACGAAACGATCCTCCTAACCAACGCCCGCAGCGCGAACGACGGCTCCCTCAGTACTTAGAGGCTTACGCTGTCAGTCAACAACCTAGTCTTCTACTAACAGTAAACGCGGTAAAACTAGAAAGTAAAAGTATGTCTAACCCCAACGCCCAGACTACCCCGACCATAGAGGCCCCTACGGGCTCTAATGTAACTGACCAAGTTCACGGTGGGGACCAGTGGGAACCAGACATGACTTCACACCCCGCCAGTACTGAAGAAGTAGTCCCCGATGAGTCCCGGGAGGAATACAACGCTACCGAGAGAGAACTCGGCACGGAAGAAGACGGGGAGAGCACCGTGGAGATAGAGCTCCAAGGCTCCGCAAGGAGTACCCCGAGGGAAGGCTCCCCTATACAACCGCCTTCTCCCAGCGAGGCAGAGAGGACCCTACAGCAGGCATTCCTCGTCAGCCTGAAAGCCTCTACTGAACGCGATAGACTCCAGGGTGAACGCGATCGATTGCAGCTACAGCAACGGAGCGAAGAAGAGCACATACGCCTGGAAATAAGACGCATTCAGATGGAAGAGAATGTGGCCCGAGAACGAGCCGGTGCTCAACGGGACGCAGCGCGCGACAGACAGCAGTCGCAACTAATAGAACAGCTGATCAGACGGACAACACCCTCTCCCTCCGCCAGAGGCTCCAGGAACTCGTCTAGACACACCTCCAGGGCGGCATCCCCTAGCCGAGTAAACAACCCTGAACTTGACCAACAGACGAGGTCTATACCCCCCACAGACCACCTCCCCCCACCGGTCCAAGCGAGACCTAGCAACCGGGAAGGAGCAGCATATCCTGTGGAGAGGCTAAACCAGAGACTACAAGCACTGGATGACCTAACTGAAGACGAAGAGGAAGAGGAGGAGAACCACGCCCGAAGACAGCACAGTACTCTACCGGACCAGGAGGTCCGGTACAGCCCAGGCTATACTCCCGCGGAGCTGCGCTACAGACCCCCGACTCTATACACGGGTGAGCACGACGCACGACCCGCACCGAGGAACAGCACCTGGACAAGCGGGCCATGGTACACTGCCGGTACCAGCCCATACCAAGGAGCGGGAGGAGACTCGCCTAGGAGGCCTCTCCCCCAACGCTCGCCGATGTATCCACAGTCAGCGTCATACATTGGCACGCCTATGGTACCCGACTTCACCCAAGAGAACCGGGCCCAGTATACAGAACTCCGCATGTGTCTGGAGACCATGTTGGTGGATGTATTGGATGAACGCCACAAATACGCCATCCTACTGCAGCACTTAAAGGTGCCCCGCGCACATAATATAGCGCTCGCCTACGCGACTTCCACCACCCCATACACAGCAGCGCTGGTAGCATTGGACCAGAGGTATGGGCGCATATGGGATTACGTGATCCAGGAGATCCGACACATCGACCGCTTACCCCCAGCAATAGACAATCGAGCACTGGACGACCTGTCCATCAGAGTGCAGTCCCTGGTAGGGATGTTGGGAGCGCAAAGAGAGAAGGGGAAGTATGAACTTTACGCCAACTCAAATGTGGAAAGGATCCTGGAGAAGCTGCCGCCCGCTCGTCAGGAGCGCTTTAGGCGGCAGAGGGACCACAGAGACCCGAATGGCCCCGAACCGAACCTCCTCGATCTAGCCGACTTCCTGGCGAGAGAAGTCAGCAGCCTACGGCTAGATACATTCGGACGGAGCACCCCTGGCTCCAGAGAAGGAACCAGACGACTAAATGATGGAAGAAGATCGGTGACTGTGATGCACCAATCGGAGTCAGTACCGAGCAGCAGGAGCCACAGTACCCCCTCCAGAACGGAGAAGTGGAAGATAGTGTGCCCCTACTGTGAGAAAGAACACTGGCTAGCGCAATGTGACTCCTTCCCCAAGCTGAACGCGGAGGAAGCAGGTCAATGGATAAAGTCCAACAAGCGCTGTTTTCGCTGTGCGCGCTCACACATGGCAGCCGAATGCCGCTTAAAGAAAAGGTGCACCAAGTGCGATGGAGCCCATCTGGACATACTTCACGACAGTAACAGACGGCGCCCTTCACCTGCACCATCCAGCCGCAAAGCGAGCGTCATGTACATCGATCCCGCCAGCAGCAGTGGAGCCCGAGTACTCCTAAAAGTAGTGCGTGTGACACTAAGCTACCAGAATAAAGTCCTGGACACTTACGCCGTCCTCGATGACGGGTCAGAGAAGACCCTGCTGCTCGCCTCCGCTGCGGCCCAGCTAGGGCTGCGGGGAAGCGAAACCCAAATGACAATTCGGACAATAAGACGAGATTTGAAGACGATAAAGGGCGAGAATGTCTCATTCTCTATCGCAGCAAGCGGCCAGCCTGAGCGACGGTACCAGATTGCAGACGCTTTCACCAGCCAAGAAATAGGACTGTCGCGGTACACATACCCCGTCGCCAAGCTGATGGAGAAATATGCACATCTGCGCAAGTTACCGATCCCGCTCATAGACAATGCTATGCCGACCCTGTTGATAGGCTCCGACCATGCAGACCTCATTGTCCCGATAGACCGGGTTCATACCGGACCCCGAGGCTGTCCTGCAGCAGTCGAGACCCGTTTGGGATGGACTCTCCAAGGCCCGCTCGCCAAATCTCTCAACCGAAGTACAGCCACTAGATGTCTCTTTTCCGAGTTTAAATATTTTTTCGGACTTTTCCGAGTTTTTGAACTTTTTCGGATTTTTGATGTTTCCGAGTTTTCGGAATTTTCCGAGTTTTAGCATTTTTCCGGGTTTTCGGACTTTTCCGAATTTTTGAACTTTTTCGGATTTTTGATGTTTCCGAGTTTTCGGAGTTTTTGAACTTTTTCGGATTTTATGTTTCCGAGTTTTCGGAATTTTCAGAGTTTTTGGATTTTTCCGAGTTTTCGGGTTTTCGGACTTTTCCAAGTTTTTGAACTTTTTCGGATTTTTGATGTTTCCGAGTTTTGGGATTTTTCCGAGTTTTGGAACTTTTTCGATTTTTCCGAGTTTTCGGATTTTTCGGATTTTTCGGGTTTTGGGATTTTTCCGAGTTTTAGAACTTTTTCGGATTTTAGATTTTTCCGAGTTTTGGGATTTTTCAGAGTTTTGGGATTTTTCCGATTTTTAAAGGGGGTGTGGCCTAAGGGGGCGTGGTCTAAGGATCGGGGGAGTGGTCAACATCGACCAATGAAAGGTGGTCAACATCGACCAATGGCACAATCCGCAAGTCTCTACGACAAACGGTTCAAGAGATACACTGAGGGGGTGTGGCCTAAGGGGGCGTGGTCTAAGGATCGGGGGAGTGGTCAACATCGACCAATGAAAGGGGGTCAACATGGACTGTTGTGAAGGGCCAGATTAAACCGAATATATATATTTATTTATATATATATTTAATTGTATTTGTATATTCTCTAATATTCCCTGATATCCCTTGTATATTCCTTGTACAATATGCATTGTGTTGTGAAGGGCCAGATTAAACCGAATATATATATTTATTTATATATATATATTTAATTGTATTTGTATATTCTCTAATATTCCCTGATATCCCTTGTATATTCCTTGTACAATATGCATTGAATATCCATTCTAGCCTACTGAACATCCCATAATAGTCTCCATTCTACTATTGGTCGAGACCTTGGTGCCAGGCTGCCATACCCCTCAGACCCAGTTCAAACGTACCACTCGACATGTACGAACAAGTCCTAGTTCCGCGTAGGAATTTGGCTACCGCACCACTAATGGGACTATTTGTTCATAGTGCGTATATATACTGCGCTACTAAAGTAGGACTTTCTTTTCAGTCCAGTTTCTTACCCTCCAATAGAGTCACAGACGTAAAGCCTCCCCGCGATGCCACGCGTGGGAGTAAGGCCAAGTTCGGCCTACCATCGGTATTGAGACATCGTGTATATTAATATTTGAATAGTCATATTTGGCACTATATCGTCGAGTTGGACGTAGTCTATTAAGCTAATAATAGTCTGTTAATATATAGTGCTTCGTGCGGTGAGAATACTACCGTAGTCAGTACCCCATCGTTTCGGGCAGAGAACTGGCTGCTTACCCAGGGTGGTTGACCCTATGTGAAGCTGCACCCGAGGAGCCCCAGAGCCGACGAGCGAGTGGACCTGTATACCGGATTATTCTACCGACGACAGCCCGCCTTCCCAGGCACGGATTATGCTTTGGATACTTTGATTATTCTATGGATAAAGACCCCCGACACTACCGTGTGTTGGAACCCCCCCCCCCTGGAGAGGACGCAAGGTGAGGAGACGCTCTGCAAGACGAGGTCTCTCCACATCTCTCCCCCGTGGACCGGAGAGAGCCGGCCCACAAAGAGTCCACCTGCTTTCATCTGTGGTCCAAGGATCGCCGGCGCATTGAACGGCACTACAGTGGGTTCTCCTGGGATACCCTTGGCCGGACGAGGCAGCTGGATTCTACCCCCCCCCCCCCCTCCTACTCCTGTCGGCTTACAAGCGACCGGATTAACCCCCTCTAGTGTATCCAGCCTATAATCATTAAAGTATCATTGCTGTTATTCCTTAACTATTCCAGGTCGTATATTTACCACCTGCGCCTTCAGAGATTGGACATTATCTATTGATATACCGACGAATACTCCTTGCCATAAAAGTGCATACTATTTCAATTCATAAATGTAATTAAGTGATTAAGTGCTTATTCTACACACCATCGCTGTGTAGGAAATAAAGACCTGTTTCTAATTCGTACATTTGTGTTGGATCCGTTTCATCTACGTGAGAGTGTTCATGATAATATATTTATGCCGTGTACTGGGTGGCCGAATATTAAGTACAAAGGTAGTGGTAGTAAGTATCATATCTAGTAATACAGTCAGGGAATTGTACCCCTCAGTTACAATTGGTCCTTCGAGCCGGAGGGTAATTAGTGTAATATTAATATAGTGTTATTAATATTGAAATGGCCTATGATGAACACTCCACGAAACGATCCTCCTAACCAACGCCCGCAGCGCGAACGACGGCTCCCTCAGTACTTAGAGGCTTACGCTGTCAGTCAACAACCTAGTCTTCTACTAACAGTAAACGCGGTAAAACTAGAAAGTAAAAGTATGTCTAACCCCAACGCCCAGACTACCCCGACCATAGAGGCCCCTACGGGCTCTAATGTAACTGACCAAGTTCACGGTGGGGACCAGTGGGAACCAGACATGACTTCACACCCCGCCAGTACTGAAGAAGTAGTCCCCGATGAGTCCCGGGAGGAATACAACGCTACCGAGAGAGAACTCGGCACGGAAGAAGACGGGGAGAGCACCGTGGAGATAGAGCTCCAAGGCTCCGCAAGGAGTACCCCGAGGGAAGGCTCCCCTATACAACCGCCTTCTCCCAGCGAGGCAGAGAGGACCCTACAGCAGGCATTCCTCGTCAGCCTGAAAGCCTCTACTGAACGCGATAGACTCCAGGGTGAACGCGATCGATTGCAGCTACAGCAACGGAGCGAAGAAGAGCACATACGCCTGGAAATAAGACGCATTCAGATGGAAGAGAATGTGGCCCGAGAACGAGCCGGTGCTCAACGGGACGCAGCGCGCGACAGACAGCAGTCGCAACTAATAGAACAGCTGATCAGACGGACAACACCCTCTCCCTCCGCCAGAGGCTCCAGGAACTCGTCTAGACACACCTCCAGGGCGGCATCCCCTAGCCGAGTAAACAACCCTGAACTTGACCAACAGACGAGGTCTATACCCCCCACAGACCACCTCCCCCCACCGGTCCAAGCGAGACCTAGCAACCGGGAAGGAGCAGCATATCCTGTGGAGAGGCTAAACCAGAGACTACAAGCACTGGATGACCTAACTGAAGACGAAGAGGAAGAGGAGGAGAACCACGCCCGAAGACAGCACAGTACTCTACCGGACCAGGAGGTCCGGTACAGCCCAGGCTATACTCCCGCGGAGCTGCGCTACAGACCCCCGACTCTATACACGGGTGAGCACGACGCACGACCCGCACCGAGGAACAGCACCTGGACAAGCGGGCCATGGTACACTGCCGGTACCAGCCCATACCAAGGAGCGGGAGGAGACTCGCCTAGGAGGCCTCTCCCCCAACGCTCGCCGATGTATCCACAGTCAGCGTCATACATTGGCACGCCTATGGTACCCGACTTCACCCAAGAGAACCGGGCCCAGTATACAGAACTCCGCATGTGTCTGGAGACCATGTTGGTGGATGTATTGGATGAACGCCACAAATACGCCATCCTACTGCAGCACTTAAAGGTGCCCCGCGCACATAATATAGCGCTCGCCTACGCGACTTCCACCACCCCATACACAGCAGCGCTGGTAGCATTGGACCAGAGGTATGGGCGCATATGGGATTACGTGATCCAGGAGATCCGACACATCGACCGCTTACCCCCAGCAATAGACAATCGAGCACTGGACGACCTGTCCATCAGAGTGCAGTCCCTGGTAGGGATGTTGGGAGCGCAAAGAGAGAAGGGGAAGTATGAACTTTACGCCAACTCAAATGTGGAAAGGATCCTGGAGAAGCTGCCGCCCGCTCGTCAGGAGCGCTTTAGGCGGCAGAGGGACCACAGAGACCCGAATGGCCCCGAACCGAACCTCCTCGATCTAGCCGACTTCCTGGCGAGAGAAGTCAGCAGCCTACGGCTAGATACATTCGGACGGAGCACCCCTGGCTCCAGAGAAGGAACCAGACGACTAAATGATGGAAGAAGATCGGTGACTGTGATGCACCAATCGGAGTCAGTACCGAGCAGCAGGAGCCACAGTACCCCCTCCAGAACGGAGAAGTGGAAGATAGTGTGCCCCTACTGTGAGAAAGAACACTGGCTAGCGCAATGTGACTCCTTCCCCAAGCTGAACGCGGAGGAAGCAGGTCAATGGATAAAGTCCAACAAGCGCTGTTTTCGCTGTGCGCGCTCACACATGGCAGCCGAATGCCGCTTAAAGAAAAGGTGCACCAAGTGCGATGGAGCCCATCTGGACATACTTCACGACAGTAACAGACGGCGCCCTTCACCTGCACCATCCAGCCGCAAAGCGAGCGTCATGTACATCGATCCCGCCAGCAGCAGTGGAGCCCGAGTACTCCTAAAAGTAGTGCGTGTGACACTAAGCTACCAGAATAAAGTCCTGGACACTTACGCCGTCCTCGATGACGGGTCAGAGAAGACCCTGCTGCTCGCCTCCGCTGCGGCCCAGCTAGGGCTGCGGGGAAGCGAAACCCAAATGACAATTCGGACAATAAGACGAGATTTGAAGACGATAAAGGGCGAGAATGTCTCATTCTCTATCGCAGCAAGCGGCCAGCCTGAGCGACGGTACCAGATTGCAGACGCTTTCACCAGCCAAGAAATAGGACTGTCGCGGTACACATACCCCGTCGCCAAGCTGATGGAGAAATATGCACATCTGCGCAAGTTACCGATCCCGCTCATAGACAATGCTATGCCGACCCTGTTGATAGGCTCCGACCATGCAGACCTCATTGTCCCGATAGACCGGGTTCATACCGGACCCCGAGGCTGTCCTGCAGCAGTCGAGACCCGTTTGGGATGGACTCTCCAAGGCCCGCTCGCCAAATCTCTCAACCGAAGTACAGCCACTAGATGTCTCCACTCCCGAGTCACAGAGGGAGAAACCGCACTCCTGCAACACGTAGAGCGGCTATGGAGCTTGGAACAAATGCCCTTTAAGAATGGAAAGAAAGACATTCGCTCTAAAGATGACATTTACGCCATTCACCTCCTCGAGACAGGGACCAAGAGAGTCCCGGTCAACGGCGTGTTGAGATACGCCACGCCACTCCTGCGGCGAGAAGGAATGCCTACTTTCCACGCCAAGACAGACGCCATAGAACGGTACCTGCTGAACACGGAGCGGCGCTTAGCCAAGAACCCCGCCCAAGAGAGTGTATACCGCGCTGAGATTGAGAAGCTCATCACAGCGGGACACGTCACAAAGATGGACATTAAAGAGGCTGACCAGACCACTGAATCGTGGTACGTGCCCCACCACAAGGTCCATCACAACGGTAAAGACCGCATAGTATTTAACTGCAGCTACCAGATCGGATCCCAAAATCTGAATAAAGAGTTACTGCCCGGTCCCACACTCGGCCCCTCCCTACTCGGCATTCTACTCCGCTTCCGCCAGGAAAAGGTGGCCATCAGCGGGGACATTAAAGGAATGTTCCTGCAGGTGAGATTAGTAGAGGCGGACAAGCCCCTGTTACGGTTCCTATGGAGAGAGAAGCCAGGAGATGAGCACCCAGCCATCTACCAATGGGAAGTCCTCCCCTTTGGAACGACGTGCAGCCCCTTCTGTGCGACATTTGCACTACAGAAACATGTAGCAGAGGACCCAGCAGCGGACGAAGAGGTCCGACGCAGCGTAAAGAACAGCTTCTACGTAGACAACTGTCTACAAAGCCTTTCAACCCAGGAAGAAGCCGAGGCTCTCCTGATTAAACTCCGCGCCTCATTGATCAAAGGCGGCTTTGATCTCAGGCAGTGGGCCAGCAGCGATCCGCAAGTACTGCGCAGCCTCTCCTCCGAGGACAAGGCAGCCAGCAGCGAGACCTGGATAGCTACAATCCCGGGAGAAGCCCAGGAGATGACCCTGGGATTGGTGTGGCGATTCAAAACAGATTCGCTTCACTACAGACACAACCCCCTGACTACGGAGCAGGGAAGGCCGGCGGCGGCGCCGACCACCAGACGGAGTGTGTACACAACACTCGCCCGACAATATGACCCGCTAGGATGTATTCTACCGTACACCACCAGGGCAAAAATGATTGTACGAGCATTGTGGGACAAGGACCAGGGCTGGGACGACCCCATTCCCGCACACCTTGCATCCACCTGGAGAGAGTGGGAGATGGAGCTCCACTCACTCCCAGGCGTTAATATGCGCCGAAGCTACTTCCCACCCACGGTGAGGCCAGAGACATGTAAAATGGACTTACACGTCTTCAGTGACGCCTCAGAGGTCGCATACGGATCAGTAGCCTACTTGCGGGCCCAAGACCAGGGGGGAGAGATCTACACAGCATTTGTCCTCGCCCGCTCGAGAATAGCCCCACGCAAGCAACAATCTATCCCACGTCTAGAGCTCTGCGCAGCCCTAGCCGGAGCGCACCTAGCCACGCTCATCCAACGTGAGCTCACCATACCGGTGTCTAGAACAATCCTGTGGTCAGATTCCACGACGGTACTCGCCTGGATCAAATCGGACTCATGCAAGTACAAAGTCTTCGTGGGAGTCAGAGTCACCGAGATTCAAGACTTAACCGAAGAGTTAACCGGAGAAACAGAGTGGCGCTACGTTGATACAAAACAGAACCCAGCTGACGTCATCACCCGGGGGATGCCCCTGGATGACCTCACCCGTCGCAATGTCTACAGTGACGGCCCCGCATTCCTAAGACTCCCGGAAGGACAGTGGCCCATGCCTATCCCGAGGGAAGCAAGTCCAGAGGAGGTGGAAATTAAGAAGTCTGTGTTCTGTGGATTGAGCACCGTAGCCTCCACCGACCCTAACATAAACGATTGCACGTCCATAGAGAGTGCACAACAAAGAACATTCCTGCGGTACCACCCGGAGTGCAAGTCCCCCGCTGATATGTCAGCAGCTAACTACGAGGAAGCAGAATTGCTTCTACTGCAGCGAGCCCAGAGAGACTCGTTCCCCGATGAATTGGCCTGTCTACAGGGAGGAAAGCCCGTCCCATCCGACAGCAGATTAATTCACCTGGCCCCCGAGAGCGACGCTCACACCCTCATCAGAGTGGGTGGTCGCCTACGCAGAGCCCCCAATCTACCGGATGACATTAAATACCCGATCGTATTGAACAGCCGACATAAGGTCACAGAGCTGATTATAAAGAAATACGATGAGGATGTACATCACGCAGGAGCAGAAAGAGTCTTCGTGGAAATCAGACGTCGTTACTGGATCCTACAAGGAAGAGAGGCGGTACGACGCTTCCAACGAACATGTCTAGACTGCCGCAAGTGGCGCGCGCAGCCCAGCATACCAAGGATGGCTGACCTTCCTCCATGTCGCCTCCGAATCGGTGACAAGCCATTCCACTCAACGGGTATGGACTGCTTTGGCCCGCTGCACATAAAGAAAGGAAGAGGAACCGAGAAGCGGTGGGGTATTGTATTCAAATGCATGACCACCAGAGCGATACACATCGAGCTTCTCCCGACCATGAGCACAGACTCATTCCTTATGGCCTTCCGTAGATTCATATCACGGAAAGGAAGACCGTCTACCCTATTGTCCGATCATGGGACAAACTTTAAAGGCGGCGAAAGAGAGCTGAGAGAGAGCTTCCAAGCTATGGGCCCAGACCTTAAGACCCACCTCGCTCCAGCACAGGTTGATTTCCAATTCAACCCCCCAAACGCACCCCACTTCGGTGGCACTTGGGAACGAGAAGTGCGCTCCATAAAGACAGCCCTGTACGCAGTACTTGGGGCCCAGACTGTGGCGGAAGAAGTCCTAATGACAGTCCTCACGGAGATTGAGGGAGTACTTAACTCGAAGCCCCTCGGATATGTCTCCAGTGATGTGGCGGATATCGACCCAGTTACCCCCAACACACTCCTGATGGGGCGGCTAGATCCCACATTACCCCAGACAATGTACCGGCCTGAAGAAGCGAACGGCCGACGAATGTGGAGGTACAGCCAAGTATTAGCCGACAAGTTTTGGAACAGTTTCCTACTGCACTACCTACCGTCTCTACAGACCCGCCAGAAGTGGGTAAAGGAGAGAGACAGTTTGACAGAAGGAACAGTCGTCATGATTATTGATCAGTCACTGCCCAGAGCTATGTGGCCGGCCGGCCGCGTAAGCAAAGTGATCACCGGTGCCGACGGCAAGGTCCGAGCAGCTGAAGTGCTCGTCCAGGGTCGCACTTACACCCGTCCCGTGGCAAGGCTCATAGAACTGCCTCGACTCCCAGACACAATCGATGATGACCATGACCCTACAACCCTATGACTTTGTGAAGTTGACTGACCCCTACAGCAAACCCTTATGTGTAAATAGACAACGCGATTAATCTGTCTCCGTTTAACTGATTAGGTCTGGGACCTATTCAGGGGGTGGCTGTTGTGAAGGGCCAGATTAAACCGAATATATATATTTATTTATATATATATATTTAATTGTATTTGTATATTCTCTAATATTCCCTGATATCCCTTGTATATTCCTTGTACAATATGCATTGAATATCCATTCTAGCCTACTGAACATCCCATAATAGTCTCCATTCTACTATTGGTCGAGACCTTGGTGCCAGGCTGCCATACCCCTCAGACCCAGTTCAAACGTACCGCTCGACATGTACGAACAAGTCCTAGTTCCGCGTAGGAATTTGGCTACCGCACCACTAATGGGACTATTTGTTCATAGTGCGTATATATACTGCGCTACTAAAGTAGGACTTTCTTTTCAGTCCAGTTTCTTACCCTCCAATAGAGTCACAGACGTAAAGCCTCCCCGCGATGCCACGTGTGGGAGTAAGGCCAAGTTCGGCCTACCATCGGTATTGAGACATCGTGTATATTAATATTTGAATAGTCATATTTGGCACTATATCGTCGAGTTGGACGTAGTCTATTAAGCTAATAATAGTCTGTTAATATATAGTGCTTCGTGCGGTGAGAATACTACCGTAGTCAGTACCCCATCGTTTCGGGCAGAGAACTGGCTGCTTACCCAGGGTGGTTGACCCTATGTGAAGCTGCACCCGAGGAGCCCCAGAGCCGACGAGCGAGTGGACCTGTATACCGGATTATTCTACCGACGACAGCCCGCCTTCCCAGGCACGGATTATGCTTTGGATACTTTGATTATTCTATGGATAAAGACCCCCGACACTACCGTGTGTTGGAACCCCCCCCCCTGGAGAGGACGCAAGGTGAGGAGACGCTCTGCAAGACGAGGTCTCTCCACATCTCTCCCCCGTGGACCGGAGAGAGCCGGCCCACAAAGAGTCCACCTGCTTTCATCTGTGGTCCAAGGATCGCCGGCGCATTGAACGGCACTACAGTGGGTTCTCCTGGGATACCCTTGGCCGGACGAGGCAGCTGGATTCTACCCCCCCCCCCCTCCTACTCCTGTCGGCTTACAAGCGACCGGATTAACCCCCTCTAGTGTATCCAGCCTATAATCATTAAAGTATCATTGCTGTTATTCCTTAACTATTCCAGATCGTATATTTACCACCTGCGCCTTCAGAGATTGGACATTATCTATTGATATACCGACGAATACTCCTTGCCATAAAAGTGCATACTATTTCAATTCATAAATGTAATTAAGTGCTTATTCTACACACCATCGCTGTGTAGGAAATAAAGACCTGTTTCTAATTCGTACATTTGTGTTGGATCCGTTTCATCTACGTGAGAGTGTTCATGATAATATATTTATGCCGTGTACTGGGTGGCCGAATATTAAGTACAAAGGTAGTGGTAGTAAGTATCATATCTAGTAATACAGTCAGGGAATTGTACCCCTCAGTTACAATTGGTCCTTCGAGCCGGAGGGTAATTAGTGTAATATTAATATAGTGTTATTAATATTGAAATGGCCTATGATGAACACTCCACGAAACGATCCTCCTAACCAACGCCCGCAGCGCGAACGACGGCTCCCTCAGTACTTAGAGGCTTACGCTGTCAGTCAACAACCTAGTCTTCTACTAACAGTAAACGCGGTAAAACTAGAAAGTAAAAGTATGTCTAACCCCAACGCCCAGACTACCCCGACCATAGAGGCCCCTACGGGCTCTAATGTAACTGACCAAGTTCACGGTGGGGACCAGTGGGAACCAGACATGACTTCACACCCCGCCAGTACTGAAGAAGTAGTCCCCGATGAGTCCCGGGAGGAATACAACGCTACCGAGAGAGAACTCGGCACGGAAGAAGACGGGGAGAGCACCGTGGAGATAGAGCTCCAAGGCTCCGCAAGGAGTACCCCGAGGGAAGGCTCCCCTATACAACCGCCTTCTCCCAGCGAGGCAGAGAGGACCCTACAGCAGGCCTTCCTCATCAGCCTGAACGCCGCTGCTGAACGCGACCGACTGCAGATCCAGCAGCGAAGCGAACACGAGCAGATACGTCTAGAAATAAGACGCATTCAGATGGAAGAGAATGTGGCCCGAGAACGAGCCGGTGCTCAACGGGACGCAGCGCGCGACAGACAGCAGTCGCAACTAATAGAACAGCTGATCAGACGGACAACACCCTCTCCCTCCGCCAGAGGCTCCAGGAACTCGTCTAGACACACCTCCAGGGCGGCATCCCCTAGCCGAGTAAACAACCCTGAACTTGACCAACAGACGAGGTCTATACCCCCCACAGACCACCTCCCCCCACCGGTCCAAGCGAGACCTAGCAACCGGGAAGGAGCAGCATATCCTGTGGAGAGGCTAAACCAGAGACTACAAGCACTGGATGACCTAACTGAAGACTAAGAGGAAGAGGAGGAGAACCACGCCCGAAGACAGCACAGTACTCTACCGGACCAGGAGGTCCGGTACAGCCCAGGCTATACTCCCGCGGAGCTGCGCTACAGACCCCCGACTCTATACACGGGTGAGCACGACGCACGACCCGCACCGAGGAACAGCACCTGGACAAGCGGGCCATGGTACACTGCCGGTACCAGCCCATACCAAGGAGCGGGAGGAGACTCGCCTAGGAGGCCTCTCCCCCAACGCTCGCCGATGTATCCACAGTCAGCGTCATACATTGGCACGCCTATGGTGCCCGACTTCACCCAAGAGAACCGGGCCCAGTATACAGAACTCCGCATGTGTCTGGAGACCATGTTGGTGGATGTATTGGATGAACGCCACAAATACGCCATCCTACTGAAGCACTTAAAGGTACCCCGCGCACATAATATAGCGCTCGCCTACGCGACTTCCACCACCCCATACACAGCAGCGCTGGTAGCATTGGACCAGAGGTATGGGCGCATATGGGATTACGTGATCCAGGAGATCCGACACATCGACCGCTTACCCCCAGCAATAGACAATCGAGCACTGGACGACCTGTCCATCAGAGTGCAGTCCCTGGTAGGGATGTTGGGAGCGCAAAGAGAGAAGGGGAGGCATGAACTTTACGCCAACTCAAATGTGGAAAGGATTCTGGAGAAGCTGCCGCCCGCTCGTCAGGAGCGATTTAGGCGGCAGAGGGACCACAGAGACCCGAATGGCCCCGAACCGAACCTCCTCGATCTAGCAGACTTCCTGGCGAGAGAAGTCAGCAGCCTACGGCTAGATACATTCGGACGGAGCACCCCTGGCTCCAGAGAAGGAACCAGACGACTAAATGATGGAAGAAGATCGGTGACTGTGATGCACCAATCGGAGTCAGTACCGAGCAGCAGGAGCCACAGTACCCCCTCCAGAACGGAGAAGTGGAAGATAGTGTGCCCCTACTGTGAGAAAGAACACTGGCTAGCGCAATGTGACTCCTTCCCCAAGCTGAACGCGGAGGAAGCAGGTCAATGGATAAAGTCCAACAAGCGCTGTTTTCGCTGTGCGCGCTCACACATGGCAGCCGAATGCCGCTTAAAGAAAAGGTGCACCAAGTGCGATGGAGCCCATCTGGACATACTCCACGACAGTAACAGACGGCGCCCTTCACCCGCACCATCCAGCCGCAAAGCGAGCGTCATGTACATCGATCCCGCCAGCAGCAGTGGAGCCCGAGTACTCCTAAAAGTAGTGCGTGTGACACTAAGCTACCAGAATAAAGTCCTGGACACTTACGCCGTCCTCGATGACGGGTCAGAGAAGACCCTGCTGCTCGCCTCCGCTGCGGCCCAGCTAGGGCTGCGGGGAAGCGAAACCCAAATGACAATTCGGACAATAAGACGAGATTTGAAGACGATAAAGGGCGAGAATGTCTCATTCTCTATCGCTCATAGACAATGCCGCTCATAGACAATGCTATGCCGACCCTGTTGATAGGCTCCGACCATGCAGACCTCATTGTCCCGATAGACCGGGTTCATACCGGACCCCGAGGCTGTCCTGCAGCAGTCGAGACCCGTTTGGGATGGACTCTCCAAGGCCTGCTCGCCAAATCTCTCAACCGAAGTACAGCCACTAGATGTCTCCACTCCCGAGTCACAGAGGGAGAAACCGCACTCCTGCAACACGTAGAGCGGCTATGGACCTTGGAACAAATGCCCTTTAAGAACGGAAAGAAAGACATTCGCTCTAAAGATGACATTTACGCCATTCACCTCCTCGAGACAGGGACCAAGAGAGTCCCGGTCAACGGCGTGTTGAGATACGCCACGCCACCCCTGCGGCGAGAAGGAATGCCTACTTTCCACGCCAAGACAGACGCCACAGAACGGTACCTGCTGAACACGGAGCGGCGCTTAGCCAAGAACCCCGCCCAAGAGAGTGTATACCGCGCTGAGATTGAGAAGCTCATCACAGCGGGACACGTCACAAAGATGGACATTAAAGAGGCTGACCAGACCACTGAATCGTGGTACGTGCCTCACCACAAGGTCCATCACAACGGTAAAGACCGCATAGTATTTAACTGCAGCTACCAGATCGGATCCCAAAATCTGAATAAAGAGTTACTGCCCGGTCCCACACTCGGCCCCTCCCTACTCGGCGTTCTACTCCGCTTCCGCCAGGAAAAGGTGGCCATCAGCGGGGACATTAAAGGAATGTTCCTGCAGGTGAGATTAGTAGAGGCGGACAAGCCCCTGTTACGGTTCCTATGGAGAGAGAAGCCAGGAGATGAGCACCCAGCCATCTACCAATGGGAAGTCCTCCCCTTCGGAACGACGTGCAGCCCCTGCTGTGCTACATTTGCACTACAGAAACATGTAGCAGAGGACCCAGCAGCGGAGGAAGAGGTCCGACACAGCGTAAAGAACAGCTTCTACGTAGACAACTGTCTACAAAGCCTTTCAACCCAAGAAGAAGCCGAGGCTCTCCTGATTAAACTCCGCGCCTCATTGATCAAAGGCGGCTTTGATCTCAGGCAGTGGGCCAGCAGCGATCCGCAAGTACTGCGCAGCCTCTCCTCCGAGGACAGGGCAGCCAGCAGCGAGACCTGGATGGCTACAATCCCGGGAGAAGCCCAGGAGATGACCCTGGGATTGGTGTGGCGATTCAAGGCAGATTCGCTTCACTACAGACACAAGCCCCTGACTACGGAGCAGGGAAGGCCGGCGGCGGCGCCGACCACCAGACGGAGTGTGTACACAACACTCGCCCGACAATATGACCCGCTAGGATGTATTCTACCGTACACCACCAGGGCAAAAATGATTGTACGAGCATTGTGGGACAAGGACCAGGGCCGGGACGACCCCATTCCCGCACACCTTGCATCCACCTGGAGAGAGTGGGAGATGGAGCTCCACTCACTCCCAGGCGTCAATATGCGCCGAAGCTACTTCCCACCCACGGTGAGGCCAGAGACATGTAAAATGGACTTACACGTCTTCAGTGACGCCTCAGAGGTCGCATACGGATCAGTAGCCTACTTGCGGGCCCAAGACCAGGGGGGAGAGATCTACACAGCATTTGTCCTCGCCCGCTCGAGAATAGCCCCATGCAAGCAACAATCTATCCCACGTCTAGAGCTCTGCGCAGCCCTAGCCGGAGCGCACCTAGCCACGCTCATCCAACATGAGCTCACCATACCGGTGTCTAGAACAATCCTGTGGTCAGATTCCACGACGGTACTCGCCTGGATCAAATCGGACTCATGCAAGTACAAAGTCTTCGTGGGAGTCAGAGTCACCGAGATTCAAGACTTAACCGAAGAGTTAACCGGAGAAACAGAGTGGCGCTACGTTGATACAAAACAGAACCCAGCTGACGTCATCACCCGGGGGATGCCCCTGGATGACCTCACCCGTCGCAATGTCTACAGTGACGGCCCCGCATTCCTAAGACTCCCGGAAGGACAGTGGCCCATGCCTATCCCGAGGGAAGCAAGTCCAGAGGAGGTGGAAAATAAGAAGTCTGTGTTCTGTGGATTGAGCACCGTAGCCTCCACCGACCCTAACATAGACGATTGCACGTCCATAGAGAGTGCACAACAAAGAACATTCCTGCGGTACCACCCGGAGTGCAAGTCCCCCGCTGATATGTCAGCAGCTAACTACGAGGAAGCAGAATTGCTTCTACTGCAGCGAGCCCAGAGAGACTCGTTCCCCGATGAATTGGCCTGTCTACAGGGAGGAAAGCCCGTCCCATCCGACAGCAGATTAATTCATCTGGCCCCCGAGAGCGACGCTCATACCCTCATCAGAGTGGGTGGTCGCCTACGCAGAGCCCCCAATCTACCGGATGACATTAAATACCCGATCGTATTGAACAGCCGACACAAGGTCACAGAGCTGATTATAAAGAAATACGATGAGGATGTACATCACGCAGGAGCAGAAAGAGTCTTCGCGGAAATCAGACGTCGTTACTGGATCCTACAAGGAAGAGAGGCGGTACGACGCTTCCAGCGAACATGTCTAGACTGCCGCAAGTGGCGCGCGCAGCCCAGCATACCAAGGATGGCTGACCTTCCTCCATGTCGCCTCCGAATCGGTGACAAGCCATTCCACTCAACGGGTATGGACTGCTTTGGCCCGCTGCACATAAAGAAAGGAAGAGGAACCGAGAAGCGGTGGGGTATTGTATTCAAATGCATGACCACCAGAGCGATACACATCGAGCTTCTCCCGACCATGAGCACAGACTCATTCCTTATGGCCTTCCGAAGATTCACATCATGGAAAGGAAGACCGTCTACCCTATTGTCCGATCATGGGACAAACTTCAAAGGCGGCGAAAGAGAGCTGAGAGAGAGCTTCCAAGCTATGGGCCCAGAACTTAAGACCCACCTCGCTCCAGCACAGGTTGATTTCCAATTCAACCCCCCAAACGCACCCCACTTCGGTGGCACTTGGGAACGAGAAGTGCGCTCCATAAAGACAGCCCTGTACGCAGTACTTGGGGCCCAGACTGTGGCGGAAGAAGTCCTAATGACAGTCCTCACGGAGATTGAGGGAGTACTTAACTCGAAGCCCCTCGGATATGTCTCCAGTGATGTGGCGGATATCGACCCAGTTACCCCCAACACACTCCTGATGGGGCGGCTAGATCCTGCATTACCCCAGACAATGTACCGG
Organism: Notolepis coatsorum; assembly: GCF_963971535.1. Taxonomy (NCBI): domain Eukaryota; kingdom Metazoa; phylum Chordata; class Actinopteri; order Aulopiformes; family Paralepididae; genus Notolepis; species Notolepis coatsorum. Next base: position 190,823,888 of record NC_140167.1, read on the forward strand.
CCTGAAGAAGCGAACGGTCGACGAATGTGGAGGTACAGCCAAGTATTAGCCGACAAGTTTTGGAACAGTTTCCTACTGCACTACCTACCGTCTCTACAGACCCGCCAGAAGTGGGTAAAGGAGAGAGACAATTTGACAGAAGGAACAGTCGTCATGATTATTGATCAATCACTGCCCAGAGCTATGTGGCCGGCCGGCCGCGTAAGCAAAGTGATCACCGGTGCCGACGGCAAGGTCCGAGCAGCTGAAGTGCTCGTCCAGGGTCGCACTTACACCCGTCCCGTGGCGAGGCTCATAGAACTGCCTCGACTCCCAGACACAATCGATGATGACCATGACCCTACAACCCTATGACTTTGTGAAGTTGACTGACCCCTACAGCAAACCCTTATGTGTAAATAGACAACGCGATTAATCTGTCTCTGTTTAACTGATTAGGTCTGGGACCTATTCAGGGGGTGGCTGTTGTGAAGGGCCAGATTAAACCGAATATATATATTTATTTATATATATATTTAATTGTATTTGTATATTCTCTAATATTCCCTGATATCCCTTGTATATTCCTTGTACAATATGCATTGAATATCCATTCTAGCCTACTGAACATCCCATAATAGTCTCCATTCTACTATTGGTCGAGACCTTGGTGCCAGGCTGCCATACCCCTCAGACCCAGTTCAAACGTACCGCTCCACATGTACGAACAAGTCCTAGTTCCGCGTAGGAATCTGGCTACCGCACCACTAATGGGACTATTTGTTCATAGTGCGTATATATACTGCGCTACTAAAGTAGGACTTCCTTTTCAGTCCAGTTTCTTACCCTCCAATAGAGTCACAGACGTAAAGCCTCCCCGCGACGCCACGTGTGGGAGTAAGGCCAAGTTCGCCTACCATCGGTATTGAGACATCGTGTATATTAATATTTGAATAGTCATATTTGGCACTATATCGTCGAGTTGGACGTAGTCTATTAAGCTAATAATAGTCTGTTAATATATAGTGCTTCGTGCAGTGAGAATACTACCATAGTCAGTACCCCATCGTTTCGGGCAGAGAACTGGCTGCTTACCCAGGGTGGTTGACCCCATGTGAAGCTGCACCCGAGGAGCCCCAGAGCCGACGAGCGAGTGGACCTGTATACCGGATTATTCTACCGACGACAGCCCGCCTTCCCAGGCACGGATTATGCTTTGTATACTTTGATTATTCCATGGATAAAGACCCCCGACACTGCCGTGTGTTGGACCCCCCCCCCCTGGAGAGGACGCAAGGTGAGGAGACGCTCTGCAAGACGAGGTCGCTTCACGTCTCTCCCCCGTGGACCGGAGAGAGCCGGCCCACAAAGAGTCCACCTGCTTTCATCTGTGGTCCAAGGATCGCCGGCGCATTGAACGGCACTACAGTGGGTTCACCTGGGATACCCTTGGCCGGACGAGGCAGCCGGATTCTACCCCCCCCCCCTCCTACTCCTGTCGGCTTACAAGCGACCGGATTAACCCTCCCTTAGTGTATCCAGTCTTATAATCATTAAAGTATCATTGCTGTTATTCCTTAACTATTCCAGGTCGTATATTTACCACCTGCGCCATCAGAGATTGGACATTCTCTATTGATATACCGACGAATACTCTTTGCCATAAAAGTGCATACTATTTCAATTCATAAATGTAATTAAGTGATTAAGTGCTTGCTCTACACACCATTGCTGTGTAGTAATAAACGCATACTTCGACTTCGTACATTTGTGTTGGATCCGTTTCATCTACGTGAGAGTGTTTATGATAATATATTTATGCCGTGTACTGGGTGGCCGAATATTAAGTACAAAGGTAGTGGTAGTAAGTATCATATCTAGTAATACAGTCAGGGAATTGTACCCCTCAGTTACATGGACCAATGAAAAATGAAAGAGGATATCCCTACTGAGTACAATGGCACAATCCGCAAGTCTCTACGACAAACGGTTCAAGAGATACACTGAGGGGGTGTGGCCTAAGGGGGCGTGGTCTAAGGATCGGGGGAGTGGTCAACATCGACCAATGAAAGGTGGTCAACATCGACCAATGGCACAATCCGCAAGTCTCTACGACAAACTGTTCAAGAGATACACTGAGGGGGTGTGGCCTAAGGGGGCGTGGTCTAAGGATCGGGGGAGTGGTCAACATCGACCAATGAAAGGTGGTCAACAGGGGGAGTGGTCAACATCGACCAATGAAAGGTGGTCAACATCGACCAATGGCACAATCCGCAAGTCTCTACGACAAACTGTTCAAGAGATACACTGAGGGGGTGTGGCCTAAGGGGGCGTGGTCTAAGGATCAGGGGAGTGGTCAACATCGACCAATAAAAGGTGGTCAACATGGACCAATGAAAAATGAAAGAGGATATCCCTACTGAGTACAATGACACAACCCACAAGACAGAGGGCGCTGTCCAGCAATTCAGTACTGCAACACAGTGATGGGCAATGATGGGTTAAGTGGATGATGTCATTGGCAGGTCAGCTCAGCCATGAGCCCTGAGCCTCACAGCTGTTAAGGCTGAACCAATCAGCCGTGAGCACAATGACTTGCATATTCTGAATTTTCTTTACATGACTGCATTGTCACGTTGATTAAAAGAAAACTATAAGAGATGAAGCGTTGTGACGCGCACATGAGCACTACAACGAGTAGGCGAAGGGTTGTGCGCGATATTGTGGCATTCGTGCGATATTGTGGCACTCCTTCGGCGATCGGAACAGAAGGCTAAAAAAGAGTGTGAAAAAAGAAATTCCTAGAGTGCGATTGCATGGCGGTCAATGGGGAGGAGAACCTTCAAACAAATGGTCGTCAGTTGAGATAGAAATGTCCAATTCCATTTATCTTTCTTTTGTGAGCGGGCTGACAGCCGTGTCATCGTTTTGATGTGTTTGTTTTATTTCTACGTCCAAAATTGAGATCACACTCGCAATTCACCCAAGGTAGGGGAAAAAAGATTATTTCAGCTGCTACACTCTAAATTGCAATGCATTTCCAATGGGACCGAAATTTTACCGTTTAAAGTCGATTCGTAGCCAGACGGTGCGGTGAAACTTTACGAAAAGCAATAGCATATCGAGTTGGAGCAAGCCGGTCGTTTTGATACCTTTCACGTGTATGGGGCGCAAACGCTCTGGGAGGAGTTTGTTGGCAAAATCGGTGGAATAAAGAAGAATAAATAAAAAGAGTATAGATATCTATAGTGTGGGTGGCAACCTGGCTTCGCCAGGTCACCCACACTAATAATAATTTTGGGCCTCTAGTGACGAGGGGCCCCCAAAAAAATTAAAAATTAAAGTTACAAAAAAATTAAAAATAATTTGGGGCCTCTTGTGACGAGGGGCCTCCAAAAGGCCTCTAGTGACGAGTGGCCTCAAAAAAAAAGCCCGGTCGTTAATCCGGCCCTGGGTAGAGCGGACGCGAGGCCCGACAGATGTACCCCCTGAGGACCCCGTAAGCCCACATCAAGGGGTTGGGGAGTCCCGTCACCCCATCCTTCCTAATGAAGGGGGGGGCGCAGTCAACTCCACCTGAGTGCGAGCAAGAGGGAACTAGAACCCCTTGAACACACAGCACAGGCGGAACAACGTGTGACCTAACACACTGTGGCCCATACCCACACACTCCTGCTACCCTACCAAAGGACGGGAAGCAGGAAAGGCCACAGACCCCAGAACCGCCTGGGAGACAGAACCCCCGGTCATGTCCATGAGGTAAAACCTTACAAAGGGGCCCGGGGAGGACCATGAAGCTGCAGCACAGATGTCCTTCACCGAGGCCCCACCCAGCAGAGCGGCAGAGGCAGCCACCCCACGAGTGGAGTGCGCCCTTACGCCCCCAGGGGGATCCAGCCCGGCCAACGTGTAGCATCTAACTCACTAGCGTGAGGAGGCGGACGAAACGCCTGAACCACAATATCCCTGGAGCGGAAGGAACTCCGGATATTCTTAGGCACGAAAGCAGGATTAGGCCGCAGAGTGGCACCGCAATCGGAACGAAAAGACAGGCACTCTGGACGTACCGAAAGAGCACAGAGCTCACCCACGCGTTTAGCGGAGGTGACAGCCAGCAAGAACGCGGTCTTGAAAGACAGCTGTCCCAACGGCGCTTGCTCAAGCGGCTCAAACGGGGCCAAGGACAACCGACCGAGGACCAATTGAAGATCCCAACTCGGAGACAAAGAGCGTTGCACCGGCTTAACGCGTCGAGCGCCAAGCAGGAAACGCTTCACAAGAGGGTGGCTGAACAAGACATCCCCCTCAAACCCCTCATGATAGGAGGATATAGCTGCTGCATATACCCTCACCGTCGAAGCCGACAGTCTACCAAGGAGAGACTGGAGATAACTAAGGACAGCATCCAGGGGGCAGGAGACTGGGTCCCGGCCCCCCGCCTTACACCACTCTTGGAACATACTCCATCTGCCCGCATAAAGCGCGACAGTGGAGGGAGCATGCGCATTCCGGATGGTATTAACCACAGAAGGGTCCATCCTCTCCAGACTTACCCTCCCACCAGCCACACCAACAGGCGTTGGCTCAACACCGGGTACTGGAACAGCGACCGTGTTGCTGAGAGAGGGCCGTCGCCGACCAAGGAATAACCCAAGGCGGAGCGACCAGTAGCTGGATCAAGACCAGAAACCACACTACCGTGCCCCGGTCCGGCGCGACCAGAATCACCGTCCTGTGCTCCCTCCGTATCCGCTCCAACAGCTGACCCAACAGCTGTACAGGAGGAAAGGCGTACAGAAGACCGGGCGGCCATGGAAAGATCGAGAAGGCATCCACCCCCAAGGGGGGATGATCTGCTCGACTGACCGAGAACCACAAGGGGCACTTGTGAGAGCGTCGGCTCGCAAACAGATCTACCGAGGCCTCCCCGAAACGATCCCAGATCTGTCTGACTATGTCGGGGCGGAGTTCCCACTCGTCGTAACATCGAGACATCATATCCGCGCCCACATCCTTTGCACCAGGGATGTGGAGCGCCCTCAGCCTGCGCAGCCTGCGAGATGCCCATAGCCAAAGTTCGACCGCCGCCCGGTGCAGGCGGATGGAACGAGTCCCACCCTGCCTGTTGATATACGCTGCTGCCGTCATACTGTCCGTTCTGACCATAACGTGCTCGCCTACCACCAGGTGGTCGAACCGTTTGAGGACCAGGAGGACCGCCTTCAATTCCAACACATTGATGTGCGGGGTAGACTGGCCAGCATGGACCTTCGTCCAGCTGCCCCCCACTGCGTGGGTCCGACACGTCCCTCCCCAACCCGTGAGAGAGGCGTCGGTGAAGACCGTGACGTGTGAGCGCCTGCTGCCCAATGGTGAGGATACCCAGCCTCCTCCAATGGACGAGATCTCCCCATATCGACAAAGGAACCGTCAACCGTTTGTCCCTCACCGGATCTATCCCCATAGAGAAAAACCACCTCTGTATCCTCCTCATGAAGAGGAGGCCAAGAGGAACCACCGTGTGAGCAGATGCCATCATACCGAGCAGGTGCATCACTTGCAGCGCCGTGACCGTCCCTCCCAGACGGAAACCCCAGAGCGCGCGAAGGATAGACACCCGCCGCTGCTCCGAGAGGGTTACAATCATGGGCCTTGACCTCAACGTCAAGCCCAAGTACTCCACCTGTTGACTGGGAAGAGGCGTACTCTTCTTCCAGTTCACAGCAAAACCCAGCCTGGTGAGGAATTCCACCACCAGCCTGGTATGAGACCTGGCAACCTCCTCCGAACGACTGAGGAGTAGAATGTCGTCGAGATAGAATAGAACCCGTATTCCCCGACGACGTAGAGGCTCCAGCGCAGTCGCTACGCACTTGGTGAATGTGCGGGGGGCCAGAGAATAGCCGAACGGCAACCTCTGGTACTCGTACGCTACGCCCTGAAACAGGAACCGCAGGAACTTCCTGTGAAGAGGGAAAATCGGGATGTGAAAATACGCATCCTTCAAGTCTATGGAGGTGAACCAGTCTCCCCTTCTGACAGCAAGCAGAAGGAGTTTGACGGTCAACATCCTGAACGGTCTCGCTACAATCAACCGATTGAACGCGGACAGATCCAGTATAGGTCTGACCCCCCCCCCGTTTTCTTGGGCACCAGAAAATAACGGGAGTAGACGCCTGACATCGCGTCCTCTCTCGGGACCACGACTACGGCCTGCTTCGCCAACAGAGATTGGATCTTGTCGGCCAGGGCTGTCACTGCTTCTGACCCTGACAATAGGGTCGGCACCAAACCTGAGAACGGAGGGTGGGGTTGCGCGAACTGCAACACAAGCCCCTCCTTCAACGTTCTCTCTATCCACCCCCCCAAACGGCATTCTTGTCGCCATATGTGAAAATAATCCCACAGCGCACCCGCCGTCAACTGACGCTGGGCCGCAAGGAACAGTAGATAGTTGGCCCGGTCCCTCCCGCTGTGCGACGCACCCAAGGGGGGACCCCGACAGAAAGGGCCGGTTTGATACGGGAGAAGCTGTCATCAAACTGGTTGACACACACCCCCCCCCCTGAACACCCCTCTAGCGCATGCTGAGGAGTTGTTCTACAGCTAGACACGCAAGGCATGAGGACCCCATGGGCCCTACACGCCGAAGCCCTGCAGTGATATTGCTATCACCCAAATCACGCTCGCCTCTTCTTTGCAGACCACTGCCGCTCTCACGGGAGTGGGAGACATCAGCGTGATACCCCGCCTGGCGAAGGCAAGGCCGGGGTAACCCTTGCTGTGCATTCAACAGAAGAGGCCTCGAGTCCCCCTGCTGACCACTGTAGCTAGTGGCAGCCGTAACACCAGGCTCCCCCATCACACAACGTGTGGTGCAGGAGCCACGCAACAGCACATTCTCACGGACAGACCCAGGCTCAGCCATCAACTGGGTGTCAGCCCCTGTCCCCATGAGAAGTGAAGAATGGGGCCGCATGCGCTTCAAAGAAGGTTTGCGGCCCGCAGCCAAAGGAAAACGATCAGAGCCCCGCTTCCGTGGGTAACAGAGAGAGGATTGAACGGGGAGCGGGCTGCTCGCGGCAGAATGACAACAGCTTGTTTTATCCAAGCCGAATACACCCAAAATGGCCGATCCCTCGGCCCCCAAGGCTGTTGGCCTTGTGGATCCCTGTTGACTCTCCGCCCAGGGCACCACTGGCGGGGGAAACATGGCCGCCTGTCGAGGGCCTCACCACAGTCGTTGACGAGGCCGTGCTCCCACCTCTGGCTGCACAGCGTGAGGCGGTGTGGGACCCAGATCAACAACCGCCTGCGCCTCCACAGAATGACCAAAAAGTATTTCCGTGGAAAAAGGAGTCGTGAGGAGAGAAAACCTATCCTCTTCCCCAAGAGGAGAGTGCTCCAACCAAACATGCCTAACAACAAACGTTGAGAGCATCCTAATCCTCCCCGCAGTTATAGCTTGCGACTGAGTCAAGATCTCTATAACACCACAAACATGCAACATGTTTACAATGTCGGCTGGACCCATAGCCCCACTACCCGACGCCAATGTGGATAGGAAACTAGCCAGCTGAGCCATAACACTGGCCGCCGCTACAAACCATCCTGCAGCAGTATACCACTCATCCGTCCATACTGCCACCCTCCGAGCCGATTCGCTCCCAAGCATCGGCCGGGTGGGACATCGTGGCCTGCACCCTGTTGTTAGCCCTTTTACCCGTAAAAAAGGTAAATAAGACTCAGCGAAACCCCCCACATTAGCAACCGACTGACCTTCATCAATGAACCGGGCAAGAGGAGGGAAAAGCGGCAACGTCCCGCGGCGGTGAATATTAGAACAACGACCCATTTCAGCATCAACATTAGCATTAGCAATAGCATTAGTAGCATTATTGTAAGCAGCATGCTCCAGGATAGCCAGGAAATCATCCACTGCAGTGGAACGTTCACCAAGCCACCCCGGCCCTAGCGCCGAAACACACTTCACAGCATTACTAACACCAACATCAATGCCTGATGACACAGGGCCTACCTGTGTACAAGCTGGCCCGATAGCCAAACCTTGTACGCTGCTCCTTGGTCTGCTGCCACCAGACGAGAAAACATCAACATAGGCCCGACGTGTCGCTGAAACATGCCCCGAAGATTCCAGGGGTAAGCAAACCTCCGGTAAGCTTTCAACATTACGCAATTTCTCTAATCTTTTCATAACAACTAGTTACATAAGGCGCACTGCGACCGTTATGATGGAAACGAAATAGAGGAAGAGTGTTTGGTGACCATGCCTAGTGTCTTATAGGCTACGCCTCCATAGGGGCGGGACCCGGCAGGTGATGGGCGTATTTGTTTTTTCGTTAGTGGAGTACAGTAGGTACATGAGATGAGGTATATCTCGATAGGCTTAAGAGCGGGATGCGATGGCCAAGTACGATAATATAACCATGTATATTATGCAATATTTCAAAGGAAGCAGATTGGGGGGGATAGAGATCAAAGAGCTTTAGTCATCACTTTTGGGGTAATTTTAAATGCAACAAGATTGAAAAACACGCTTTTCATTGTACTGAATATCCCCATGGAACGGCTATGTGATTCCACATATTTATGTGTTTCCTTTCCTGTAAAGACAGGAAACTAGGGAGGGACTTGTCATGGATATTGATTGGCATTCACAGTAGCCAATAGTGCTGATTAATGTGCATTGCGGTCGGCCCATTAGCTAGCAAGCAAATGTTAGCAACATACCATAGCAACGTTATGCAACATTAGTAACTAGCAAGCTAACATTGAACATTTGTTCAATTTAGTTAGAGGCTGAGTGCTAGCTTAGTTACAATGTGTTGTAAATGTCATTCTAGAAAGCATTTCATTGGACGCAAAATTTGTATAGGCCCCTGTGTTCAGGATGACTCATCAAAAAAGATTTAACGTCTTCCAGGTAATGACAAACTCTAAAATACCATTAATAATTCCTACAAAACAACTTTTTTGTCATTGTTGGGACAGATACTGGTGTATAAGTGACGGTGTAAGACATATGTGATAAAAGAACATAAACATGTATTTTGATTTCATGGGGCCTTTAAGATACATTTAGCGGGTGATGGCTAGTTTGGATAGCTGCTGCAGCAAAGCTCTCTCCTCCCCCTGGTGCCAGAGGCCATTCTGCTTAATTTAATTCAATGTTTTGGCCCTTAAAAAAGGATTTATCGCTCTTTATGATGGTTAAACTCCCATCTCCCACTCTGGGATCCTGTGCCAAGGTATTCTCCCTGTCACTCTGGGGGCCTGGTGGTTGGTGAGGTAACCGCCCCGCTGCTGATTTATACCACGCAGATGTCCTGGGATGAATAGTGGGGTTGATACTGTACTGGGCCGACCGAGGCAGTCTGCAAGGAGGAAACACTCCCAGCACCATGGCACTGGAATGAAAATAGATTTCCCAATGCTAGCCCCTCTCAGAGAACAAAAGTTTTGTTTGGGAATATCTAAGCGATTGCGACATATAGGGTAATAGGCTATTAGTTTGAGTTATGCTCCATCGCAATTCACAATGTGTAGGCTACTCATCGAGTGTGGGGAACCATGATTTGGATGAAGTTGTAATGTTTTTTTTGTTTGGGGGGGAAGGGGGGCTCTCGTATCCAGAGGCAGCTCTGTGGGGTAAGTTGCTAGCCCTGTTAGGTACACTGGCTCCTACTTTAACACAGAAATGGCGGGAAAATTAGTATGGCATCGCACTTACATGAGCCCTTTGCACATGGTGGAAACATATACGCTAAATCTACTGCCACGCCAAAAAAGGGACCACTCTTAGTACACAGCAAACATAGTGCCCATGAGGGCTGTGTGAATATTAGCAAAACAGGCCGGCACACACTCAGTAGCCCGAAAGCGTCTGGAGTCTGGACAACATGCAGCAGTACACTACTCGCTCAGTGGGCTGACCATAGGTGCACTTCATTCACCTTGGGCGTCTTTGATTGATTGATTGAAAAGTTTATTAACAGATTGCAGAATGGGTACAGTACAGTACAGCTCAATACATACAATTGTTAAGGGGATGCAGACCAGAGAAAGACTTTCGACTTGTTTACATCAGGGTCCCCCATTTTCAATTCATCATAACATATATGACATACATGACATACAGATAGACAGTACTGCTACATCTATACATTTATGACATATCAGATTTGCAAATACAGTACTGTTTGTGATACAAAAGTGTCCAGAAAAGGAGTGTATATACATTTGGCATAGAAACTGTACATTGGAGGAGGTTGGTTGGGTGGGGTGGGGTTGGGTGGGTTGGGTGAGGGCTGTACATTGGAGGTGGGGGGGGGGGGGGGGGGTTGGGAAGGGGACACACACACATTTTACACTGTACATTTGAATATTGACAAAGCCTTACTTGGTCATTTACTGTACAACTAGGTTAGGACATTTGTAGGGGCCAGTTTCGAATTGCAGTCTCACGTAGGTGTTTTTTGAGAGTGTTTTTGAAGGTGGGTAGTGATTCACATTCCTTTACAGCTTTAGGCAGGGCGTTCCACATTGATGTGGCATAATTGCGAAACGTGTTTAGTCCCTTGTTTGATCCGAATCTGGGTTTTACATGATTTGTAGAGCTCCCTCTGGTGTTGTGATCGTGGTATTCACTGACCTTTGGGAAGTATTTTGACATGTACATGGGTACCTTGGTCGCGTAGTGTATCTTGTAGACCAGGCCCATTGCAAGTTGCTGTACTCTGTCGTCTACTCTAAGCCATCCTAGGTTGTCAAAGTGGGCAGGGGTGAGGTGGGTTCTAGGAGTCAGGTCAAGTAGTAGTCTGACTAGCTTGTTTTGAGATGTTTGTAATTTGTTTTTTAGTGCCTTTGAGGTGCTTTGGTACCATGAGGTGCAAGCATAGTCGTAGTACCCTTGAATGAGTGCTCCTGCTAGAGTCTTCAGGGTATTCTTGTTTACCAGAGAGGAGATCCGGTACAAGAATCGCGTTCGTTGGTTGACTTTTTTTATTGCATTGGATGCCATTTTGTCACAGGAAAGATTAGCCTCTAGGATGGAACCCAGGTAGGTAATTTCATCTTTCCTTGTGATAATATTGTCACCCACTGTAACCGAGAAGCCGTCGGTCTTGCTGAGTTTGTTATTTGAACCGAAGAGAATGGACTCTGTTTTGCCCATGTGTAATGATAGTTTGTTGTCGGCGAGCCATATGCAGATTTTGCCTAGTTCCGAGCTGAGGGCTTTTTCAACCTGTAACTTGTTCTTGTCAGAGACCAGCAGGGCTGAGTCGTCCGCAAACAGGAACAAGTTGCAGTCACAAGCTGACGACATGTCATTTGCATAAATTAGGAATAGTAGCGGTCCTAGTATGCTTCCTTGTGGAACACCACAGCTCACTGTGAGGGGGGGGGATAGTGTACCGTTTACTTCCACCATCTGTTCCCTCCCCTCCAGGTAGGATTGTATCCAGCTCACTGATAAACTATCAAAACCAATTGCGTTTAGCTTGTCAATCAGAATGGTGTGATTGACAGTGTCGAAGGCCTTTTGTAGGTCAAGCATGACCTACATCTGTGGGGGGAGGGGGGCAACAAGGGGTAACACACGAGGCACAAAAAATACTACTTGCTTGACACCATTCTTACCTGCTTTAAACACAAATGGGAGGAAGGAAGGAAAGGTACATGTTAACAGAATTCGGCTATAGGGCGACAATAATGTGGTCAAGAGGTATGGTTTCTATCTTGAGCCTTAACACATTGACTGCCACGCTTCTATCCATCAATGTAAGCCTATGGAGATGTTCACCTTCTTTGCAGGGCTATAACTTTTTTAATTGTATTGCTAAATTGACATTACTATGGCCCATTCAACATCGATTATCTATCGTTCAGGATGTAGGAACGTTATACTTTTTCATTCATAGATTCTTCCAAAAATATGTTTTTATCGTTTTCTGCAGTAATTCCTAGAACGTGAGTTATAGGCATAAACACATATATAGATTATCAACTGCCGTTTGTTGCCGATACACGCTATATTAAAAATGTCAACTGTACATGATTCTAAACGTTATGACTCACCATGCGCGGATGAACGGGGGGGGGGGGGGGGTCGTTTATAATTCCGTGATCGTCAGTAAATGCTTTATGTAGTATGGGTTGATTTATTGATCAGATGGTTTGTAAATAAAGAAATGTACAATCGCCTTGAAAATAATATTACTGTCCTGTTACGTACCCCCGTGGGGAGACGCAACACAAGGCCACAGACAGGGTAGGTGAGGGTGCAGTGACACAAAACGCCAGAGACAAATTGCAAAATAATAATATTTATTTCACAAGTAAGGATCAGCAACACAGAGAGCAAAGAGGACCTACCAGTGAGCACCAAATCAAATATTAAAAGGAAACAAAAACCCACCCCCCCCTTTACAGGCGCGGACGCCCCAAAGTACAGGTGGTGGTGCTCACTCTAAAGCTGGTGTCTTTAACAGTAGGTCGCCTACGTGATGCAGAATGTAGACCCAGGGTATCTTCCTGCCCTCAATGTCCCTGTGTGCGAAACAAAAGGTTAGCAACAAGAAAAACAATCACCATAAACTGGGTGACGAGTTAATTAACAAATACACAATACAGGTTATGGGTAACAGAAAAATATATAACAGGCAGGATCACACAAGGTACAGTACTATGATAAATGTCTAAACCACCAGAGCCTTGACCAGCTCTCACACAATTGTTAGCTCAACAGAGCTGTAACTGGCTCATGTAACAAACATGAGCCCCACAGAGCTTTAACTAGCTCTCTCACAAATACGAGCCCAACAGAGCTTTAACTGGCTCATGTAACAAACATGAGCCCAAACACAAATCAAATGAGAGCCCTAACACAACACCACCGGATAGTTACCAACATACACCGACCGGGCTCTGGCTAACATTGCATACACAGGGATATATGAAGGGATGTGGAGGTCAATTTGTCTGATGAGCCTCAGCTGCTGTTGCTGCTGCTTCTGCTGCTGTTGCTGTTGTTTGGAGTGGGATGGTGATTGACCCTGAGAGTGGGATAGGTTATACAGGAGGGAGACAAAAAAAAAAACAATACAACCTGCCTACATACATAACACATATATATATATATAATACCCCATACAATATAATAATACATGCATACATAATGATATAAGGACACCGTCCGTAACACCCCCCCCCCCCATAAAGAGTCAGCCCATGGCTGGCGACAACACAACATACCACCCAAGTACCCCATCAGTTTTCCCAAAGAACACACATCATAACACAAAACAAAACATCCACCACTGCCACCAACCAACCAGACCATCACCTTCCGCTTCTTCATACCTCTCTTGGTAGCATTTGATATGATTAGGGGTGCTGTTGACACAAAATGTCCAGGGGTACAGCAGTCCCAACACCAACATCAAACGTTTTAAGACCGTAGTCTGAGAAGGCACCTCACAAAAAAAACAGAGGGATGGTCCACGGTCAAAATGCACAATGGTAGACTGCTGCCCACCCCCTTCTCACAAAGAAAAATACATAATACATTGTGAGAAAGTTCACACAGCACAATACACAATGCAGCGTCACAATACGCTGAGCAGCAGAGAGACCCCCCTCATAGACAGCACTAGCCCCATGCAGCCACTTTTCAAGCCTGCACACACAAGACAACAAACTTCCCACCTGAGGCTTGTTGTGAAGAGTCTCTCCCATCAGCTGCTTCCTTAACAGCCTAAAAGGGCTGCTTACTGACCGAATGCTATTCACAACAGAACTGACCACCTCTCTGCTTCCAGCTATCCCTGGAGCAGGAGCAGTAACAGAATATGAGGCCAAACCAGCGTCTTCACTCTGGGCAACTACCAGCTTACCACGAGTCCTGGGTAACCGCGTTGCCTCAGAGGCTAGTGTACCCCGTCGAATCGTCACCCTGTCACTCGTCACAACTACAGGTTGTGGAGCACGGGTGATCGTACACACTGGCAATACATCTGGAAGCAACGGAGCAAACATATCAGGGCACAAAACAGTAGGGTGATCCAAAACTTCAATACATGGCATAACTCTGCCACCAGCGATGTCATTACCTAATTAAAAGGTGACGCCACCCACTGGTAATGATGGGCACACACCCACCTTGAACACCCCCTTTGCCAACCCGCAGGTTAAATGTATCCGATGGAGGGGCACCGACACAAAGCCCATGCCGATCCCCTGCACCAACACACTAGAGCCAGTCGATGACTCATCACAAAACGGCAACAAATGACTGTGCTGCCCCAGTATCCCGCAGTATGCGTACTGGACGCTGGTCCAACTCACTGCCACTGAGCGAGACCAACCCGTCCGACATAAGCGGACTGTAACTGGGACCTGGGATGTCACACACTGTCTGGACCAAACCAACCGCTTTAGGTCGTCCATCTGTCTGAGACTGCTCCTTGCGTCTCAAAACAACACAGTCACTTATAAGGTGGCCCACCTGATGACAGTAAAAACACTCCCGCTCCTCCTTGTAGCGGGGAGACACTGAGCGGGGCGGACTAGTCTGTCCAACATAGCCACTGCGGCGGATCTGCGGTGGACTAACATGTGACCTAGCTGGAGTGTGAGCAGAGGGATAAAAGGTCCTACCCTCATGTCGGAGAGTACCAAAAGTTTGCCTATGGGTCAGCACAAACTCATCAGAGAGCACTGCAGCCTGAGCCAACGTACCAACTTTTTGCTCATTTAGATAAGTAGCCAAACGGTCAGACAGACTACCTTTAAACTCCTCCAGCAACAGTAACTCAGACAGTGAATTAAAATCAGACACATCACTCGCTTTACACCACCGATAAAATAGAGACTCCTTCTCACGAGCGAACTCCACAAAAGTACTGCCAGGTAACTTTCTGTGAGCTCGGAATTTTTGCCTATATGCCTCCGGCACTAACTCATATGCTCGAAGTACAGCCGTCTTAATTGCGTCATAAGACAAACTGTCACTGAGAGGGAGGGCAGACAAAATCTCCTGGGCTTTTCCCGTGAGCTTACATTGCAGTAAGAGAGCCCAGACCTCTTTAAAGATGTAGCAACTCGCTCAAAAGCATTAAAATAGGAGTCTACCTCCGCCTCACGAAATTGAGGTACAAGAGAAATCAGTCTACTCTCATCGTAAGCCCCCACAGCCGTGGAAGAGGGTTGAGCAGGACTCCCAATTTTAGCAGCTTCAAGCTCCAGCTGCTTCATTTTTATTTCAGCGTCCATCCGGTGGCTGTCAGCCTCTAGCCGGCGGGCCTCAGCCTCCAACTCCATCTTCCTGACAGCTAACCTGTGACTATTCTCCTCCTTCTGCGCCTCGAATTGCAACCGTGCCAAACTTAACTTAAGACTGCTCTCCTCAGTACCCCCACTAGGGAAAGGTGAAGCATGTCCGGGCACGGGAGACGTGACACCCGAAAGGGGAGGCTTATCCTCTACCCCGTCTTTAACCGGGTCTACCATCTGAGGTACCTCACCCTCCCGCTCCTCGTCTGAGACTGGAGGGGAAGAAATAAAAGACGCCCCCTCACCAACACCGAGCACTTTTTTCCACACTAATATGCGCACCACCTCTTCTCTCAGGTCAGCCTTAGCCAAACTTTTAGCAAGGGTGACCTGAAAATGCGAGGCGATAGCACATAAGTCTTCCTTTCTACATTGATCCAAACGATCAACTGAGGGATCACTCAGAAACTCCTCCACCTCAAAAGACGACATGCCTACTCAGACACTAGTGCAAACAGACACCAAAAACACACTGACCAAACTACCACCAAAACCCAAACCAACCAACGTGCCCACCGCACACCAACACCTACTGTCCGTTGCCCACTACCGAGCCCCCATTTATGTTACGTACCCCCGTGGGGAGACACAACACAAGGCCACAGACAGGGTAGGTGAGGGTGCAGTGACACAAAACGCCAGAGACAAATTGCAAAATAATAATATTTATTTCACAAGTAAGGATCAGCAAGTGAGCACCAAATCAAATATTAAAAGGAAACAAAAACCCACCCCCCCCCCTTTACAGGCGCGGACGCCCCAAAATACAGGTGGTGGTGCTCACTCTAAAGCTGGTGTCTTTAACAGTAGGTCGCCTACGTGATGCAGAATGTAGACCCAGGGTATCTTCCTGCCCTCAATGTCCCTGTGTGCAAAACAAAAGGTTAGCAACAAGAAAAACAATCACCATAAACTGGGTGACGAGTTAATTAACAAATACACAATACAGGTTATGGGTAACAGAAAAATATACAACAGGCAGGATCACACAAGGTACAGTACTATGATAAATGGCTAAACCACCAGAGCCTTGACCAGCTCTCACACAATTGTTAGCTCAACAGAGCTGTAACTGGCTCATGTAACAAACATGAGCCCCACAGAGCTTTAACTAGCTCTCTCACAAATACGAGCCCAACAGAGCTTTAACTGGCTCATGTAACAAACATGAGCCCAAACACAAATCAAATGAGAGCCCTAACACAACACCACCGGATAGTTACCAACATACACCGACCGGGCTCTGGCTAACATTGCATACACAGGGATATATGAAGGGATGTGGAGGTCAATTAGTCTGATGAGCCTCAGCTGCTGTTGCTGCTGCTTCTGCTGCTGTTGCTGTTGTTTGGAGTGGGATGGTGATTGACCCTGAGAGTGGGATAGGTTATACAGGAGGGAGACAAAAAAAAAAACAATACAACCTGCCTACATACATAACACATATATATATATAATAGCCCATACAATATAATAATACATGTGTGATGCCCACTAGAAGTGGTATCATGTTAATATCTTTAGATTATGTGTCAAAACAGTGTGAACATATTGGTACAGGATTACCTCCATCAGAAACAAGGTAGAACAGTCATTTATATGTAATGGGAGACATTAACATAATCTGGTCAATAGGTGGCGGTATAGGACTGGTGTTTAGTGGCTTCGCCTTCCAGGGAACCGTACTGTGTGCTTAGGGACGCACAAGGCGATCTCAGCCTCACAACCGGGAGGACCCAGAGTCAGTAACATCGTGTCTGCACCTTCCTTTGTCAAATGATTAACTACAACCTGTTTCATAGGTGGGTAATATACTACAAAACACACATAAAGGTTAACAAGGATACATGCAATGTCGAGGGTTCAAATTAAGTAACTATTGTCGATGTTTGAGTCAAGTTTAAGAAGTTTAAGACGACAAGTAACGTGGTTGAGAAGCAGACCGTCTATTGATGGCGCCACGTTTCGTTGGTACATTTAAATAGTGTTGGAACACAATTGTCCATTTAAGCACTAACGTGTCGAAGTTAAGTATCTCCAAGGGGATTATAAAGGGTTATGTTTTGAAATACATACTGTTTTGGGTTGAATTGCTGTGTAGTAAATGTGTATATTGTGTACAAGATGGTTAGAGGGAAATTACTTTAGCTTACACTACCTGGGAGATGGCTAAACACCGGAGTGTGTCTCTCTCTCTCTCTCTCTCTCTCTCTCTCTCTCTCTCTCTCTCTCTCTCTCTCTCTCTCTCTCTATTGCGCCCTCCGTTAAATGTAAATATAAATCTATTCCCTTGAGTTATACCATGGTCACGGTTTAGCAAATTCCTAGTAGGGTTGAGAACGGCCCGATACATATATATATATAAATGCACTTGCATTGCACATTTGAGTTTCAATAGAACTTGAGACCGGAACACAACTAGGGGTAACACTGAGGTGTGGAGGTATTTCTGTATACTAGAGAATAGTGGATATGACTGATGATAAGTGACTGATGATAAAGGTAACACTTATTGGTGATTTAAGGAATTGTTTGACAGACAATGAGAATGACAGTGTTGGTTAAAAGACATACGATGGTCCCTTCCAACATGCCTAGACATGTCTAGACAGAGGTTAACAGGATAATGTTTCTCTTCTCACATGCTTATATTTAAGACGCCAAATATGTATAAAGACATAAGTAATCACAATGTACAGTATATAATACTGGATAACTACATTTAAAAGGAAAATGCTATTGAAGTGAACCAGGGTATCCTAAAAGGGTAGAATGTGTGTTGCAATGATGAATATGCTTTTGAATTAATAACAAGTATGGGATTATAATTGAATGTATTAAAGTAATGTAACTAATTGAACTGGATGATTATACAATGATGATACAATGATGATACAATGATGATACAATGATTGATTGATTATTCTGTGGAATAAATAAACATTGTTGAAAGACAACCGGGAGGACCCAGAGTCAGTAACATCGTGTCTGCACCTTCCTTTGTCAAATGATTAACTACAACCTGTTTCATAGGTTAAACATATATCTGCTATCAGGTGCCATATCCTGGTACCTGTAACAGTTTATTGGGGGCTCGTCCGGGATCAGCGCCACCTGCTGGATGGGAGCTGATCCAGAGATCTTGACACCTGGACCAACCGCGACCCGATGAACCAGGAACCAACGCCCGGTGTAAAGGTCGTCGAATGAGGGATTAATCTGCGCAGTATCGACAGCAGTGAAGTGCCTCATCTGATGCCAGATGACAACGAGAGCTGCGTCCACTACTCTACCTGACGAGAAGGAAGACCGGTGTCGTGTAGAGGAGATCCACCCACCACGGAAAGTCGTCACAGTGATCCTGAACTGAGAGCCAAGTGCGAGGAATCGGGAAGCAACCATGGGAGACAGCGAGAGGAAAAGCTTGGTGTGGGACATCAAGAAGAGCCTGCTCACTCTACCTGCGGATGAACTGTTTCGCATTGCCGAGGCATTGGAACTGATACCAGGACTGGAGACGTCTGACCGAACCCACCTTACCGTAGACGACGTGGAGGGGTGCTTCAACTTTATCAACGACTACCTGTACAGTAAGGTTTTACTGGAGTTAGAGGATACAGCGTTGTCTTATTTATTACAGATAAAAGATGTGACTGATGGACTTATGCAGAGTGAGGTGGTGGGTCTAGCAGAGGGTAAAACCGAGGGCCTACGGTCCACCAGTCAAAGTGATGCAGTACCAGTCGACCCCATTAGCGTCTTTTATGATGTAAGTGAAACCATTGAGGGTGTGCCCACTCCAAAAGTAAGCAACCAGGTTTTACAGTGCCTGCCCAGTGTACTACCACCCACAGCTCAGGCTGTGCCATTGAATAAGAGTGTACCAGACACCGAAAGTAAACAGGAAACCCCTGGTGTGTCGCCAGATAAACTAATATCTTTAAGAGAACTGTCGTACCTTCACCGCAGGGAGTTTAAGCTCCAGGGAGGTCAGATAGGAGACCAGGGATCAGACATTAGTTACAACAGTGTCTGCAAACAGATCGACGAAGGTCTGAAGGAGCAATTCAGCGATGCAGAGGTTGTTAGAGCAGTCTTGAGAGTGATCAAAGCTGGCAGCTTTAAGGATATGTTAATGGTAAAAGACGATTTGACTATCGATGAGCTGAAGGGTTTTCTCCATTCTCACCTCGGTGAACAAAGTAATACCGAGTTGTTTCAAGAACTCATGTGTACAAAGCAAAAGGATAGTGAAACACCACAGCAGTTTTTGTATAGAGTCATAGGACTCAAGCAGAAGATTTTACTAGCATCAAAATATGCTGCTACTGACGTTAAGTACAACGAACGAACCGTTCAGGATGTCTTTCTCCACACTGTATATCAAGGTTTAGGACACAAACATGATGACATTCGTAGGGAACTCAAACCCTTACTTGAAGACAGAGTACCTGATGAGGCCATTCTCAGACAGATGAAAAAGGTCATGAGCGATGAGAGTGAAAGACAGCGACGGTTAGGGCCTACCAATCGCAATAGACCCCCCCATGTACATAGTGCAGGTGCTGAGGTGAAGGGAGCACAGTGTCCCCCCCCCCCACTAGGGAAGAAAATACAGGAAAGAAACTTAAACTAGACCCGATCCAGCAGTTAACAGAGAAAGTAGAGAAACTTACCAATCTAGTGGATCTCCTGCAACAACAGCCCCAGGTCAGAACAGGGAGGATAAATAGGCAGAGGGACAGGCCATATGGCTGTAGCAAATGTGTAGCACAGAATTTACCTAATTGCCCTCACTGTTTCCATTGTGGCGAAGAAGGCCATAGAGCGTTAGGCTGCCAAAAGAGACCACCACGTCAGGGAAACTGAGGCCGGTCACTGCAAGAGGACAACCATTGACCGGTTCCCCTTTACTGTCCCAAACTGACAACCGTCGTACTAGTGAGCCTGAGAAGGAAAGAGTAAGAGAGGAGAAGACTGCACCTAGAACAGGAACCAAGACGGTAAACCAGATACAGAAGCACACAGACCCCCCTAATTTACCAAACACTAAGAGTGAATGCCTCGCCAAGCTCGTAGGGAGAAGAGCTCTCACCCATTGTAACCTAAACGGTTTAGCAGTCCAAGCCCTGCTTGATACAGGGGCCCAAGTAAGCATGATTGACAGAACTTGGAAGAATAGATACTTACCTGACATGCCAGTCAGACCCCTTAGCGAAATCATCGAAGAAGAAGAGGAGTTGAAAGTCTACGCGGTAAACGGTGAGGTCCTCCCATTTGATGGTTGGGTGGCCCTTACAGTGAACTTAAAGGGGAATGAAGATCCTAACCTGTCAATCACTGTGCCTTTCCTTGTAAGCAGCCTTGTCCTTGAGAGACCCCTACTGGGTTTTAATGTGCTGGAAGTGATGATACAGGAACAACCTGGAAGACTGATCCCAACTCTCACCAGCCTGCTCTGTAACGCCATGGTGATACCAGCCGAGAAGGCAGAACTCCTGGGCCCTCATTCATCAACGTGTTCTACGCACAGATCTGTGCTTACCCTGTGCGTACGATCATTTCTAAGCAAAGAGTGGGATTCATCAATTTCGATTTGAACTTGACTCCGTGCTTACATCTACGCACAGGTCAGACCACACTTACCTGGCGCCCAGTGGTAGAATATATTATTACAACAAGGAAATGAGCTTCTGTGCATAATAACACTGGCATGTTCTGTACGAACCGTAGTTCATTATAGTTCATTGTAAAATAGCAACAGTAGTGTAATTATGGTCAAAACCCTATAAATAGCATTTGGAATAATAGATCTTTCTCTCAGAATGAATGCAGCATGGTTTATATAGCGTTATCGGAATATACGGGGTGTAGGCTACTGACTGACTGCGCTCCGCGTAGCTTGATTGATTGATTGATTGAAAAGTTTATTAACAGATTGCAGAATGGGTACAGTACAGTACAGCTCAGTACATACAATTGTTAATTGGGGATGCAGACCAACTTTCGTCTTGTTTACATCAGGGTCCCCCATTTTCAATTCATCATAAATCATAAAGCTCAACTCGTTATTATTTTGCGCACAGACCGCCGAAACACGGGAACGTTTTGATTATATTTAAAAGGCTTTACGTTAAACGAAACAAGTGGAATTTCGAAGCTGTAAGCAGAATAAGTCATATGAATATAGTGTTCTTCCCCCTTTTTACTGTATAAGAAAGAATAGAAAACGCATTGCAATGACACCATGCAGATAGTGGACAGACTATATGATGGGATTCAAGTTCGCGTTTTTGTCGCTCATAGGCATGATATGATATCTTAGTATGTATCTCATAGTATGATATCTTAATCAAACATTCTAGAACATTTGTCGTCACAGATCATGTCCTAATAGAACATAGGCTATGGCATGGATCGTGATATTGTGTGGACTGTTATTATTACTGTACACCGGTACCACCCATTGTGACAACAGCCTTGTGAGTCCCGCACACAAACATGATGGAATTCAAGTTCATGTATTGAAAGGCGGCTACATCATACATGCAGTGAGATTCATTGTTCTTGTATATGCTCTCGTATTATATTGTTTATATAGGCTACCCAATACTGACATCAAAATAGATTGTAGTATATGCCTCTAGAAATCATATGCAGCAGGTAGAAAATTGACGGGAGATCCATCGCGATTTGGAATAGAATTGAGGAGAACTTTAATCCCTGTGTATTAATCAAACAACACGGGAAAAGGCAGTCATATTCCAGCGCGGTCTTTATTAGCCGACAACAAAATAGATGCCTCTAAAAATCATATAGCCAATCGAACACAACTAATAAAGGCATTCATATTACAGCACGGTTATGATGACACACAACCAACGCCAAACAGTGGTCAACGAATGGTCTTTATTAGTATTTTGAGCTGTCCAGGCAGAATTGCAGCAATGGTCTTAGGGAGCTGTTGATATCTGACATCACCGTTTACAAATCCGCCTTTTATTTATCCCATAATACGCGATAGTGTCTTCTTGGTTCGACAGCAGTGAATTCTCCGTGGAGTTTCTCAGAGTCCCGCTCGGGTCAGTCCATTATTTCACATCCCATGGGGGGTGTTTCCTCATCTTCATGACCATATATGGATAATCATGCACGAGCATTGACGGTAGAACAAAGTGGTATTCATCAACACGGAGGAGCATAGAGCCTGCTTACGCACCGTGTGATGAATCCCGACTTCCCTGTGCGTACACTAGTTCTACATTCCGTGCTTACGTGTGGAAATAGAAATGTTCTACGCACACTATTGATGAATGAGGGCCCTGGTGAGTTATATCCAGACTGACAGACCCCCTGTCCAGGTTGGTCGCCTACGAACAGGTAAACAAGCCACTGTCATCCCCGCCGGTCAAGTGGCCTGGGTCAAGTGCCAAATCCCCCCCCACGTGGACCTGTCTGACCCCACCTTCCTGTTCGAACCAGATGACAGCAGTTTAGCGCTGGCAGAACTGGATGTTGGAGAAGGCCTGCTGCAAGCGCAAAACCCCAGGAAGCCGTATCTCACCGTGCCTGTGGGAAACAACACAAGGCATAACGTCACTCTCTCCAGGAAGACAGCTCTGGGCAGCATCCATTGTGTTGGGAAAGTCATCACGACAGACTCCCCACGGCAAACCCCCATCCCAACCTACTCACCTGAAATCTCCCAGCCTACAGTACCCCCCAACCGTGCTGCTACAACGTCAGCTGTGCCCAGCTCCATCCTGTTCAAACCCCCCGTCGATCTCAGTCACCTCGACGACGAACAACAGACAATAGTCAACCGGATGCTTTGTGAAGAGGCTGGGTCCTTTGCACAAGACAGTGGTGACATTGGGTGCATCCCGAGCCTGCAGATGACAATCGCTCTCCATGATACTGTCCCGGTCCAGAAGACGTACTCATCAGTACCAAAGCCACTGTTTAAAGAAGTAAAAGAGTACATACAGGAACTGTTAATGAAAGGTTGGATAGTCAAGTCAAAGTCTCCATATTCTGCCCCAGTAGTCTGCGTCAGAAAGAAGGACGGCAGCCTACGGCTATGCATCGACTACCGCCTCCTGAACAAAAAGACTGTGCCCGATCGTCATCCACTACCTAGAATACAAGACCTGACTGACACGCTTGGAGGCTATACCTGGTTTAGTATCCTAGACCAAGGGAAAGCCTACCACCAGGGCTTCGTCGCCGAGGGTTCACGACCCTTCACCGCCTTCATCACTCCATGGGGTCTTTACGAGTGGGTGTGCATCCCATTTGGACTCTCGAATGCCCCTGCAACGTTCCAACGGAGCATGGAGGAGATGCTAGGTCCCCTCAGGGACGAATGCTGTATCCCGTATCTTGACGACGTACTCTGTTACGCAAAGACATTTGAAGAACATGTAGAGACCCTCCGCAAGGTTCTCCAAGCCCTTCAACGTCACGGAGTGAAATTGAGACCTGAGAAGTGTGACCTCTTCAAGCAAGAAGTCAGATACGTGGGTCGCCTTGTGTCAGCAGAAGGGGTCAAGATAGACCCACGAGACATTGAAGCCGTGAAAGCCCTGTCAAGTAAGACACCCAGAACTGTCGGCGAAGTGAGGAAAATAACAGGATTCCTGGGATATTTCCGTTCATACATTCAGGATTTTTCCCGAATTGCCAGACCCATCTACGAGCTACTACAAATCAAGCCAGGAAAGACCCCAGCCCCAGCGCGGAGTAAGAACATCAAACGCCCCCAGTTGCCCTCCAGAGAGCCCATAGAGTGGACCACGGAACAGCAGAGAGCACTTGAACAACTGATTGACCTTCTCACAAACCCCCCTGTCTTGGCATATCCTGATTTCAACCTACCCTTCAGGTTGCACACGGATGCCTCCGACCAAGGCCTGGGAGCTGTTCTGTATCAACATCAAGATGGAAAACTGAGAGTCATCGGGTACGGGTCAAGAACATTGTCACCAGCCGAACGAAATTACCATATGCACAGTGGGAAACTGGAGTTCCTTGCATTGAAATGGGCTGTGTGTGTGAAATTCCGTGACTACCTGTATTATGCCCCACACTTTACTATCTACACCGACAACAACCCGTTGACCTATGTAATGAGTACTGCCAAGCTCAATGCAGTCGGTCATCGGTGGGTTGGAGAACTGGCAGACTTCCGGTTTGACATCAAATACAGACCCGGAAAGTCCAACATAGATGCAGACACTCTTTCCCGCCTTCCCCTGGATATGGAGAGATATGAAAGGACCTGCACAGAAGAGCTCTCTAATGAAGCAGTACGAGCAACGTGGGAAGGAAGCCAAGCAGCTGAAAGGAAAGACGTGGCATGGGTTGCGGCGCTCAACATCGCGTCCCCAGACTCAAACCAGCAGTCTCACCCACACCTACAAACAATCAGTCACGATGAACTGGTGAAGGCCCAAAAAGAGGACCAAGCCATCAACACGATCAGGGAGTTGAAAGAGTCGAACACGAAATTGTCAGACGACGTACGAAGAACCGTAAGCGCAGCAACCCGAAAGCTACTTCATGAATGGAGCAGATTACATATTGAAAATGATCTCCTTTACAGAAAGACCAATCAATACCAACAGTTGGTCCTCCCTGTAAAGTATAGAACACTTGCCCTGAAACATCTACATAATGAGATGGGTCATGTTGGAACAGAAAGAGTGATCCACCTCGCAAGAGAAAGATTCTACTGGCCTTTCATGTCCAGAGAGATTGAAGAATATGTGACCCGAAGATGTCCTTGTATCAAGTCTAAGAAGCCGGTCACCCATGTCCGAGCTCCCATGGGCAGCATTACCTCCAACTTCCCATTAGAACTTGTGTGTATCGACTATCTACATCTGGAAACCAGTCGTGGAGGGTATGAATATATCCTAGTGGTGATCGACCATTTCACTAGGTTCGCCCAGGCATACCCCACCAAGAACAAGAGTGGGAAAACAGCTGCAGAGCGTATCTTTAATGACTTTATACCCAAATTCGGTTATCCCTCGAAATTACATCACGACCAGGGTAGAGAATTTGAGAATAAACTGTTCCAAGCACTGCAACGGCTGTCTGGGGTCGGCCACTCTAGAACATCACCCTACCATCCACAGAGCAACCCAGCGGAGCGGCTCAATCGGACCATACTACAGATGTTGAGGACATTGACTGAAAATGAGAAATTGCGGTGGAAGGACCACCTCCCGCATGTGTTACACGCGTACAACTGTACCAAACATGAATCAACGGGTTACTCACCCTTTTTCCTCCTCTACGGTCGTCATCCACACCTCCCCGTTGACCTGTTGTTTGGGTTAACAAAGAAAGAGGAACCGTACTCACCCAGAGGATACGCGGAGCAATGGGCTGAGAAGATGTCTGAAGCCTATCGGATTGCTTGTGAACATAGCAAAAAGTCCAGTGCAAGAGGAAAAGTAACTTATGACAAGAAAACAAAAGGAGTAGTACTGCAGTCAGGAGACAGAGTTCTGGTGAGAAACCTCAGTCAGCGTGGAGGACCAGGCAAGTTGAGATCGTACTGGGAGAAGGCGATCTACGTGGTCAAAAGCCAGCTCGCTGAGAGTCCAGTATACATTGTCTGCCCTGAACATGGAGACCAGAAAAAGACCAGAACACTACACCGAAATCTCTTACTGCTGGTAAATGATTTGCCCGTGGAAATGACTCCACCACCAGCCAGAACTGTCCCTGCGAAGAAAACGAATGACAGACCAAGACAAGGAAGAATGTCAGACACACAAAGACAAGTAGAGACAAGGGACAGCAATGACAGTGATTCGGATGATGACAGTGACAGAGGATACTGGCTAAGGATACCTGTTGAAAGGACAGAGGAAAGATCACTTGGACACCGTGAACGACGACCTGAAGTCATGCCAGGCCTGTGCCCTGAGAGTGAAGACGACAGGGGAGGAAACACGGATGGAAATTTGCCTGTCTTGGCCAGACCGGAGGGAGATGCTAGTGAATCAGGGGAAGAAGAAGAAAGGGAGACCCCCCGAGCTCACTCTCCAATACCCCAACCCCATCCCCAAGCTCACTCTCCAATACCCCAACCCCACTCCCAAGCTCACTCTCCAATACCCCAACCCCACTCCCAAGCTCACTCTCCAATAGCCCAACCCCAACCCCAAGCTCACTCCCCCGTAGCCCAGCTCAATCTCCGAACCCCTCCACTCTCGCCGGTAGAACAAGTCCAGTCAGAGGTTAGGAGGTCTGCCCGTGACAGAAGGCCTAAACAATGTCTCACGTATGATATGCTAGGTGAACCGTCAGTGCAGAACAAGGTGACCGTGAATTCAGTAGTACAGTGGCCACCGATGGTGCCCGCACCACACCACAGTCCACTACCACATCAATTGATACCCTTCGTAATGCCATGGTTGCATCCAATTTTTTACAGCCTTCCACAACATGGCCAGTATGCTTACCGTCCAGCCGTCACCCACGGTCCACCCATGGGGAGTTTGTTAGGGGTTCACGCCTGAGGGTGATATTGGATGGGTGTATTTAGTGATTTTCGGAAATGTCAGGAGCAATTTTTTTTAAGGTCAGGGAGTGTGTGATGCCCACTAGAAGTGGTATCATGTTAATATCTTTAGATTATGTGTCAAAACAGTGTGAACATATTGGTACAGGATTACCTCCATCAGAAACAAGGTAGAACAGTCATTTATATGTAATGGGAGACATTAACATAATCTGGTCAATAGGTGGCGGTATAGGACTGGTGTTTAGTGGCTTCGCCTTCCAGGGAACCGTACTGTGTGCTTAGGGACGCACAAGGCGATCTCAGCCTCACAACCGGGAGGACCCAGAGTCAGTAACATCGTGTCTGCACCTTCCTTTGTCAAATGATTAACTACAACCTGTTTCATAGGTGGGTAATATACTACAAAACACACATAAAGGTTAACAAGGATACATGCAATGTCGAGGGTTCAAATTAAGTAACTATTGTCGATGTTTGAGTCAAGTTTAAGAAGTTTAAGACGACAAGTAACGTGGTTGAGAAGCAGACCGTCTATTGATGGCGCCACGTTTCGTTGGTACATTTAAATAGTGTTGGAACACAATTGTCCATTTAAGCACTAACGTGTCGAAGTTAAGTATCTCCAAGGGGATTATAAAGGTTTATGTTTTGAAATACATACTGTTTTGGGTTGAATTGCTGTGTAGTAAATGTGTATATTGTGTACAAGATGGTTAGAGGGAAATTACTTTAGCTTACACTACCTGGGAGATGGCTAAACACCGGAGTGTGTCTCTCTCTCTCTCTCTCTCTCTCTCTCTCTCTCTCTCTCTCTCTCTCTATTGCGCCCTCCGTTAAATGTAAATATAAATCTATTCCCTTGAGTTATACCATGGTCACGGTTTAGCAAATTCCTAGTAGGGTTGAGAACGGCCCGATACATATATATATATAAATGCACTTGCATTGCACATTTGAGTTTCAATAGAACTTGAGACCGGAACACAACTAGGGGTAACACTGAGGTGTGGAGGTATTTCTGTATACTAGAGAATAGTGGATATGACTGATGATAAGTGACTGATGATAAAGGTAACACTTATTGGTGATTTAAGGAATTGTTTGACAGACAATGAGAATGACAGTGTTGGTTAAAAGACATACGATGGTCCCTTCCAACATGCCTAGACATGTCTAGACAGAGGTTAACAGGATAATGTTTCTCTTCTCACGTGCTTATATTTAAGACGCCAAATATGTATAAAGACATAAGTAATCACAATGTACAGTATATAATACTGGATAACTACATTTAAAAGGAAAATGCTATTGAAGTGAACCAGGGTATCCTAAAAGGGTAGAATGTGTGTTGCAATGATGAATATGCTTTTGAATTAATAACAAGTATGGGATTATAATTGAATGTATTAAAGTAATGTAACTAATTGAACTGGATGATTATACAATGATGATACAATGATGATACAATGATGATACAATGATGATACAATGATTGATTGATTATTCTGTGGAATAAATAAACGTTGTTGAAAGACAACCGGGAGGACCCAGAGTCAGTAACATCGTGTCTGCACCTTCCTTTGTCAAATGATTAACTACAACCTGTTTCATAGGTTAAACATATATCTGCTATCAGGTGCCATATCCTGGTACCTGTAACACATGCATACATAATGATATAAGGACACCGTCCGTAACAGTCCTCTTACCGTTCGCCGATGAGACTGGAGGAAAAAGATCCCACTTATTTGACGTCGATCGACTAGATCCATTTCCAGTTTGTATGGCGCAATAAATGCCCAAATCATATCGATTATTGAGTTATGGCAGCGATCCATATACACGGATGTGTGTCTAGAGTCCCGCAACAATATGTGACTGATTTCCCAGATGCACCGAGATCACCAGATCCATTTCCGGTTGTAACTCGCCCGATCATCCACCAGGCGGCGGTATTGAAGCGTTGCACTGTTGTGCAGAGTCCCACTGTCTCAGCAGAGGCTGGGTGGCGGAATTATGAATACCATGGCGAAAAAATTAAATATGATCTCAATAACGTCGTACGCCGTGGCTTGGCAGAATTCGCATGACCAGTACAACGTGATTGGCGGTCGATGTGTTAACTGCCGTGGTTTATTATTCACATGGCAGAGCAGTCTCCTCTCCCTGAGAGGCTGGGGGAAAGAGAAAGAAGTGGGAGGAGACACCTCTATTTATACTCGCCACCTGGTGGTGTTCCTGAGTGTCTCCGCCTAGAGCGCCCTCTAGTGGAAACAGTTATATATGCAGTTAGACAGTTACTAGTGCAAACAGTTATATATGCAGTTAGACAGTTACTAACAATCCTACACAGAACCTCTGCCTTCAACACTCCCACTTAGGGTTTAGCATACTGGATAACTTCTTGGAAAAACATTTTACAAAGGAAATAATATAATCCAAAAACATCAACAGGGTATGACAGTCAATACTTTCACATTAACACTTTGATCGCCATGGTTAAATTCATAATTTACCATCCCTAGCCAGCTCTATTTGTCTATGGAGAAGTTCCCCTTCTTTGCAGGGCTATAACTTTTTAAATTCTATTGCTAAATTGACATTATTATGGCCCATTCAATGTCCTATATCCATTGTTCAGGGTGTAGCAACGATATACTTTTTCATTCACATATTCATACTAAAATATGGTCTAAAGTATAAGTATGTTTTTATCGTTTTCTGCAGCTTTCTTCAGAACTTGATTTATAGCCCCAAATGCATTATATTGATGATCAAATACAGTTTGGTAGCGATTGGTGCCAGATGAAAAATTTCAACTGGAGGTACTTCTAGAAGTTACTACGTATCATCTGATATTGACCGGATGGGCGAGGGGGCGTTTATAATTCCGTGGGCAACGTTATACCATTCATCTAGTGTGGGTCATATGATCATCAGATCAGTTAGTATAGAATACGTTAGAAAATAACGTTGAAACTCACCGTATCTTCCTCGCGCCGTTGGACGATCAGCGTGGAGTAGACAGTTTTCAATTATGGGATGTTGATCCTGATGAACCATTTCCAGGTTGTATAATACTATATACGTCCAAATAATGTTGTTTATTGAGTTAGGGCGAGCGATTGATTATCCAGTGTGTTGAGAGAGAGTCCTGCTAATGATCGCGAGTGCCCGGACGATTTATGGATGAGCACTTCCTGTTTGACGAGTCACTTCCTGTTGGCGATCTGCCGATCGGCCACCAGATGGCGCTCTTGAACCGCTAGAGAGTTGAGTGGAGATCAGCAGTATATCTCAGGACCCCGGAGGAGAAATATGATTTCGATCACAGATTTTTTAAATATTGACATCAAAGACGAGTTACGGCGTCTTCGGCAGAATGAGCATGGCTAGGAATGACGTCTAAACACGTCATGAGCGATTAAAGTGTTAAACATGACCCTTGCAAATCCCTTCAATTTTAATTTGGAACAGGTTTCCTCATAGTGTCTGCTACTCTGTCTTCCGTTGGACAGTAAACCGGTGTCATTCTTTCTTCTCTGATGACAGATCTGATGAGATGATATTTTCTATATTGGCATGTTTACATCTATGTTGACACACTGGGTTCCTAGCAATCACAATGGTTCCCTGGTTGCCCTCACAAACAGCCCTCATATATAAACAGTGTCCATAATT
This sequence comes from Notolepis coatsorum, assembly GCF_963971535.1. Lineage (NCBI taxonomy): Eukaryota > Metazoa > Chordata > Actinopteri > Aulopiformes > Paralepididae > Notolepis > Notolepis coatsorum. Next base: position 190,854,444 of record NC_140167.1, read on the forward strand.
TTTAACTGATGTTGACAAAATGCCCCTCACCTTCAAAAAACTATCTAGTATAGAGAAAACATTCCAATTACCTATTACATATTAAACAATATACTCGTAATCTTATCTCCATCACTTCTAACAGTTCTGGATAAATACACTCATGTATGGTCATAGCTAGAGCCGTATATTCGGCTTCACTAATTGATAGTACCATTGTGGGCTGCTTCTTTGTTTTCCCATGAAACCAGTGAGCTGTCTGTATTCAAACTCACACAATATCCTGTACCTTTAAGATAACAAAAAAAAACTTGTTTGGCTGTAATCCAAATGCATAGGGTTGGGCACCGAAAACCGGTTCTAATTAGGAACCGGTTCCTAACTTCCGGTTCTGGAACCGGAAGTAACATACCTGCATTTCGATTCTTAAAAAAAAAAGAAAAAAAAATTGTACGTTGTTAATTAATACCCTAGTTACAGTACAGCAACCAAATTAAACTGTATAAAGTCAACTGAAAATGTGAATAGTATGAAATTTTTTTAAAATTTTCAAAAAGAAAAAAATTCTCCTGCGAAATAAGCTGTGACCTGCACCTCAAAGAATCGGAATCAAGAATCGTTCAGAACAGGAATCGATATGGAGAATCGGAAACGGAACCGGAATCATTCAAATCCAAACGATGCCCAACCCAGTCCTCTATGGGGTCAGCCAAATGCTGTGACAATCTACTCTCTACAAACCATTGGTCAGGGCGGGTACACATTGTTGAATAAATTAGGCTACCCACAGCTTCTTCATACATCTCTTACATTTGTCAGTTTCTGAGCATCCTCCTGATAGTCTAGTCTTTGATCACATGGTGCTTCCCTTGATCTACATTCTTACATGTCTAAATGTTTCAGGGTCTTTCCCACATAGTTACATCATTGAGAACATGGTAAGTCATCCACCTCTGTACTTAAACCTGGGATTAAACATAGGATCCATTTCAGTATTTAGACATGGACTCTAATCAGGTATTTAAACCTGGATTCTACTCTTCCCGTATTTAAACCTAGAGTATCCTCCTCCTGCCTTTAAGCAGTGTAGCCACCTGCCTTCATTATTTAAACATGGAGTACCCTCCTTCAGCATTTAAGCAATTTGCTACGAACAACACTTTGTATTTGTCGTGGTCTTCAATACCCTCCTGAATTGAATACACCCATTTCCCTCCCACTGTCTGTCTGCCCTCTGGTAACTTGGTTGAATACACCCATTTCCCTCCCACTGTCTGTCTGCCCTCTTCGGGGGACAATGTGACCTCTTTAAAGGTTGGGGTTACCCCACTGACTACCCTGTAGTAGTAATCAACAGGGGTAGGTGTACTGTCCTCCTCGCCACTCTCTTTCCGGGCATAGTCTGTCAGATACTTTGGGGGTTTGTGTTCCCTTGAGGGATACCTCCCACTGCTTGGGGCACTTGACGTCACCCTTGGGTGCTCCTCGTCATCGCCCTCTGGGGGTTGCTGACTGTCTGCCTGCACGACCGTACTAAGTACACTGGGTTGATGTGTCTCTGTTTCCACACACCTCACTCTGGAGTCCAGCTCTGGCTCCTCTGTCTGTGTCTCGCTCTCACATGTTGCCTTCGTGACAAACTCGACTAGCATGTGTTTCTGCACTCTCCCGTTACCGGGATGATAAACTAGGAAAGCGGGGATTCCCTTGTCGTGTCCTACGAAAAATCCTTTTACCCCTCTGGATTTGGGCTTTCCCCTGTCATGCAGGTACGCATAACACACTGATCCAAATCGGTGCATTCTGGCTAGATTACACTTCTTTCCTGTCAGTGCTGTATACGGGGTGGTGCCCGAGTGCTTATTAAAGCACCTGTTTCTGGTGTAAGCGGCTTCTTACACCGCATAATGCCATAGGCTCTTAGGTAAGTTACTATCTGCTAGCTTACTCCTAGCCATTTCGAAAAGGTTATGCCATTCCCTCTCTGCCACCCCGTTCTGGTGTGGGGGATATGGACGTGACGTCTCGTGTCTTATCTTATACCTTCTCAACAGTGATTGGAACTCTCTGTTTGTGAACTCGGTTTCGTTGTCGGACCTCAAGCATCCTACGTTACCATAAGGGGCTACGTCTGCCAGGAATTTCTCCGTGGCCTGGGGTGTGTCACTCTTTGCTTTGAGAAAGTAAACAAACACTGCCCCTGTGCACACATCTGTAAAAGACTGTACATATCCAAAGCCTCCTATGGACTTGTTGCTTACTGGGCCGGCTAGGTCAGTGTCAACTAATGCAAGTGGTACCCTTACTCTGTCTGTGGGATTTCTGTATCTCGGTTGAGTAAACTTCCCCGTTTTGCACACTGCACAATTTTTGTCAGGTCTACGCTTTTCTCCTTCAATGTGCATGCCTTCTGACACTACTTGCAGTTTCAGTAAATCCTCGTAATTACAATGACCCATAAGCTCGTGCCATGTCTGAATATCGTGACTGGCCGTCACGCTACACATATCATTATTATCATTACACTTGTCGTTGTCATTACACTTTGTTTGCAGATAATATATTCTCTGGTACATCTTTATGTCAAACCGTGTACCGTCAGGTTATACAAGAAAATGTTTACCTTTATCGAAGAATACCTTGGCACCGCTTGCAGTAGCAGCTATTACAGAGAATAGTCCTTGTGGGAACGATGGTACGTAGAGAGCGTTCTTTAACGTCACCGTACGCTGGCGCCCCTTACTGTGCGTGAGGCATACCTGTGCGTCTCCTCTCTCTTGCGCCAATCCGTAGGTGCTTCTCCCGTCTGCCAGCTCCATGCTGTGCCTCTCCGGGTGGAAAGTCGTCAAAGTTCTTGAACCGACTCCGACCGACTGACATGGGACGTGTCCACGATCAGTCCCCTTCTCTGGGCTCGCTGCAGCTGGGCCGGTCCGGCGGTGTACGCCGTCCGCGCCCCGAAAGCGCAGTCTTCTTGTCCCGTTATTCTCCCGGCGTCGTCTCGATCCGTCTCACGTCGACCGTCGCCGCCATCGTGTCCGCTGTCGTCATCCTGTCCACAGCCGTTTTCTTGTCCGTAGCCGCCATCTTGTCCGTAGCCGCCATTTTGTCCGTAGCCGCCATTTTGTCCGTGGCCTCCGTCTCGTCCATGGCCGCCGTCTCGTCCATGGCCGTCATCTTGCCCATGCGCGTATCGCGCACTCTGGCCGTGTTTCTTCATGCACGCTCTGTCTGTGTGCCCCGTGGATTTGCAGAAGCTACACCAGACAGTCTTTGTGCAGTCGCTTCTCCGATGGCCTTTCTCTCCGCATCGCCAACACGCCAGTTCCGTCGTGGTCCTGGTCCTCTCCCTTGGTGTCGCTCGGGCCTTTAGCACCCTCTTTCCCGCCTCCACGGTGGCTGGGTGGGTATCTTCTGAAGCCTCAAAATTCCTTAACTTAGCCTTGAACTGTCCCAACGTCATGTCCGTTGAACCGTGTGTTACCAGGAGTGTGAACGGTTTGTACAGCTCCGGTAGTCCTCTCATCATCATCGCCATCATTAGCCCATCGCTTGGTGCTTGTCCGGCACTCTTCAATGGCGTCGTGATCTGCTCCGCTCTGTTGACGTATTCGGTCACAGTCTCGGTGGGCCCCTACCTCAGGGCCGTTAATGCTATGTAGAGGGCCACGACTCTGGGTCTTCCTCGCCCGATGTAATGCTCTCTCAACACCTCCAGGCTTTCTCTGCCTCTGTCTTTAGTGTCGCGGAATATCAGCCCCATGCTGGTGTCGTCGAGCAGCGGCGCTAACTCACAGTACGCATCTGCGTTACGCTGGTCGTCCAGGGCTTGCTCATCCGCCGTCAGTTCTCCCGTGGGGGCTGCCAGGATCATCTCCTTCAGTCCCGCACCGTGCATGCAGCATAACATGCGCTCTTCCCAGAGCTCGTAGTCCTCTGCTTTTCCATTGAATGAGGGCCATTTGCCCCTTCCCTTGTTTTCCATCCTCTTCGTTGGTGGTAGGCGTAGCTTTAGCTCTTGTTGGCCTAGCGTCTAGCCACGCGGTGCTCCCGGCGCTAACCTAGCCTATACTTCAGCTAAACTTGCTACCCTTATTATTTCGCCCCGGCGTTATCTGGGCCCATAACCTGTTAACAGAATTCGGCTATAGGGCGACAATAATGTGGTCAAGAGGCATGGTTTCTATCTTGAGCCTTAACTGCAGTGGTTTATTATTCACATGGCAGAGCAGTAACACTACAGGTCTCCTCTCCCTGAGAGGCTGGGGGAAAGAGAAGGAAGTGGGAGGAGACACCTCTATTTATACTCGCCACCTGGTGGTGTTCCTGAGTGTCTCCGCCTAGAGCGCCCTCTAGTGGAAACAGTTATATATGCAGTTAGAGTTACTAGTGCAAACAGTTATATATGCAGTTAGACAGTTACTAACAATCCTACACAGAACCTCTGCCTTCAACAGTACAAACACAGGGGGGACAGCCTACTAAGAGGATGGGGGGGGGGGGGGGGGGGAGTCGCTGACCCTGGGTTAGGTATAAAAGACTGCACTCATTATGGCGCAATGCAGCGTCTCGGTTAGCCACGGTTGTCATTTAATAATAATCATCTGTTTGATTAAAATCACATGTGTTTGCTGACCAAGAGGTCTGTGATCGAATACTGTGATTACTCACAGTAGTGCTAAATTGTACACAAGGCGAGAGAGTCGGACCCTGTTATCATACCTCCATAATCAGGGACAGATTAAGACCAGACTGTTTGGCAAACAGTGTGAACCAATTGGTTATTTATCAGATAGGATCAATTTTATGTTTGGCACTGAGGATCCCTCTGCTTTGGTGATGGCTGGATTTGTTGTGGAAAATCTCTGTACGGAAAGAAATGATCTGGGTTGGTTTCTGCAACAAGTTTCCATTTGATGCAGTGAGGGAATGGTCCCAGCAGACAAGAACATTGGGCTCCGTTTCAGCAGGGCTCCTCCTCCTCCATTATCTGGGTGTGATGGAGAGTTAGCTCCATGTCGTAGAGCTGTAACGTCCAGAGTGTGAAGAACACACTCTCAGCTCTCTCCACTCTCAGCGGCAGCGTCTGGGGAGCAACAGCATATCGTAGGGGATGGATGTTACAGTGAAACCTGGCTTGGTGTTTATGGAGAGAGACCGGTAGGCTCTACCTGGATGAACATGAAATGTACCCAGGTCTAGGCTCAAAACCAGAGGGGACAGAGCCTTTTCCATAGCCGCCCCTAAACTGTGGAATAGCCTCCCCTTCCACATCAGGTCAGCCCAGACCCTCAAGGTCTTTAAGTCCCGGCTAAAGACTCATCTATGCTCCCTGTCCAGAGCTGAGCCCGCCTCCTAGGTCGTTACTTTTAGTCCTTTTATGCCTTATTTTTGTAATCTGCTCCACTTTTCTTTGCACTTATTTGTATTTGCACTTTTTGCACTATTATATTTAGTATATGTATTGTATATGTTGTTTTTTTGCTCTATGCTTTTATCTGTGAAGCACTTTGGTACAGTCACAACTGTTGTAAATGTGCTATATAAATAAAGTTGATTATGATTATGGATTATTCTCACATATCCACTCAGCCTGAGCTCACTGACTGATGTTGGTTTTCAATGGCTACTGTAAGTGCTGGATTTCACAGGTTTGGCACTTCCTTTCACATGTTATCCTTGTACCCCTTGTTTTTATACTTTTGTATAAATTGTATGTACTAAATAAAAATCAAATCAAATCAATTCCCTCTGCTCTGCGGCATCAGATATAAGCAGGAAGTAATCTCTACATACTGGTAGAAACTCCTGGTTGATGAACAGCTATGCTTACCGTGGTGGCCTTCAGGCAGAGCATTTGAACGCCGACCCAAGATCCAGTCAGCTCTGTTCTGTCAGAGAATAATAAAAAAAAATGGTATTGCATTTATATAGGGCTTTTATCCAAAGCGCTTTACAATTTTGTTCCTCACATTCACCCGTTCACTCACACATTCACACACCGACGGCGGAGGCGACCATGCAAGGTGCCAACCTGCTCATCGGGAGAAATTAGGTGTAATTAAGTCTCTTGCTCATTCATTCAAACCTTCATTTATTCTCGAAAAGGACAATTGAGGTCACCCACATTTCTTACAATATAATAATAATAAATAATAACTATCTATATAGAAAAAGCCTGAGCTGACTACACTGTGATCTTGCTGAGTAATGTAAGTTAGTAGTACCCAATCCATTGTATATTTTGGTAATTGTTTGTTCTCTGAATCAATCAGGCTCTGTTCACCCTATTGGGTTTGACTTGAGCAGCCTGTGCTAATTAGTCCAATCACTCAGAGTCAAGGCCTGTATTAAATACAGCTGCCTGTAGCTCACATTGCTCAACTTTGATACCTGTCATGTATCCCAGAGCTCCACCATAAAAAACCTCGGAGTCATTTTTGATTCCTCCCTCTCATTTAATGCACATATAAAAAATGTCACCAAAATTGCATTCTTCCATCTTCGTAATATCGCAAAAATACGCCCCATTTTAACTCTGGCTGATGCTGAAACCCTGATTCATGCTTTTGTCTCATCACGTCTGGACTACTGTAATGCACTTTTTTCAGGCTTACCTAATTCAAGCATCAAAAATATTCAACTCGTGCAAAATGCGGCTGCACGGATACTAACTAGAACTAGAAAATTTGATCACATCACACCAGTTTTGTCCGCCCTACATTGGCTTCCTATCCAAGCCCGCTCTGACTTTAAAGTGCTACTCCTCACCTACAAAATTTTAAATGGGCTTGCACCGCTCTATCTATCTGATCTCATCTCCCGATACTCGCCCGCTCGTGCTCTGCGCTCACAAAATGCGGGGCTTCTATCGACCCCTAGGGTTAAAAAGAAATCCGCCGGCCACAGAGCCTTTGTCTACCGCGCTCCCTACCTGTGGAACAAATTACCTGCCGTCATCAGGGGCGCCTGCTCTGTCGAAGCTTTTAAATCCCTGCTTAAGACTCATCTTTTCTCTCTCTCCTTCAACCTACCTTGATCTCACCTGGTCGGGGACTGACCTTTAGATTAATCTGTGTAGTTTAGTTATGGTACAGGGTACTACATGGTACCACTGGGTAGTTTACTATAGGGTAGTTTAGTTAGGGTACAGGGTACTACATGGTACCACAGAGTACTACTTGGTACTGCATGGCATTACAGGGTACTACATGGCTTACATAGCTCTACATGGCACCACAGGGTACTACATGGCACTACAGGGTACTACAGGATACTACAGGGTACTACATGGCACTATGGGGTACTATAGGGTACTACATGGCACTACGGGGTACTACATGGCACTACAGGGTACTACATGTCTGCTCCTTTGCAGCACCACAAACATGGGAACTCTCTAACTCTTCCCCCCCCCCCCCCCCCTCCCTCCCCCTTCTCTCTGAGTACCCGTCTCCTAGCGCTGACCAAGGTGATGGATGCCTCGGGGTCTTGGCCAAGCTTGTAGTGACTGCTCTACATGCACCTCCGAGGCATTGGATCAGTTATTCACCGCCGTCTGTCCGTGGTCCTGTCAACTGATTAACAGACTGTTAACAGATTAACAGTCAACGCGGTTTCATTGCTGGGTTAAGTACTTCTATTCTATTCACATAATACGCTTACTTCATATATCTACTCCATTCACATATATGCCTACCACTTGTATCTATTGCTATGTCCGCCTACTACAATCTCATGAGCTGTCTAACGCCTGTCCCGTCTCCCTGTCTTCCTATGACTTGCTGTCCTGGAGTGTTGACCGGAGTGTTGGACGTCCCGTGACGAAGGCCGGGAGATTGCGACCCCCTCTGCGTGCCCCCCTGTCTTCGGAGGTCTCGTAGTGGTGACCGGAGTGCCGGATGTCCCGCGATGATGTCGGGGAGTTCGCGACCCTCTCTGCGCCACCCCCCTTCCCCCCGTCTCCGGCTGTCCCTGAGCAACGACCGGAGTGTTGAATGTCCCGTGACTAAGACGGGGAGGACGTGACCCTCTTGCGCCGCCCCTGTGCCTCAAATAGATCCGCTATCAACTCTATCTTTAATCTTTCAAAATGTTCAGTTGCTATCGCTATTAGCTCTATCTTTAATTTTTCAAAATGTACAGTTGCTATTGCATGCACTCATCTGTGTTTCACCACACACATGAGTGCATGCTTACCAACTGTCCATCTGCAACACTACTATCACCGACATCTAAGAAGGGAGATCCCCCCTTGAACGGCCCTTCTAAGGTTTCTCTCCTCCACATTGCCTGTGGAGCTTTTTTTCCCTATTGTTAGGTTTTAGTGAGTTTTTCCTTACCTTCGCGTGGGGTATGTCTGGGAGTGCTTGCATTCTTTCATTTATTTGCATTCATCTAAAAAATGTTTGGACCCTATGGTGTTCTTGTTCTGTTCTTGACTTATTGTTATGTTGTCTTCTTGACTTGTTTAAAGAAGACCTGTACGGCCCATGGGGACATTAACGTGTGTTGTCGGGCCCTATAAATAAATTTGATTTGATTTGATTTATGATCTAAAGCCTGAGCTGACTACACTGTGATCTTGCTGAGTAATGTAAGTTAGTAGTACCCAACCCATTGTATATTTTGGTAATTGTTTGTTCTCTGAATCAATCAGGCTCTGTTCACCCTATTGGGTTTGACTTGAGCAGCCTGTGGTAATTAGTCCAATCACTCAGAGTCAAGGCCTGTGTTAAATACAGCTGCCTGTAGCTCACATTGCTCTAAAGCCTGAGCTGACTACACTGTGATCTTGCTGAGTAATGTAAGTTAGTAGTACCCAATCCATTGTATATTTTGGTAATTGTTTGTTCTCTGAATCAATCAGGCTCTGTTCACCCTATTGGGTTTGACTTGAGCAGCAGGGGCGTTTTTAGGGTTAGAAAACATTGGGGGCTTCAGCCCAGGGGGGTGGAGGGGGATTCCCCCCCCCCCCCCCTTTTTTTTTAAACACAGTAATACGCAATTTTAGAGTAATTAGAGATGAATACTGAAGAACTAGAATCATTAGAGGTTCTCAAAGTGAGGTCCATGTCCATGAGAGGGATCTGGGCAGTCCCCATAGAAAATTCAAAGTTAACAGGACCAAATCATCAGTTTCTTATTTATTTATTTAACCTTTATTTAGCCAGATAAAACATTGATCTGGTCCAAGAGGCCCCAACAGGAGTACAAATATACATATATACACATATATATATACATATACTGTACATACATACACACATATACACCAATAACAAAATAAAAACAGTTAAGAATCATACACATAAGCAAATAAACAAACAAACAAACATATGCACAGCCTATGTACAAAAGAAATAAACAGTTCATCTCTAGTCTTTACAGTTTTCTTCAATTGCATAAACACTCAAATCAAAAGTATTACACAATTATCAAAACCTTACACTCAAGGAGCAAAACATAGGCCCAGATTTGCACCTCTATAAGCACAATGTCAGCCTCACACTTTTTGCAAAACAATACACAGAGCAAAAAATTATCTTGCCAGATCCAGCTAGGCAAAGAGATAATGTCTAGTATTTTCTGTACTCTATTTAATTTTTTTCAAAATTGTTTTTGTTTTACTGTAATTTTAACCTGTAGGCCTACTGGATACAGTATTTTATGTTTGTCTGATATTTGCTGAGCTTACAGTGTTATGCACATAGTAGCATGAAAACTGGGACATGTTTTGTTGTGATTCTCCATGTTGAAATGTTGACTGATTTGGTTATATGGAGAGAACATTTATATTTTCATCAGTCTGCATCATTGATTTGGGTATATGGAGAGAAAATGTTTTTTTTTCAGCAGTCTGCATCATTGATTTGGGTATATGTAGATAAATAAATTATATTTTCATCAGTCTACAGCATTGGTCTTGTGTAGTGTTTGGTGAATTTATTGTATATTTGCACATTCTCTGCGTACTTCACTTACAGTACTCTAATCACTGAGAAGTAGAATTGCTAAATGTGTTTTAGGTTAAGCACAGCAGTGTGAGTAACTGGTTCAAACAGAATTAAGTCATATAAAACGTGTGTTTCATATGGTAACAAAATGTAGTTTTTTTAAATTAGTGTATGGTTTTGACAAGTGTTTAATTTAGCAAAGGATCTGAGGTGTTCTGATAATTGTGTGTGTGGTTGTGCTAATTGTGTGTTTTGAAACACCGGGCCCCGTTTTAAAAATCATGCTTAAGCAATCGAAAAAAAAAGTCTCATAAAAAAGATATTAGATTTTGGGGTATTTTCCTGCCTTTGGTCCACTTTGCATTCACATCTCAAATGCAGGGTTCACTTGCAAGAGTGAATGAGCTTTCACACCACCCCAAACCAACCAGACTATCCGAGGAAATGAACCAGGGTTCGATTAAAGCTTATTATAGTTTATCACAGTATCATGAGCATGTCTTTGTCAGTGGACACTGGACATGGGTATGGATGGCTCCAGGTGCTGCTGCGTTAAAGTGCACATCTTCAATACCTATCTGTACTATTTAAAAGCACAGTGCAGGACACACTCAAAGGTTATCGCACCTCAGAGATGGCAGTGGACATGTATGACAGGACAAAGGCCATATGTAATGGCATCTTGTGGCACAAGCTCAGACCTCAGCTCAGGAGATCAGCTGAGACAGAGACTGTTCTATCCAGAGCTTGAGAGCAGGTTCTCATGAGTTGGATAACAACTTATGAGAGGCATACACAGGCATGTTATCCAGCCTCAGACCAGTTTCTCTCAGTGGAATTGCTGCAACCCCTCGCCACACATTACAATATCCAACTATTGCCAGAGGAGATCACAGTTGCAAAGTGTTTCCTGTCAGGACAGGCAGAGATGCAGTCCCTACTATCCAAAGTGTATTTTCCCTCCTGGATGATGATAATAATAATAATAATAATAATAATAATAATAATAATAATAATAATAATAATAATAATAATAATAATAATAATAATAATAATAATAATAATAATAATAATAATAATAATAATAATAATAATAATAATAATAATAATAAACAATAATAATAATAATGCATTTGATTTATAAGGCGCCTTTCAGGATACAAAAAAAAAAAGTCCACAAATCGGTGAATGAAAGAATTATAGGATCAAATGAAAACTACTTACTAAAAATAGATTAAAAGTACTTAAAACCAAAAAAAAATACCAAACACTAACAAACATTCAGCACAGACAATGGGGATACTGACACCTTAAAAATGTAAACAATTTTTTTTTTTTTTTTTTTTTAGGTCCCGGGCTAGGAGAAAAACATCCGGGGCTAAAGCCCCGGAAGCCCAGGGCTAACGACGCCACTGTTGAGCAGCCTGTGCTAATTAGTCCAATCACTCAGAGTCTAGGCCTGTGTTAAATACAGCTGCCTGTAGCTCACATTGCTCTAAAGCCTGAGCTGACTACACTGTGATCTTGCTGAGTAATGTAAGTTAGTAGTACCCAACCCATTGTATATTTTGGTAATTGTTTGTTCTCTGAATCAATCAGGCTCTGTTCACCCTATTGGGTTTGACTTGAGCAGCCTGTGGTAATTAGTCCAATCACTCAGAGTCAAGGCCTGTGTTAAATACAGCTGCCTGTAGCTCACATTGCTCTAAAGCCTGAGCTGACTACACTGTGTTCTTGCTGGGTAATGTAAGTTAGTAGTACCCAATCCATTGTATATTTTGGTAATTGTTTGTTCTATGAATCAATCAGGCTCTGTTCATCCTATTGGGTTTGACTTGAGCAGCCTGTGCTAATTAGTCCAATCACTCAGAGTCAAGGCCTGTGTTAAATACAGCTGCCTGTAGCTCACATTGCTCTAAAGCCTGAGCTGACTACACTGTGATCTTGCTGAGTAATGTAAGTTAGTAGTACCCAATCCATTGTATATTTTGGTAATTGTTTGTTCTATGAATCAATCAGGCTCTGTTCATCCTATTGGGTTTGACTTGAGCAGCCTGTGCTAATTAGTCCAATCACTCAGAGTCAAGGCCTGTGTTAAATACAGCTGCCTGTAGCTCACATTGCTCTAAAGCCTGAGCTGACTACACTGTGATCTTGCTGAGTAATGTAAGTTAGTAGTACCCAATCCATTGTATATTTTGGTAATTGTTTGTTCTCTGAATCAATCAGGCTCTGTTCACCCTATTGGGTTTGACTTGAGCAGCCTGTGCTAATTAGTCCAATCACTCAGAGACCAGCCCCCTACAGGTGTGGGACAATATTCATTAGGGATTTAAGTGTAGTTTATCCAAGCGCCAGCAGAGCGCCGGCGACCGACTAAGACAGACAAAGACTTGGAGTTTTCCTGCTGGAGTTTTCCGAGGAGGCAACCGAGTGCATTATAGTATCTACTGCCCCTCACCTGCCCTCCTCTAGCAGGCCACTCCTTTGTACCTGCATTTTCTGGTCTTGCCTTGTTAGCTTGTCAACTAACTCGACCCACTGGTTTTAGCTCTTTAGCTAAACCTTCAACCGGCTTCATACACATAGCATTTAGCAGTTGATCCATAGTATTTCGTATTTTTATTTGTTCCTGCTCTACCTGGTGTAAGCATGGCTATGTGTCAGCTTTAGACGTCTCGGACACTATAGGCTTTTCTAAGGAGCCTCTAACGAGGTCTTCTTGTCTGGAGAGTCCCAGACATAGTGCTCAGGACAAGGTCTTTGCGCCCAATACGGAGCGGCAGTGTAACCGCTCGGCCTCGGCCTCAACAGCACCTGCTCCGCAACATGATTTTACACGTGTTGCGGGTTCCGGTCCCAGTACGCAGCGGCCTCCACTGCAACCCCGTCTTCCCGTCCTTGTGATTGGCGACTCCATCACCCGGCATATTAAGCTAGGTAAGCCAGCCGAGATCAAATGTTATGGGGGAGCCAGAGCTACCGACATTGAAGCCAACCTGAGATTTCTGGCGAATAGCATAGTCAAGGCAAAAGGTAACCCACATATCACACCCACTGAAGATAAATTCAACCATATTGTTATACACGTCGGAAATAATGACTGTAGGATGAAAGTCTCTGAGGTCACAAAGATCAACATAGTTAGGCTTTCTGACCTCGCCAGAAAGATGAGTCGGCATCGAGTAATCTTCTCTGGCCCGCTGCCTGTAAACCGGCATGATGATGAGTTCATGAGTAGGACAGCTTCTCTACACAGATGGCTGGAAAAATACTGTAAAGAACAGGGCTTAGGGTTCGTGGATAACTGGTCCTCTTTCTGGGGGCGCCCTGGCTTGCTGAGAAAGGACGGCGTGCATCCTAACATGCAAGGCGCCTCTCTCTTATCTCGCAATATAGACAAGATTATAGCTTCGGGCTGACAGCCACCCCACAAGCATTCCAGGGTGCAGGCTCTTAGCGAGCCTGCTAGTCATGCTAAACCGATGGAGCCTGCCAATCCTTATACCTTTCTTGCTCGGTCCCTCCTCCACCAGGCTCCCCACTCCTCTCTTTCTATCTCTACCCTTAAACCTGTATACCCAATCAAAACTAGAATATCCTGTTACGCTCCGCTTTACCCAGCTCGTCCTTGTGCGATAAACCATGCCAACTTAATTGCGATTAAACCTACCCGCATGGCTGAAAACCGCGCTGCTAAGTATACAGAGTGTGTGAAGGTTGGCCTTATCAACATCCGCTCTCTGCCAACCAAAGCTCTTTTGGTAAATGAACTGATAACAGACCATAGTCTCGACCTATTGGGCCTCACTGAGACATGGCTTAAACCTAATGACTTTCTGCCCTTAAACGAGGCCTCACCCCCTAATTTTAGTAGCTCCCACATCGCACGCACCTCCAAGAAAGGAGGCGGAGTTGCTCTAATTCACGACTCTAAGCACAACTTTACATCCGACGCAAACTGTAAGTTTTCCTCGTTTGAGGTGCTCCTGTTGCATCCCTCTCCACCCAACAGAAAGTGTGGCGGTCTGATTCCTACCTCCACTGCTTCCTTTGTAATGGCTGTCCTATACCGCCCCTCAGGCCCTTACACCCTCTTCCTAGATGAATTTTCAACTTTCATCTCTGAGCTTGTTATGCGCTCAGATAACATTTTAATTGTTGGTGATTTTAACATTCATTCCAAGAAAACTCTAGATCCCCTAAATAAGGCTTTTACCGACATCATTGACTCTGTCGGTCTCATTAAAATCGTTGACCAACCCACTCACAGTGGTGGGAACACCCTTGACCTAGTCCTAGCCCGCGGTCTCACTGTGTCAAATTTGACCGTCTCCCCCTATGTTCCTGCTCTCTCAGACCACTACCTCATCAAATTTCAAATTGATCTGACGGTTTCTCGCCCAGACAGTGTAGAATCCTACATGAGCCGTCGTATTAACGCCTCAACTGTCCCAACTCTAGTTAACTGCCTACCAGACACCCTCTCTCCCTTCCTCTCTTACTCTGGCCCCCTTGATCTCTTTACAGACAAACTTAATGCCGCCCTTCGTAGCACGCTCGACATTGTCGCTCCCCTTAAACCTAAAATTAAACGTGCTCCGCAAAAACTAACTCCCTGGTTTACGGAGGAAACACGCTCCTTTAAAAAGGCTTGTCGCAAACTTGAGAATAAATGGCGTTCGACCAAACTCGAAGTATTCCGCCTCGCCTGGAATGATAGTTTACGTAACTACAAAAAGGCACTCTCACTTGCCAAAACCTCATATTTTTCCAGGCTCATAAATGATAACAAAAACAACTCAAAGTTTCTGTTTGACACAGTTGCAAAACTTACACAGAAACAACCAAGTGCCCTAAACCATGCGTTCTCGGCTAACGAATTCATGACATTTTTTACCAAGAAAATTGACCTCATTAGAGATGAAATTTTTGCTTTACTCAACAATCAGAGTCCCTCCCAACCTCTGACGGGCATTCCCCCTGACTTTGATTCCAGCCATACGCTATGCTGCCTTGAAAACGTCTCACTTAGTGCCCTCTCTAAACTGGTTGGCGCGGCTAAACCCTCAACCTGTCTGTTTGACCCTCTTCCAGCAACTCTCATCAAAAAACTCTTCCCAACTCTAGGCCCTGCCCTACTCAATATCTTCAACACCTCCTTGTCTACTGGCGTGGTGCCCCTGGCCTTTAAATCAGCCGTCATTAAACCACTACTTAAAAAACCGAACCTCGACCCTCTAATCTTGAAAAATTACAGACCTATCTCCAATCTTCCATTCCTATCCAAAGTGTTAGAACGGATCGTTGCAACGCAATTTACTGACCATTTATCAAACAATAATCTTAATGAATCATTTCAATCTGGCTTTAGAGCCTTACACTCCACCGAAACGGCGGTTACCAAAGTCACAAATGACTTACTGCTCTCTCTTGACTCAAATCTCACTTCTGTGCTCTTATTGCTTGATCTCAGTGCAGCCTTTGACACTATCGATCACTCGATTCTTCTAGGTCGGCTTGAGAATCATGTTGGCATTTGGGGTCTCGCCCTAGCTTGGTTTAAATCCTATTTAACTGATAGAACACACTGCGTGGTCTATAATGATTTAACATCTGAGACCCTCCCAGTGCAATGTGGTGTCCCACAAGGCTCTGTCCTGGGCCCTTTGCTATTTTCGATGTACATGCTACCCCTCTGCGATATCATACGCAAATTTGGCATAAACTTTCATTTTTACGCTGATGACACCCAATTATATATACCTATTAAGCCAAATGATTCCTCCCAACTACAAAACCTTGAGGCCTGCTTGCTTGCCGTCAAAAAATGGATGTCGCAAAACTTTCTACTCCTTAATGCAGATAAAACTGAGATGTTAATTGTTCGCCCCCCAAACCACAGAGGCCTGTTTCAGGACATCTCCCTCAACTTTGATACCTGTCATGTATCCCAGAGCTCCACCATAAAAAACCTCTGAGTCATTTTTGATTCCTCCCTCTCATTTAATGCACATATAAAAAATGTCACCAAAATTGCATTCTTCCATCTTCGTAATATCGCAAAAATTCACCCCATTTTAACTCTGGCTGATGCTGAAACCCTGATTCATGCTTTTGTCTCATCACGTCTGGACTACTGTAATGCACTTTTTTCAGGCCTACCTAATTCAAGCATCAAAAATCTTCAACTTGTGCAAAATGCGGCTGCACGGATACTAACTAGAACTAGAAAATTTGATCACATCACACCAGTTTTGTCCGCCCTACACTGGCTTCCTATCCAAGCCCGATCTGACTTTAAAGTGCTACTCCTCACCTACAAAATTTTAAATGGGCTTGCACCGCTCTATCTATCCGATCTCATCTCCCGATACTCGCCCGCTCGTGCTCTGCGCTCACAAAATGCGGGGCTTCTATCGATCCCTAGGGTTAAAAAGAAATCCGCCGGCCACAGAGCCTTTGTCTACCGCGCTCCCTACCTGTGGAACAAATTACCTGCCGTCATCAGGGGCGCCTGCTCTGTCGAAGCTTTTAAATCCCTGCTTAAGACTCATCTTTTCTCTCTCTCCTTCAACCTACCCTGATCTCACCTGGTCGGGGACTGACCTTTAGATTAATCTGTCTAGTTTAGTTAGGGTACAGGGTACTACATAGTACTACAGGGTACTACAGGGTACTACATGGCACTACAGGGCACTACATGGTACTACATGGCTCTACATGGTACTACATGGCACTACATGGCACTACAGGGTACTACAGGGTACTACATGGTACTACAGGGTACTACAGGGCACTACAGGGTACTACATGGCACTACAGGGTACTACAGGGTACTACAGGGTACTACATGGCACTACAGGGTACTACATGGTACTACATGGCACTACAGGGTACTACATGTCTGCTCTTTTGCAGCACCACAAACATGGGAACTCTCTAACTCTTTCCCTCCCCCCTCCCCCCCCCCTTCCCCCCCCTTCCCTCCCCCATCTCTCTGAGTGCCCGTCTCCTGGCGCTGACTAAGGTGATGGATGCCTCGGGGTCTTGGCCAAGATTGTAGTGACTGCTCTACATGCACCTCCGAGGCCTTGGATCAGTTATTTACCGTCGTCTGTCCGTGGTCCTGTCAACTGATTAACAGTATTAACAGACTGTTAACAGATTAACAGTCAACGCGGTTTCATTGCTGGGTTAAGTACTTCTATTCTATTCACATAATATGCTTACTTCATATATCTACTCCACTCACATATATGCTTACCACTTGTATCTATTGCTATGTCCGCCCACTACAATCACATGAGCTGTCTAACGCCTGTCCCGTCTCCCTGTCCCCCTATGACTTGCTGACCGGAGTGTCGGACGTCCCGTGATGAAGGCCGGGAGGTTGCGACCCCTCTGCGTGCCCCCCTGTCTCCGGAGGTCTCGTAGAGGTGACCGGAGTGCCGGACGTCCCGCGATGATGTCGGGGAGTTCGCGACCCTCTCTGCGCCGCCCCCTATCTCCCTGTCTCCGGCTGTCCCTGAGCAATGACCGGAGTGTTGAATGTCCCGTGACTAAGACGGGGAGGACGTGACCCTCTTTGCGCCGCCCCTGTGCCTCAAATAGATCCGCTATCAGCTCTATCTTTAATCTTTCAAAATGTTCAGTTGCTATCGCTATTAGCTCTATCTTTAATTTTTCAAAATGTTCAGTTGCTATTGCATGCACTCATCTGTGTTTCACTACACACATGAGTGCATGCTTACCAACTGTCCGTCTGCAACACTACTATCACCAACATCTAAGAAGGGAGATCCCAGGGGAGCTCCAGTAGCTCACCACGTACCTCGAGCGCTATTTCGGCGCCGGGGACAACCGTGCTCGTCACGGATCTGGGGTTTAGCGAGTTCGAATCCCGGACTGCAGCCGTGCCTTTCCCAGAGTGTCTTCCCCCCCATCTGTACCCTTTCAGCCTGTTTCTGTCGGTCATTCTTGACCAGAATAAATGCGATAAACGCTAAAAAGAGCCAGGGGAATGGCCAAAGTTTAAAAAAAAAAAAGAAGGGAGATCCCCCCTTGAATAGCCCTTCTAAGGTTTCTCTCCTCCACACTGCCTGTGGAGCTTTTTTCCCTATTGTTAGGTTTTAGTGAGTTTTTCCTTACCTTCGCGTGGGGTATGTCTGGGAGTGCTTGCATTCTTTCATTTATTTGCATTCATCTAAACATTTTTGGACCTTATGGTGTTCTTGTTCTGTTCTTGACTTATTGTTATGTTTTCTTCTTGACTTGTTTAAAGAAGACCTGTACGGCCCATGGGGACATTAACGTGTGTTGTCGGGCCTTATAAATAAATTTGATTTGATTTGAAAAATTTGATTTGATAGCACCTTTCACACATGGACCGCAGCCCAAAGTGCCCCACAGCAAATAGCATCAAATGAACATAGGCATAACATTTGCATACAGTCGACAGAATAAAAGCAATGCATAAAATGCAGACTGGCCACTCCTTTAATTAACTCACTGGGACCGGCCTCAGAGCAACTATCAATCAATCAAATTTATTTATATAGCACATTTAAACATGACACTTGCCAACCAAAGTGCTTCACAAAGGATGCTTGGTTCATACACATACAGCTCATTATAGTAATATTCCACAATTATTACATTTGATAGTAATAATGGCACACATAAATTCACCAACATGCGCATTTGTTGATACATGCAGGACTAGCCTTGAGACAGACGTATGCGTATCACCGCTGCCATGTTTGGCGTGGAGCACCGGGGGGGGGGGGGGGGGGGGGGGGGGGGGGCGAGACATCATCAACATCCTGGTGCCCCCCCCCCAGTAGCTCTGCTGCCATGTTTGCCGTGGAGCATCCGCGGGAGGGGGCGGTGGGAGGCTCACTACAAAGTCTTATCAGCAGCTCTGTGGTATATCCAACTATAAATGCTGTGGAAGCTCCCGTGAGAGAGGCTGTGAGAAAATGGTAAATGGTGCATTTATACATTTATATAGCTTTTATCCAAAGCGCTTTACAATTTGTTCCTCACATTCACCCATTCACTCACAAATGACGGCGGAGGAGACCATGCAAGGTGCCTACCTGCTCATCGGGAGCAATTAGGTGTAATTAAGTCTCTTGCTCAAGGACAATTCGACACGCTGCCCGAGAGGAGCGGGAATCGTACTGGGAACCTTCCTATTACCGGACGACCACTCTACCTCCTGAGCCACTGTCGTCCCAAGCGTGGTTCGAACAGCATTTGTTAGTGCTGTGAGAGAAGACACGAAGAGGACGAGCATGGTGTAGCAGTAGAGACCTTTGGATTATACTGTACATGTGTCCACTGCTAGGCCTATCATCGCATCTCGCCAGAAGCTTATGGCTCCCTACTCTGTCTCAATAAAGCCCTCTGTGTTTCCCTACTCTGTCTGCCTACACTGTCTCAATAAAGCCCTCTGTGTTTCCCTACTCTGTCTGCCTACACTGTCTCAATAAAGCCATCTGTTTCCCTACTCTGTCTGCCTACACTGTCTCAATAAAGCCCTCTGTGTTTCCCTACTCTGTCTGCCTACACTGTCTCAATAAAGCCATCTGTTTCCCTACTCTGTCTGCCTACACTGTCTCAATAAAGCCCTCTGTGTTTCCCTACTCTGTCTGCCTATACTGTCTCAATAAAGCCATATGTGTTTCCCTACTCTGTCTGCCTATACTGTCTCAATAAAGCCATCTGTGTTTCCCTACTCTGTCTTCCTATACTGTCTCAATAAAGACAAAATAAACGCTAAGGGGAGTAGACCGCCTGCTTTCCAAAAGGCCAAAGCAGTAGTGTGTGTCCTGCGTTACTAAAAACTCCCCTGCTATTAGCCCTGCTATTCTATCCCATAATCTGCTTTTCTTGGCCTTCGCCTTCCTCTGCCTTCCTCGCTGTATCTGTAGATGATTGTCATAATGTTGTTTCTTTAGATAATGCCTTGATACATGGTGCTGTGCTGATGGGACTTTACCAATTAATCGAAACCAGGAAGTACATGCAGCGATCAACTGATTTTCTCCATGCGGATGTTTCCAATCACCCCTTTTCAAGAATCTCTCTCTTTCTCTCTCTCTTTTCCCCCCATCAATTCCCCACATTTATTTTTGTTTCACTAACCTCCCCCTCCTACCTTTATCCTCCTCTCTCCATCCCACTCGTTTTCTCCATGAATCCTAGACTCTTTAATATACTGTCTGTATGTCATGCCCTACTCTGATGGTCTCTGCAGTATCCCCGTGGGACCTCTGTGGGAACCCCGTGGGACCTCTGTGGGAACCCTGAGATAAGTCTGTGGGACCTCTGTGGGAACTCTGTGGGAACCCTTAGGGAACTCTGTGGGAACCCTTAGGGAACTCTGAGGGAACTCTGTGGGAACTCTGAGGGAACTCTGTGGGAACTCTGAGGGAACTCTGTGGGAACTCTGAGGGAACTCTGTGGGACCTCTGTGGGAACCCTGTGGGAACTCTGAGGGAACTCTGTGGGAACTCTGAGGGAACTCTGTGGGACCTCTGTGGGAACTCTGTGGGAACTCTGAGGGAACTCTGTGGGAACCCTGAGGGAACTATGTCGGAACTATGTGGGAACTCTGAGGGAACTCTGTGGGACCTCTGTGGGAACTCTGTGGGAACTCTGAGGGAACTCTGTGGGAACCCTGAGGGAACTATGTCGGAACTATGTGAGAACCCTGAGGGAACTATGTGGGAACCCTGAGGGAACTCTGTGGGAACCCTGTGGGAACTCTGTGGGAACTCTGTGGGAACCCTGTGGGAACTATGTGGGAACTATGGGAACTCTGTGGGAACTCTGTGGGAACCCTGAGGGAACCCTGTGGGAACCCTGAGGGAACTATATGGGAACTCTGTGGGAACTATGGGAACTCTGTGGGAACCCTGAGGGAACTCTGTGGGAACCCTGAGGGAACTATGGGAACTCTGTGGAAACCCTGTGGGAACCCTGAGGGAACTATGGGAACTCTGTGGGAACCCTGAGGGAACCCTGTGGGAACTCTGTGGGAACCCTGAGGGAACTATGGGAACTCTGTGGGAACTCTGTGGGAACTCTGTGGGAACCCTGAGGGAACTATGGGAACTCTGTGGGAACCCTGAGGGAACTATGGGAACTCTGTGGGAACCCTGTGGGAACTCTGTGGGAACCCTGAGGGAACTATGTGGGAACTCTGTGAGAACTATGGGAACTCTGTGGGAACCCTGAGGGAACTCTGTGGGAACCCTGAGGGAACTATGGGAACTCTGTGGGAACTCTGTGGGAACTCTGTGGGAACCCTGTGGGAACTATGGGAACTCTGTGGGAACCCTGTGGGAACTATGTGGGAACTCTGTGGGAACTCTGTGGGAACTCTGTGGGAACCCTGAAAGAACTTTGTGGGAACTCTGTAGGTGCTTTCACACCGGCAGGGCTCCGGTTCAAGCTCCAGCTCCGCTCTGGAGCCTCTGAACCTTGGTGCTCTCTGGCGAACCAGCCCGCATTTACACATACAGAACCAACGTTCCACCATCTCTGCGAGCGCACACACAAGAACACACACGCACACACACGCACTGTATATGTTTGAAATGAATCGTTCCAGCAAAGTAGGCTTCTATTATTCGAATTACTTGTTTTAAACGAATGGGTATCATAGTAGTAAGTCCTACTGTAGAACATGACATATTAGCATGACATCTGATTTATTAATGACAATACTGGACGACAAGCGCAATTGGCACTTGACAAGTGTAAACTATGGTCAGTCACAGTTAATGTCGGACCGTTTAGCTCAAATGATTAGTGCGGCTGCCAGTGGATCCTATGGTCCCAGGTTCAAATCTCTCGTTACAATAAAAAAGATATATTTTTACGTTAATTAATTTATCCACTCTGGTTGGATGGTGTATTGTACTTGTGCTGTATCATAACAATACATTTTAATCTAATCTCGTTTTTCTCAGTCGCAAATCGCTTCCTGTTGAATGGATTACGCTTGTCTTCACAGCCTAGAATATGACACGCCCACTGATGATGTCACGGTTCGCAAGGAAAACCCAAAATTGTTCGGTTCCAGCTGAGCACGAATTTTTCACGTTCCGAACCACTTAATCCCGGTGTCAAAGGCCTATGTGGGAACTCTGTGGGAACCCTGAGGGAACTCTGTGGGAACTCTGTGGGAACGCTGTGGGAACGCTGTGGGAACTCTGTGGGAACTCTGTGGGAACTCTGTGGGAACTCTGTGGGAACTGTGGGAACTCTGTGGGAACCCTTGTCTTTCAAGAGGATGAGGGTCACTCACGTCATCATTTGGTCGTCCTCAGACGGGTTCGCCAGCAGAGATTCCAATCATTCCGATCCTACATACATCCAGCCAGTTCCGTAGAGCTCTCCAGACCTGCGTCCTTCCTCAGTATGTCCACGTATGTTGGCGTGGGACGTCCTCTTGGTCGGCGGCCGTGCGTTGGTTCCCAGAGCACTAGCTTGCTAGTCGGAAGTTCCTGGTGTCGGTGGCAGTGACCTGCCAGTTTCATCCTCCTGGATGCCACCTTGTCGCTCAGCCTTGGTAGTCCCCCGTACAGATGCTTGTTGGTTACATGCTCGCTTTGATCGATGTTCAGCACCACACGCAGCATTCTGGTGTAGCATCCGTCCAGAGACTTCTGCAGAGTGGGCTTCAGGGTCCATGATTCGCAGCCATAGAGGAGTACAGACTCCACGGTTGCTTGGAAGAAGCACATTTGTATGTGTCGGGGAAGACTGGATTTCCACATGCTATTCATGCCAGTCAGGGCCCTCCATGCCAGTGCCTTCCTCACCTTAAGGTCCCGCTCTGTGGAGTTGACCCAGGAACCCAGGTATTTGAAGTCACTGACCTCACCATGTGCAGTGGTGGAAAGTAACTAAGTATATTCATGGCCGCCTAGTTATAGTTGAAAGTGGGGGTGCAAGATTTATTTTTATTATTATTATTATTATTTTTTTTACCTTTTTTTATTTATTTTTTTTTGCAAGGGGTGGTTTGGAGGGGGTCCAGCACGACCCCCTCCACGGCAGATTTTTTTTTACATTTAATGAACACCTGTATGTGCAATTTCCTGCAATATAGAGCCTTCAACCTTGACCAATAAAGTTGCTCTTTTCACTATAAAACTCAGTTTATATTGCAGTATGATAGCCAATTACTATAATAATAATAACTTTCCCGATCCTCCCGAAGCACCTCCGTTCACATCCCCAGCAGCAGTAGCAACTTGTGAACGGACTAGCAACAACAACAACAACAACAACAACCATTCCACCACGTTGAGTCCACGTCAACATGAAATATTCACTGCGAGGGCTCTTTTAGCTAACGCTAGCTAGGCACGTATGATAGCCAATTACTATAATAATAATAACAATAATAATAATAATTTCCCGATCCTCCCGAAGCCCCTCCGGCCCCGTTCACATCCCCAGCGGCAGTAGCAACAAGCCAACAACAACAACAACAATTCATCATGACCACGTCAACATGAAAGATTGCAATATTGACGCTATCAATAGCCCCAGTCAGCGCGGCGGCTGAATGAATGAAAACTTTATTTAACAGATTGCAGAATGGGTACAATACAGTACGGCTCAATACACACAATTGGTAAGGGGATGCAGACCAGAGAAAGACGTACGTTTGTCTTGTTTACATCAGGGTCCCCCTCACCATACGAGGCTCGCATACGAGAAATATTCAGTTTCAATCTGTTTGCGCATTTAGTATACAGTCACAGTGTTCGACTTACTTAATGATTTGCTCCATTTGGTGTAAAAACGCAAACGAATAATCCTCACAAAGCTAATGTTAAATCCAATATCCAGGTGAACTTTTCTTCACGAGGCATTCAAAACAGCCGCCTCCCGAATACGCTCATGACGAGGGACAGTGGGGCACTGGATCAAACCATTAAATGTGGGGGGTCACACAATCTTTGGAAACTTAAAAACTTGCTATTAAGTGTCATTGTGTATTATTAATTTGATTGAAATTACGTAGTTATAGTTAGATTTATATATTTGGGGGGGGGGGGGGGGGGGGGTTATATCATATTTTTCATATGATCAAAAAGTGGGGGTGCAAAAGCACACGTTTGCACCCCCAAGTTCAATAGTGGTGGAGCACTTGCTCCGACTGCTCTATTACGTAGGCGCCAGTGAGTATATTTACTCATGTACTGTACTTAAATACAATTCTGAGCTACTTCTACTTTATGTGAGTATTTTCATTTTAGGGAACTTTATACTTTTACGCCACTACATTTAAACGGAAATGTTTTACTTTTCACTCCACTACATTTATTTGAACTAGTGCTGTCAGCCGATTACAAATATTTATCTAAATAATTACAGGATTTGTAATTAATTAATCTAATTAATCACATTTTAATCGCATAACCATTTTAGGCCTGATATTCTATATTCTATAATCATATTTCAAATGGCATGTGTCCAGATGGCAGAATTCAGTACTGTATCTACAAAACCTTCTCTTTAATCATCTTCCATTTATTCATTTGCTTAGATTTTTCAGGTCTGGTTAATTTTAGCATGGTGTTATTCACAGTCAAAGATAACATTTGTTTTATTGATATTCTCATTTGGTTCATTACAATTTACTCAAGCCTAGTAACAGACACGGTATTTCTGACACTGGAATACCTACATTCCCTGAGATCCATAGATGTCCCTAGAATCAGATACCAAGAAAATGCAAATGGACCATAATAAAAAAAAGTCTGTAAATGTGTATTCTACGTTCTTATTAATTTTGAGTTAATTTTCATAACGTGATAATTTGCTGTGTAATTAATTAATCTAATTAACGCAATAAACTGACAACCCTAATTTGAACCCATCAGTTAGTTACTAGTTACTTTGAAGAAAAATATTTTGCATAGAAAACATGGCAAAAATGTATGAAGATTATATACGTTCCCATTTTAAGCCTGTCAACTTCAAGAGGACGTAATCAGAGCAGCATCAGCACCTAGCAACTGGACCCAGTGCCGTCTGGGAGAAATGTGAGGCCCTGTGCGAGATTTAAAGACGAGCCCCCCCCCCCCCCCCCCCCCCACCTAAAGGTTTATTTTTTTTTAATATAATACATTTTTTATTTTATTTGATTAATTAATAAAAAAAAATAAAAATGTGTGCATACAGTCAACGTATTCTTAGGGCGTTTTCACACCTAGCTTGTTTGGAGCTGTTGTTCCGAAACCTGGAGCGTTTACCCCCTATTTCGGTTCAGTTGGGCATATGTGAACACAGCAATCCCATTCTGTTGCGGAACAAAACAAGCGGGCCGAGACCACCTAGAGAAGGTGGTCTCGGCACACTTCCAACCGAACCCGACGCGACTCGTACGCTGTGAGAATGCAATCGACTTAACAAACCGACACAACTCACTTGCTGTAGCATATGAATGAATGTGGATGAGAGCCGTGATGTAAGTGGTTCTATACGGCTGTGGGGGTGCTGGAGACATGATCGAATAGACTTGTATCCGCCTGAATCTCCTGAACACGGCGCAAGCCATTCCTAATCGATCAGAACTAAATCGGCAGCGAAAAAGCCAATTTTTAACACTTTGAGCGCCACGCCGGGTTTTCCTTTTTACCGGCTGAATGCCACCATCGGCGCCAATGTTAACGTTAATATCGCCTAATCTATGTTTTAAATTATGGCTATGTGTCTAATCTGCCCATCGCATTATCAAAGACTATTTTCCAGTCAGTGCTGTCAAGGCAGATTGTTTTTTTATCGCGTCGTTTCCGTTTCAGAGCATTTAGAAAAGCACCCGTTTTCAGATAAAAAACAGCCCATTGTGGAGCATTCTATGAAAATCGTCTTTTACTGGAATATTCCACAACGTTGATATTCGTCAGCCTTTTTATGAATCGTTTTCAAATAAACGCTAGATGATCAATATTATACGTGCACGCAAGCACATTCGAGCCGCGCACGGATAATCGCCCTGTTGATTTCCTCGCGGACTTTTACAGTGAAACCGAAAGAAGACATTTCACAAAACAGCTTATAACTTCATCAAACTTACTCTGATTATCCTAACACTGATAACATAGAGTCCTTACCTGACATCAGATGGTATCCAACTGGTATATTCCAATTCCTGATCACCATTCGAAAAAATCGATACGTGTATGGATCCAACGCGATACAGTAGAACTCCATGATCCGCGGGGGTCTGAGGATCCAGAATGAACTCTGGTAACCCCGGCTGGATCAGTGGACTGGAAAATGTGGAGTACCGGATTTTTTTCCCCATTCATTTTCATTGAGTCCATTCCAAAATCACTTATGTCATCTGGGAGACGACAGGGGGCGCTTTTTTCCACAATGATCGCCGGCGCCGCTCGGCTATACTCGGGTAGAAAAAAGAAAAGAAAATCAGAGAAATCTCGTGAGTGGCTTTCAACCACCTATAAAAAAACACGAGATATCTCGTGAGTGGCACGGAAAGTGTTAAGCACATTCCCCATGCACATGCGCAGATTGCCCACGGAGTCTGGACGACGCGAGATGACGCACGAATTAATGTGGACTGTTCCATCAGAGGGGGGAGCTTCGGTGGCCAGTGTCCTTTCAGCCGAACAGGATAATGAAAAAATTATCCCACTAAATGGCCAGACGTGTCTTATGGCGACATCTACAATTACCTCATTGAGTCTCCAGGTAGACTAATGTTTATATTTATATGTTTATATTTATATGTTTATAAGTGCAGCGGTCTGTAGCTCACCACCTCTGATGGAACAGTACACATTCATTCGTGCGTCATCTCGCGTCGTCCAAAATCTGACCAATGAGTGACAGTTTGCTCGCGCATGCGTTTGTTTTGGTCTGCTGTTAACACAGCCGTGTGAACACAAACAAACTAAGGGACAAGTGCAACATTGTATCATTATAGTCCCTGTGTCTCCCTGAATCGGAACAAAGCAAACAAACTACAGGTGTGAAAACACCCTTAAATAATAGCGCTGCCCGAGGCTGGGCATACAGTCAATGTATTCTTAAATAATAGCGCTGCCCGAGACTGGGCATATGATACAGTCAACGTATTCTTAAATAATAGCGCTGCCCGAGGCTTAGTGGCAATCCGCACCTGTACAGTCGTACACCTGGCAGTAACAGGGAAAATGCATAAAACACCCCTGGAACCTGATAAACAAGCTTAAAGCCAGGTTAATTTTTCAAGCACGACATGCAGATTTGCAGTTTTGCCTTATTTGAATCGAACTCTATAAGCTTAGTACACACGTCACAAACTGCACGAGCACAGTGTGAAATGTTCCCAGAGAGCAACTTGTAAAGCTGGAGTGATCATGTTGAGCAGTAATGTCCAGGCAGCAGAACAGTGCATAGCATTACTGCACATTCAATATTGATACCGGAGCAGACCCTGTTGCATGATGCAACACACTGAGTGTGAGAGAGAGAGAGACAGAGAGAGACCGAGAGAGCACGAGAGAGAGAGAGAGAGAGAGAGAGAGAGAGAGAGAGAGAGAGAGAGAGAGAGAGAGAGAGAGAGAGCGAGAGAGAGCACGCGAGAGAGCAAGAGAGAGCAAGAGAGAGAGAGCGAGAGAGAAAGAGCAAGAGAGAGAGCGCGAGAGAGAGAGAGAGAGATCCACGGCGCGAACAGAATAGATTGCATTAAAAACTCACTCTAACGCAGAATCAGGTCCAAGAGGAAGGAGACGACCGTGGAGATGACAAAGTTCACCAGTCACATGATATTGTCCCCCCCGTCGGGATGAACTTGGGAGTCTGTTCCAAGTTTATCTGCCACACGTTAGCACTCAATAACATAGCTAACGCTAGCTAGCTAGGTTAGCTAACGCTAGTTAGCTGTCCCTGCCTTTAGCTAAGCTACTAGCCGACATGGCTAGCCCGACTGAACCACACGTTAGCACTCGATAACGTAGCTAAAGCTAACTAGCTAGCTAGGTTAGCTAACGCTAGTTAGCTGTCCCTGCCTTTAGCTAAGCTACTAGCCGACATGGCTAGCCCGACTGAACCACACGTTAGCACTCGATAACGTAGCTAAAGCTAACTAGCTAGCTAGGTTAGCTAACGCTAGTTAGCTGTCCTTGCCTTTAGCTAAGCTACTAGCCGACATGGCTAGCCTGACTGAACGTTCTAACACTCAACAACTTTCATCTTCAGTCCATCTGCCGAACGCCCTCTTCGTCTTGGCATAACCTAATCACTATACTTGGTATTGATAAGCTTACGGCACGCAGCGTTATTTTTCTGCTCCGATGCTGTACATTTGGTTTTCAAAAGTAGGATGCTCTTGGCCAAGACATCCACTCTCTCCCGTGGATAGCGCCGAATAGACCCTGTACCTGTACCCCCTCCCCTCGTGGATAATACCGGTCTTTTTCACATCTCTCTACCAACTACCAGACCGACTCCAAACCAGCTCCCCCTAGTGTTAGTCCTCCCACGATGCTTTGCACAAAAGTAAACGGGTCATTGAATGAAACCAATAGTATATCTGCAGAGCCGCAGAGCCCGGAACACTATTCTACAAACATGTCTAATGTGAAATATATAAGCATGTAAGCAAAACTAGATTTTAGTTCTGTTATATATAGAAAGTGATTGTTAACATTCTATTTATGTTTATTTTTATAAAAAAAATGTAAAAAAATGTAAACGTTTTTTATTAAATTTTTTGCGAGGCACTGCTCGCGCGCCCCTAGCGGCGGCCCTGACTGGACCACATACCACTTTAACCTTTAGAGGTCAATGGATTGAGGACTGAATGTTCCCAAGCACTGGAATACACAAACGTCATGTAGAATGCTTACTTTTACTGTATATAATGTAACCCAGGTTTCAGATTCATAACTATTTAGTCATAGGGACATAAATAGTTAATGCCATTGAATAAGAACATAAAAGTTAATGCTATTATGTAAGAACATTTGTGACGTCACAGTATGATGTCATAATAGACCATTCTAGAACATAGAATCTTCTAGAACGTTTGTGGTGATGTCGTAATAGTCTTTCTCGAACATAGAGCATTCTGGGATGTTTGTGGTGATGTCATAATAGCACTTTCTAGAACGTAAAACATTCTAGAACCACCGTATGATGTCATTATAGAAAGTTATGGAACCTTCGTGATGTCACCGTATGATGTCACATTCTAGAACATTTGGGTCTCTATATAAACGGGCGGATCCTCAGTTTCTTGCATCTTGAAACAGCACTGAGTATGTCCAACGGGACCGAAAGTGCAGCGAGTTCTGGGGGGGAAAGAGAGGGGAGAGCCGTCGGTCGAGGATTGGATCCGTGAGATGAAGTCTCACTTCCGAGCGAGCAAGGTGCCAGCCGAAGACCAGGGGGAGGTATTACAACTCCACCTGAAAGGCGAGGCTAAGCAAACGGTGCGGTTCATGATGGAAGAGCCCTTCCCGGACTTAGACGCCCAGTTCAGGGTACTAGAAGCAACCTACAGGGACAAAGCCCCTGTCGGTGTCCGTCTGGGGGAGTTCTACGACCGCAAGCAGGCAGCCGGCGAGACCGTGAGACAATTTGCGTATGACTTGCAAGAGATGCCTCGGCGTCTACAGCGGCGGGCGCCCACACAGGTCCCAGACACCGCCACCCTGCTACAGGAGCAATTCGTTCTAGGCCTGCGAGACGACGGGCTGCGACGAGAGATGAAAACATTTTCCAGGGAAAAAGGGACGCTGACGTTCCCCAAATTAATGCTGGCAGCGGTCGACTGGTCCGAAGAGGAGGAGGCCCTGTCCACCGCTAAGAGGTCCGCCCGGGGCACGATACACGTCGCCATCGAGGGAGGGACGCAAACCCACCCTTAGCGTGTCCGCACTACAGGAGCTCATCCGACAGCTGGTCGCAGGCCAAGAACAGTTCCTCCGGTCCCTCGGGCAAGAGCGGGACGTGCCCCAAAGAAGCTTCGCTGGAAGCCGACTGAGGGGAGATGTGCCCTCTACCCCGCGTAGACTACCCCGCCGGAGCGAGGACGGGAGACTGATCTGTTACGCCTGTCAACAGCCCGGCCATATCAGCCGTGAGTGCCCATACGCGATGGGAGAGTCAAAGCACCGGGCCTGAGGTTCCTCTCCCACGAGTACAGGGTGCCCCCCACACAGCAGCCGGTGGGTCGTCCGACCTGGTGACCGCCGGACGAAGGGCTGAGGAGGGAGGTGTGATGGCGTGCCGTAGGATTCGCTACAAATGCGGCCGGCCTGACGGAAGCGCTGGTGCCCTGTCGCGCATCCCGATGCGGCCAGGACCAGAGGTTGTGCACACGGAAAAAGAGGACTTAGACGAGTGGGTCCAAAGGCACCACGAGCGACTGAAGGCTGCTGCGGAGGCCGCGGGAGCCACAGCTAAACATACGTCTCATAGACGCAAACGGATCTACGACCGAAAGTCCAGAGGCGCGCTCGTAAGGGTTGGAGACCGGGTTCTGTTGAGGAACCATCGACCCAGGGGTCGTAATAAGATCCAGGACAAAGGGGAACCTACGCCCTATCTGGTGGTTGCACAGAGCCACGAAGGGACACCTGTCTTCACTGTCCGGCCTGAAGAAGGGGGCCCGGAGAAGACTGTCCATCGGGACCAGCTCAAGCCCTGTACCTTTCCCAATTCCGACCGGGAAGGGCGTGCGCGGGTCCCCCGGAAGACTCCTACACGTTCGCGGAGCTCTTCCGAGACAGACGTGGAGCCCGCCGTCTATCGTCCTCGGGAACCGTGTCCCAGGGCAGGTAACCCACCCAGGTCCCCTCGGGTCGTCGCTGAGGTCGTGCCCGACGCGGGAGGAGAGGTGGAGTCGGACTCATCAGGAGAGGACGGCGAATACGGAGGCGAGGAGGGCGATGCGGGCGACCAACCTGTGGCTCAGGAGGACGAGGCCGCGGCCGACGACCTGTCGGTGGGAACGGACGAGTCCGACACGGGGTCTGAAATGGGAGGAGTCAGACCAGCCCGGCCACAGGGGAGCACCAGAGGTCGGCTACCCGCCCGGTATCGTCACGATTACGTGCTAAAGAGTGTGTTCGTCGAACAGTATTTGCACATTTTGAATAGTTGTGTGAAACTGTTGGTCTAAGGACCGTATACATGTGTGCGTTTCACTGGTGTAACTCCACTAAACTGGGGGTTGTGTAACTTGCATGGGGACTTTGCAAGTTTAAAGTAGGGGGAAATGTAGACACCTGAATATGTCTGACAATAATTCAATGTGTCTAACGCTAATTCCTTGCATTCCCTGTTTTCGCGAGGACGTTGTGTAACCGGCTGACCGCTCTTGATCCTCCCTACCCTAACATTGACACTTAACTTGCGACCTCTCTTTGATCCTTCCTATCCTAACATTGACACTGCATAGTGGGACAGGATACAGGTGCCACCAGGGGGAGCTGGTGACGACGTTGGGCAGGGAGATACAGGTGAAGAAGGATGGGCTCAGGGCGCAGCGCCGACGGAGGCACTTCCTCTTCAGCGTTTTCCACGAGCCAGTCCCACCTGGAACTCCGTGGGGTGAGCACTACTTATGTTCAGTGAAAGACTTCGGTCTAAAAGTTGTTAAATATTGTATGTTACATTCCTAAAACTGTGAAACGAGTTTGTAATGTAACTACTGTTGTTAATATGTACCTGTGCAGTTTTGTGGGAGGTTTGACTGGGTAAAATGCACTTTAATAGCATGTAGGAAGTTTGCACACACGTGCACTGGTAACATGGAGTTAATGGAGTCACGTCTTTTCTCAACCATAGCTCGTGCTGCAGATGTCGATGTGTTCCTAATGCTGCTGCATATTGTTGCCTTTGTAACCTAACAGGTATGTGTGTACAGTAGCTCCCATGTGTCCGTTTTGTATTCAATTGTGTATATTTTTCCAATGTAATTGTATGTATTAAAATGTGTCATTCTTATAAGAGAGTCCCACCTGGAACTCCGTGGGCTCGTGCTGCAGATGTCGATGTGTTCCTAATGCTGCTGCATATTGTTGCCTTTGTAACCTAACAGGAGGGAAATAAAGACCGTCAACAGTCACCCATGTCTGTCGTCCTTAACACAACGCCGTCAGAGTACACCGGTCACACTTGGTGCCGTTCGACCTCGGACAACGGACAACGCTCGTCTGTCCACCGGGGACGCTGTCTGCACGCCGCTTCTTCATTCAACTGGCTGTGCTGAGTACAACGTCGAACGTTAACGTGTGCGCATAGGATAAGCGCACATGGGATATTGGTTGTTTTTGTTTGATAATAATATGCTATAGATTGTAATTGTAAATATTATTGTAATGATACAGTAATTGGAAACGACACTAGTTGTACAAGACCATTGTATTTTTTATTTTTATTTTTTTCATCCGTTATGTATTGTGAATAGATAGCCTATGGTCTAATGTTCAAAGTTTGAGCAGTAACAAGTGTTGCTATCTAACACATGCCCACTGTAAATATAATTAGGAACTAATTTGTTTATATGGTTGGCTGGTAATGAGATATATATATATATATATATATAATTTTTCCCCCCCCCATCTGTTCTGGTAAATTGTGAATGGATAGCCATACAGTAGCCTACATGTATTCGTGTGTAGTCTAGTGTTCAAAGTCTGAGCAGTAACGAGCGGCCATTTAACACATTCACACATACTTTTCTTTTGTTTATAGCCCTCTAAAGCATTTTTATTTTTATTCTTGAACATGTCCGAAGCAGTAGCACCAGATCTGGAGATGGTGGGTATGATGCCTGTATATGGCAGGGGTCAGTCAGCTCTTATGTATGGGAGGGGAAGACCAGTGGGTCCTACAGAACTGGGTCAGTCAGCTCTTATGTATGGGAGGGGAAGACCAGTGGGTCCTACAGAACTAGGTCAGTCAGCTCTTATGTGTGGGAGGGGAAGACCTGTGGAACTGAGTCAGTCTACAGTTCGCCAGTCAGTGTTTGAAGCAGTGGGGCCAGTGGCCACATCTACTCCAATCACGCATGGCAATGATGCAGCCCCGCAACTCGCTAGGTCAGAGGATTTAGGCAGCCTCGTCACAGACCTTGCCATACAGATAGGAGAACAAATTGTATCTACTCTGCATGCCATGCACCAGACCAGTTATCAGCCCCAGGTCCCCGTCCCTGAGCCCCAGGTCCCCGCCCCTGAGCCCAAGGTCCCCGCACCCCAACCACAATGTTTTTCTGGGTGTGCAGACATGTCAAGGATGAAAGTAATAGTGCAGGCGGAGACTAAACCACCTCCGTTCTTCAGAGGTGATCGCACTGAGCCAGTCTCCATACATGAGTGGGAAGACATGATGCTAGTGTATCTGTCTAGAACGAGTTGTAAAACCGACAGAGACTTGTGTGATCTAGTGATGGGCAGGTTGACTGGTAAAGCTAGAGACATAGTGACGGTGTCACTGCGTAGCCGGCCTGAGTTGTCTGCCAATATGACCCCTGCAGCTGTGTTTGACATTTTAAAGCGTAACTTCAGCGAGCTGACATACTCCAGTATGCCCATGGCCGACTTCTATGCCATGGTTCCCAGGCCTAGTGAGGGAGTGATGGATTACTGGGTCCGGCTGAATAAAGCAATCGATGTTGCAGATGAGTGTCTACGTCACCGGGGTCGGTGTGTTGATGATGCGAGCGCCGAGGTCGTGATGATGTTGATCACGCACTGCCCATATCCCAGTCTAGCTATGTCCTTCCAGCTGAAGCCTGTGGAGCAGTGGACTGCAGCTGAGGTCCAGGAGCGTCTAGATGGTTACCAGAGAGACCAAAGGAGATCCAGTTCACGGGCACAGCAGGTTAACATCTCGGCATGCAGTCAGAGCCCCATGGCTGGTGGCCCATCCCCTCCTGTCCTGTATGGTGGGGCCCAGCAGTCTTCTGTTGTTGTGCAGTCACAGCAGCCTCCCTCCTTTGGCTCTTCTCATGAACAGCTTGGTGAGCCCCACAGGGTCTTAGCCGCAGCGCAGGCCCTCAGCCCTCCTACACCCATCTTAATGACTCCTGCCCCGGCGAGTCCCCCCTCTGTAGACCCTGGCCTTCATCAGGTGGTTGACTTGTTAGACCGTGTGCTCTCACTGTGTTCGGCCTCGCTGGCCCCAGCAGTACAGGCTCAGCCTGGTCAGCCGTCTCGCTCCCACATCCAGCCAAGTAATGGGCAGACGTACCACTCACGCAACCAGGCCAGACCAAGTCAGCAGAGTTACTCGCGCAACCAGGCCAGACCGAGTCAGCAGGGTTATTCGCGCAACCAGGCCAGACCGAATCAGCAGAGTTACCCGCACAACCAGCACGACCCATGCGAAGTGTGTCAAGACAGCAGGCATAACACTTATCAACACTGTATGCTCTATCGGCTGTGCCACCGCTGTTTCCGCCCTGGTCACTATGAGGACTCATGCCCTGGCATCTCCCAGCCATCAGCTGGATCAGCATCTCCCTCCAACAGACCCGCTCAGACCCATCCTGTCAATGCTGCCCCTTTAAACTAGCCAGCCCATGCAGTGAGAGGGATAGTATGGGCGAAGTGAATGAAACCCTCGAGAGAGAACCAGACTTAGAAGCCATCTATGTAAACAGCTGCAGATTACTTCCAGAAAACGAAACAGCCATCTTTGTTGGGTCACAGAGAGTGAACGGAGCTAGTGCACTGTTTTATGCTCCAGTGTTAGTCAGTGACAAGTACACATTGAGGGGGATGTTGGATTCTGGTAGTATGTCATGCACGCTCAGTGAGGAGGGTGAACAAAAGTTACAAACCGCTGGTGTTCTCCCTTGTGTCCAGCCGGCACCTGTGAATGTGGTGCTGGTTGGTTGTGGTGGCTTGACTACTCGACCAAAGTGTGTCTATGATTTGGAGATTGAAGTTTGTGGGTCAAAATTTGTGGTTCCTACGTTGGTTGTGCCAGGTCAGAGAGACGAGTTTATAATTGGCACTAATGTAATCAAGTCCGTTCTCCAAAGGCTGAAGTCGACTGAGAAGTACTGGGAGCTTGTGTCCTGCAGAAACAGAGACCCTGAGTGTGAGAAGTTCCTTGAGCTCTTAAGCTGCACCTCCCGCTGGTCGGGCCCAGACCCGCCCGGGGTGATAGGCACAGTGAAGCTATGCCAGGCGGTTACCCTCCTCCCTCAGCAGGAGTATCTAGTGTGGGGGAAGCTACCAGCCAGTGCACATGTGTCTCCTGGGAGTACAGTCATTGTGGAGCCCACCTCAGCGAGGTCGGCCCCTCGCAACATCATAGTGGGGAGAGTGGTGACTCCCATGTGGGGCGACCGCTGGGTCCCCATGAAGGTCTTGAACCCGACACAGAGCCCCATCACGCTCCGTCGTAATGCCAAACTGGCTGATGTCTCACCTTGTCTTGCTGTTGAAGATCTGTCCATCACTCAGGGCCTGTGTCAGCAGCAGTCTGGTGTCTCCAGCTCCTCCGCCTCTCCTGGCTCCTCGTTAGATGCTGAGCAGATGTTGGCCGACTGTGGACTGGAGGACGTGAACATCAAGTCATGTGATGTGTCTCCTGATGGAAAGAAGAGGCTAGCTGACCTACTGGTGACGTATCAAGATGTCTTCTCCAAGGACAAGCTGGACTGTGGAGAGGTCAAAGACTTTGTGCACCGTATCCACCTCTCGGACGACCGTCCGTTCCGCCTGCCCTTTAGGCGTGTCCCCCCAGCTGACTATCACAAACTGAGAGAGGTGTTGACTGAGATGGAGGTGAAGGGGATAATCTCCAAGTCGATGAGCGAGTATGCCTCACCTCTGGTCATGGTGTGGAAGAAGAATGGAGACCTCAGGATCTGTACGGATTTCCGCTGGCTCAACGCAAAGACCGTCAAAGATGCTCATCCGTTGCCCCATCAGTCCGACTGCCTTGCTGCCCTTGGTGGGAACGCTTTTTTTAGCACCATGGATCTGACCTCAGGGTTCTACAACGTCCCTCTCCATGTGTCTGACCGGCGGTACACTGCCTTCACAACACCACTGGGCTTGTACGAGTACAACAGACTCCCGCAAGGCCTGTGCAACAGTCCGGCATCTTTCATGCGTATGATGCTCGGCATCTTTGGCGACCTCAACTACTCCAGCCTCTTGTGCTACTTGGATGACCTGCTGGTGTTTGCGCCGTCTGAGGAGGAGGCGTTGAAGCGATTGGAGGTGGTCTTCTGCAGACTCAGAGTGAACAACCTCAAGCTCTCACAGAAGAAATGTAACTTCTTACAGAGGTCGGTCAGGTTCCTGGGTCATGTGGTCGATGCCAGTGGAGTCTCTGTCGACCAAGAGAAGGTCTCCGTCATCTCTGGCTTCCAGAGAGAGGATCTGATGGAGTCGGATGGCCGCACTCCCGCTCAGAAGAGAGTGAGATCCTTCCTCGGCATGGTGTTGTATTACCAAAATTTCATACATGGCTGCTCCAGTATAGCCAAGCCCCTCTTTGCCTTGACAGCTGGCCAGAAGAGAAAAGGGAAGACCAGTGCTGGTCGTACCAGAGCCGGTACGTTCCGGAAGCTGACTCCTGAGGACTGGACTCCCGCCTGTGAGACTGCGTTTGAGGAGCTCAAGAGGGCGCTCGTCGAATGTGTAGTGCTGGCTCACCCGGACTTTGAGAGGCCGTTCATCCTCTCCACTGACGCGTCGTTGGACGGTATTGGAGCAGTGCTCTCTCAAGTCCCTGTCGGGGAGGAGAAGGCCAGACCAATCGCCTTTGCGAGCAAGTCGCTCAGCCGCAGTCAAGCGAACTATCCTGCCCACAGACTGGAGTTCCTGGCCCTCAAATGGTCAGTGTGTTACAAATTCAGTCACTGGCTCAAGGGTCACAAGTTCACTGTGTGGACTGATAATAATCCACTCACGTACATCATGACCAAGCCTAAACTTGACGCATGCGAGCAGCGCTGGGTGTCCAAGCTGGCCCCTTACTGCTTCGACATCAAGCATGTGCCTGGGAGGCTGAATACAGTGGCCGATGCGCTGAGCAGAGATCCCTTCGTGAGGCCGCTCAGCCGGCGTCTCTTGACCGAGCCTTACTCCGCTCTTCTGGAGCAGGTGTGTGATGTGGAGAACAGGGGGGTGCAGGATATCTTCCGTCTGACATGCCAGCCCCAAGCTCTAGTGACCCCTTCTGGATGTGCGGTTGCTGATGTGTCCATGTCGGCGGATGAGACCTCCACGGTGCTTTCCTCCCAGGAAGACTGGGACTCTGCGCCAAGACACAGGGCAGTATCTATGGCGGGTCACCTGTCCACTGTTGTCACTGCCGACCACGACGCAGTCTCCTCCTTGTCGTTGGCCGATCTGCAGGCCCGCCAGCGAAAAGACACCACCGTCTCCAGAGTCATCTTTTACGTTGAAAGGGGCCGCAGACCCTCCAGACGCGAGCGCTGCTATGAAGATCAGCCCGCCTTGAGGATGCTGAAGCAGTGGGAGAGGCTCGCTATGCAGAACGGCATATTGTACAGGGTTACGAAGGACCACATGACCAGGCACAAGAGGTTCCAGTATGTTCTGCCTGAGTCCTTGAAGTCGGAGGCGCTGTCTGGAGTGCATGACTTGGCTGGTCACCAAGGTCAACCTAGAACGCTGTCTCTCGTACGTCAGCGTTTCTACTGGTATGACATGGAGAAGGATGTGCGGGGCCATGTGAGGAACTGTCCCAGATGCGTACTCAGCAAGACTCCAGAGCCGGCGGCCAGAGCCCCTCTGGAGAGCATAATAACCTCTGCACCACTGGAGCTGGTGTGCATCGACTTCTGGTCAGCTGAAGATAATAACAACAAGTCTGTGGATGTTCTGGTCATAACTGACCACTTTACAAAGCTGGCCCACGCCTTCCCCTGCAAAGACCAAACCGCGAAGAAGGTTGCTAAAAAGCT
This sequence comes from Notolepis coatsorum, assembly GCF_963971535.1. Lineage (NCBI taxonomy): Eukaryota > Metazoa > Chordata > Actinopteri > Aulopiformes > Paralepididae > Notolepis > Notolepis coatsorum. Next base: position 190,892,328 of record NC_140167.1, read on the forward strand.
GTGGGACAACTATTTCTGTGTGTATGGCTTCCCACAGCGCCTGCATTCGGACCAAGGAGCGAACTTCTAGAGTGAGTTGATGGCGGAGCTGCTGGAGTTAGCAGGGGTCACGCAGTCCCGGACCACTCCGTATCACCCTATGGGGAATGGTGGCACTGAGAGATTCAATCGGACCCTGGGTGGAATGCTGCGCTCCCTGCCATCGGAGTCTAAGCACAGATGGCCCCAGATGGTCCAGAGCCTGACCTTCGCCTACAATTGTACACAGCATGAGACGACTGGCTTTGCCCCCTTTTACCTGATGTTCGGGAGGGTCCCGCGTCTGCCAGTTGATCTGCTGTTTAAGAATGTGCTCCAGGACGAGGTGGTCTGTGACTATGATGCCTATGTGAAGTCCCTGGCGGCCGATCTCCAGTCTGCTATGCTGTTGGCCCAGAGGCACACCTCAGTGGAACAGGGGCATCAGGCTGACCAATACAACAAAAAGATGAAGGGCTTGCCCCTCTCGGTGGGTGATCGGGTCCTGGTGGCGAACAAGGGCGCCAGAGGGAAGCGGAAGCTGGCGGACAAATGGGAGCCGGACGTCTACACCGTCATCGCTTCCAGACCACAGTGGCACATATATCGGATCAGAGACCGGACTGGACGGGAGAAGACAGTCCACAGGAACCTCCTGCTTCAGGTCAACTTCCTCCCCTTGGACGGGTCATTTGATGATGAGGGTCTAGCCGCGGACAGCGACACCTGTGCGCCTGGTGAAGCCTCCCTCTCAGTCATGCCTGAAGCTAGCGCCTCAGACGCGGACAGTGTGGCGGCAGAGCCTTCCATGGGAGATGGACCTTCCATGGGAGATGGACCTGATGGGGGTCGCACCGCATCATGGGTGCAAGAGGAAGCCTCCCTCTCAGTCATGTCTGAAGCTAGCGCCTCAGACGCGGACAGTGTGGCGGCAGAGCCTTCCATGGGAGATGGGGATCGCACCGCATCATGGGTGCAAGAACAGTCTTCAGTGGAGAGTGAGGATGACGGGCTACGTCCGTATTCCCCCCAGGGGATGTCCCCTGCTCTGAGTGAGCTTCCAGTGGCAAGTGCCGCCAGTCCCCCACTGTTGCTTGCTCCACGAGTTCCCCCCCTGCTGTAGTCCAGTATGAGGACAGTGTTGTGTCCACACAACCAGGGCGTACTCCTGAGCTAATGAGTGTCAGTGTGCCTGGTCAGAGCCAGGGTCCACAGACCACTGAACACTACACGTCCAGGTTCGGTAGGGTCATCAAGCCAGTCTTTCGGCTGATAGAGACAATGGTCCAACTTGAGAGTATGATGGGCTTCGAGCCACAAGCCTCTATCAAACATGTGTGAGGTCAGCTACAGTGTTGTGTGTAGCACTTACAGCCTGATACAGTGTCCTTTGTGGTGATAAGGAGTAACAGTTTTATTTATGTGTATGTGCCCTCGTCATGGTATGGTCAAGTGTAGCTGGATGGTGTATAAGGCACCGTCGTTATCCCTGGAGGTATGGTGGGAGTTGGCCGCTCCTAGTGCCCTCCTGGCCTTTTATTAGGTGACAGGTATCGTTGGATTGTTCCGCAGTGTGTGGTTCTCATAGTAAGCTTGTGACTAGTGTGACACGAGGTAGGCACAGTTTTTTTTCTTCGATGTAGGTGTAATTCTGTGGGGTGAATGTAACAAGTGCCTTGTTGCCTTGTATAGATAATTACACCCCATCACAAAATACACTTTAATACATTCCACTAATACTCCTAAACGTTTTATTTTATTGATTTGAGTTGATTTCATTCCTTTCGTTTTGTTTTATTGCACTTTTGGGAGTTAAGGCTTTTATTTTGAAATCGACACCCTTACTTTTCCGGTCCTCCGGGACACGCATCTTGCCTGCTTTCTGGTGGCGAGCCAGTCCCACCTGGAACTCCGTGGGGTGAGCCTTATGTTCAGTGAAAGACTTCGGTCTAAAAGTTGTTAAATATTGTATGTTACATTCCTAAAACTGTGAAACGAGTTTGTAATGTAACTACTGTTGTTAATATGTACCTGTGCAGTTTTGTGGGAGGTTTGACTGGGTAAAATGCACTTTAATAGCATGTAGGAAGTTTGCACACACGTGCACTGGTAACATGGAGTTAATGGAGTCACGTCTTTTCTCAACCATAGCTCGTGCTGCAGATGTCGATGTGTTCCTAATGCTGCTGCATATTGTTGCCTTTGTAACCTAACAGGTATGTGTGTACAGTAGCTCCCATGTGTCCGTTTTGTATTCAATTGTGTATATTTTTCCAATGTAATTGTATGTATTAAAATGTGTCATTCTTATAAGAGAGTCCCACCTGGAACTCCGTGGGCTCGTGCTGCAGATGTCGATGTGTTCCTAATGCTGCTGCATATTGTTGCCTTTGTAACCTAACAGGAGGGAAATAAAGACCGTCAACAGTCACCCATGTCTGTCGTCCTTAACACAACGCCGTCAGAGTACACCGGTCACACATGTGCATGTATATATTTATGTATGTGTGTGAGTGTGTGTCTGTTATTGTGTGCATGTGTGCGTGCATGCATGTGCATGTATATATTTATGTATGTGTGTGAGTGTGTGTCTGTTATTGTGTGCATGTGTGCGTGCATGCATGTGCATGTATATATTTATGTATGTGTGTGAGTGTGTGTCTGTTATTGTGTGCATGTGTGCGTGCATGCATGTGCATGTATACTGTATGTATGTATGTATGTATGTATGTATGTATGTATGTATGTATGTATGTATGTATGTATGTATGTATGTATGTATGTATGTATGTATGTATGTATGTATGTATGTATGTATGTATGTATGTATGTATGTATGTATGTATGTATGTATGTATGTGTGTGTGTCAAGTCAAGTCAAGAGTTTTAATTGTCACGGCATACAGGTATACAATGAAATGCGGGTGGTCTCGCCCGCAACGATGTGCAATACAGTGGTACAACATATAATAGAATCAAAAAATTAAAAAACAACATTGTGCAGTGAACAGGTAACAGGTAACATGGAGTGACATCTCGGTATCTGTACATAGTTATTTACAGAGCATATGGGACATGCTAGTTAAGATGTGTGTGTGGGTGGGTGGGTGGGTGTGTGTGTGTGTGTGTGTGTGTGTGTGTGTGTGTGTGTGTGTGTGTGTGTGTGTGTGTGTGTGTGTGTGTGTGTGTGTGTGTGTGTGTGTGTGTGTGTGTGTGTGTGTGTGTGTGTGTGTGTGTGTGTGTGTGTGCGTGTGTGTGTGTGTGTGTGTGTGTGTGTGTGTGTGTGTGTGTGTGTGTGTGTGTGTCTGTGTGTGTGTGTGTGTGTGTGTGTGTGTGATGCAGTGTGTGTCTGCTATTATTGGTAGCCACTCTATTTGGAGACGGCATTGCTTTTTGTACCCATAGAGTAGATATAGTTTTACGGAAATGCTATTGTATCTGTTTTTTAAACATCATCTGTGTCAATATTGTATGTGTACGATGAATGCTGCACAGTCACAAACATAAACGTAAAGTCCCAATGAGCTAATTGCACTGTTAGTGTTTATGTCCTTAATGTTCTCTGTATTTATGTGGACATAAATAAAGCATCTAAAATGTGTGTGTACGTGTGTGTGTGTGTGTGTACGTGTGTACGTGTGTGTGTGTGTGTGTGTGTGTGTGTGTGTGTGTGTGTGTGTGTGTGTGTGTGTGTGCGTGCGTGCGTTTGTGCGTGGTGCGTGCGTGTCTGCCTGCCTGCCTGCCTGACTGCCTGCCTGCCTGCCTGCCTGCCTGCCTGCCTGCCTGCCTGCCTGCCTGCCTGCCTGCGTGCGTGCGTGCGTGCGTGCGTGCGTGCGTGCGTGCGTGCGTGCGTGCGTGCGTGCGTGCGTGCGTGCGTGCGTGTGTGTGAGTGAGTGAGAGAGAGAGAACCATCTTCCCGGTCTGCTGTCCTCAGTGATCTCCCTCTGCTCTCTGATTACAGTGGAGGAAATATGGTGTTTGTTGATACAGTCATTGTGTATCATGCATCTTAGTGAATGGTACCCAGACGCCATCCCCTATTACACAGAGTATCGTGACAGATGTAGCTCTGCAGTTTGACTGTGTGTGTATGAGTGTGCACATTCAAGTGTGTGCACAGAGCAAGTTCAAGTTCAAGTTCCTTTATTAGTTGTCATACAAAAGTACAGAATACTTTTATATAAAATGCTTCTTTCTAAGTATATATCTAAGTATAAAATAAGTATAATAAGTATACAATAGAAGTCAAGTACGTAGACAAAAGTGTTCAATATACAGTACATATATACAATATACAATGCAGAGTAGAAAAGTAACTGAGTTACAATACAATATACAGTACAATGCAGAAATGGGATGAGGTACAATTTAGGTACAATTTACACTGTGACTACAGTAAGGTGTAATGAGGTATGATTTGTAGTGCAAATTCTTTACCAATAAATATAAAGTGTGTTAATTGTCTAAAGTGGGTAAAGTGGGTGCTGCAGTGAGTTGTTTGTTTAACTCACAAGGTATGTGTAGGCGTATGTGTACCATACCACTGTGTGTGCCGGGAGAATGTTATGGAAAATTAAATTGGCATCTTGAGGGAATAGGCTGGTTGCGGATGCCGTGGCAGTTGGAAGCCCGGGCGGTTTTTCCGATCCTGTCCACGGTGTGCCTGCCGGTCACCTGCTCACAATTAGCCCTGGATATCTGCGCTCCTCTCTCCCCTCATGGCCCCTGCAATCACTGTCTAGGCCCGGGCCTCTTCCCTGGTCCTGGAGCAGTTAAGACACCCACACACCCACACAAACACACACACACGCACACACCCACGCACGCGCATGCACACACACACACACACACACACACACACACACACACACACACACACACACACACACACACACACACACACACACACACACACACACACACACACACACACACACACACACACACACACACATACACACACACACACACACACACACACACAGGCCTGAGAGGAAGGCAATGACATGCACACAGCGCTGAGCGGAGAGACTGACATATTTCTCTTTATTTTGCTTTCAAAGATAAAATGTTGAAAATGACAGCGACAAAAAAATATTCTGATTTCTTTCTGATTTCTCTGATCTGAAATCAGATAGGCTGAACTCACCGATCAATGAAGGGTAAACATATTTGATCTTTAAATCGGCCCGGGAGATTTGGATGGAGTCTTTGGAGCTGACAGCAGAGACCAATCAATTACAACGTTGAGTTGGTTTCCTCGATTCCCTCCGTCGAGCCTCCCGTGCATTGATTAGATCTGGCTCGTTTGCTCGGGTCTAAGGCGCTATACTGTATGAATCACCGCTTCATCTTTGTCACTCAGACCAAAGAAAATGACCACAGATTCCCTGAAACACAATGCAATTACACGGAAAGAGCTCTCACTCCACGGCTTGTGCGCTTTTGGAATGAACGCAGGTCTAAAACAGCACTATGGACCCATAGAGCTTTTGGCGACAGACACGAGGGAGATTTTTCTGGGCTCATTTCAACCGCAGCGATGGAGAACCAAGGTCTGGGGTTCAAGTTGACCGACTGTCTGGCGAACACTGCAGCAGGTGCTACCTGAAGCTGCCTGTTTCAAATCCTAATTTTTTTTTTTTCAATGGCTGGAAAGTATTTTAATGGGAAACACAGGGATGGATAATAAAGAATGGAGAGAGTTAAGGTCCCTGCTCTCCAGGACCAATTAGACGGTGGACTGTTTTTGTCAAGAATCTTTCAGCAGTGGTTTGGGGGAACTATAGTTTATTGCTCCAGGACACCTCTCTCTCTCTCTCTCTCTCTCTCTCTCTCTCTCTGGAGTCCTACTGATGGAAAGTAACAGTCTCCAAAGAGAGAGACAGAGATATGGAGTGTGTGTGTGTGTGTGTGTGTGTGTGTGTGTGTGTGTGTGTGTGTGTGTGTGTGTGTGTGTGTGTGTGTGTGTGTGTGAGAGGAGAGAGAGAGAGCGAGAGAGAGAGAGCGAGAGAGAGCGAGAGAGAGCGAGAGAGAGAGAGAGAGCAAGAGAGAGAGAGAGAGAGAGAGAGAGAGAGAGAGAGAGAGAGAGAGAGAGAGAGAGAGAGAGAGAGAGAGAGAGAGAGAGAGCATGAGAGAGAGAGAGAGCGTGAAATGTAGAAATGTAGTGGTTTGTAAGAATGACGCATGCGTTTAACTTGAAACCCCAGACATGTCGTCCCCCTCTTTTGGTAACAATGTCAGATATTATAGTAATAGTCCTTCCTGGTAAATTACCGGATAACATGTGCTCATTTGCATTGTCGTGAATTGTCAAAATAAAACATGTGTAAATCCCAAGGAAATGTACAATTATACCGGACGAAATGCTGTGTTAAGTGGGTGTCTGTAGCTCTGGCACAATGCCTAAGGCCACCGTTGTAAATAATGAGACATGAACCAACAGCCAAACCGAAGACGATGATTTTAGACATAGAAAGTAAATTCAGTACTTGTTTGATTCATTTACTTTGTGTTTATTGGACTGAATAAACACAGCTGTTTTATTCAAAACATCTCGTCCGTGCCTACTTTCTGCAAACGAACCCAATTGAAATGCAACAAACGCAGAGAGAAGGGTAATTCCACTATACGATCAGAGAGACGTTATACATTATGAATGATACTTCAGCATCCTATTAAGTGCAATCAGGGTGTTCATGACTGACCATGACAGACCCTGAACCTGACAGCAGGCCATGGAGAATAATCTCCCACTTGTCGCACACCTGTAGACGACGAGGTTATCCGCAGTGCACCACAGCATCCTCCACCTCCATCTACTACAGGTCTTTCAGGCACCGCGTGTGCGTGCATCCACCTTCCTGCTGGTGCAGCAGCAGCCTCAGTACGCATGGTCGAGGCCGAGGTAGCATCCCTGTGTTACAGCCTCGCCGGCAGGTCAGGGCTGAGCCCAGGAGTCTCGTGATGGCGTCACGTGTGCTTTCATTAAGTCCCCCAAACTCCGCCCTATCGTGTTCCGTGTAGCAGACCGAATGATTATCACTGGTCTTCGAGTGACTAAACATCCTATCAGAGCTGAGAATTTCCATTTTTGTCCCCTCCTCCCTTCTGCAGATGTTGATAGTTGTTGTCCATGGCGATTGAACGGGTGGCCGGGTGGACCTGGTGGAACTGCTACCCTGCTGCCTGAACACATTTGTATTAGAATTAGTATCGGGTTAAAGACAGCACTAGTGTCAGATAGTCTAGATGCCTTTTCGACTCTAGAGCACATCTCTGAGCGGACCACTGGTGTGAAGTAGACATAGGAATAGAATAGGAATAGACTTTACACAAGGTCCTGTAGCACAGTGGGGCTTTATGATAGTGTAAACTACTAACGAGACAAGTTAATCAGCACTTGCTAACAGATCTGACCCTTTAGAAAATAAATAAAATAAATAAATAAATGGTGCATTTATATAGCGCTTTTATCCAAAGCGCTTTACAATTTTGTTCCTCACATTCACCCATTCACTCACACACCGATGGCGGAGGCAACCATGCAATGTGCCAACCTGTACATCGGGAGAAATTAGGCGTTAAGTGTCTTCCTCAAGGACACATATCGACACGCTGCCAGGGAGGAGCGGGAATCCAACCGGGAACCTTCCGACTACCAGACGACTGCTCTACCTCCTGAGCCACTGTCGCCCCTTCAACTCAGCTGGTTAGTGCAGCCGCCTGTGGATCCTACGGCCCCGGGTTCATTAGTTCATTACCGTTACATTAGTGACAGTGGTGGGATCTCACTGCCCTGTGAATCTATATCCAGGTTTACATACTGTAGCAATGGGGGTGGGATCTCAGGGCCGTAATCCTTGGAAAAGTGCGTACGTGGACGAAAAGGACATGCAAGGATGCACTTCTCAGGCGGAGGTTGACTGTAAACTGCTGACGAGTCGGTCGCAGTCAACCAGCACACCGGGCGGACCCTTTAGCTCAGCTGGTTAGTGTGGCCAGGTTCAAATCGGTTATAATAGCGAAATGGTAATCACTCATTATAATGGGAAATGAATGTTAAGGCAATTACGGTGGTGTAGTGGTCAAACACTGTCGCCTCACAGCAAGAAGGTCCAGGGTTCGATTCCCGCTTGGGGACCAGGTTTCCATGATGCCAGTTACCCAGGTGGGGTATCTCCTAGGCCTTTCTGTGTGGAGTTTGCATGTTCTCCCCGTGCTCGCAAGGGTTTCCCCCCCCGATAAGATAAACCCAATGGAAAAACATGCACAACAACAAGATCGCTAACGCTGTGGCGTCCTTGACGAAGACGGACAGGAGCACTTGGATTGGTCCCCTGGTGCGGCTCACGTTGATGCCTGTCTGCTCCCGGCTGCCCTTGGGGGGGAAGGACGATGGGATAGGTTAATCGCATGCATGCATCGCATGCGTGCCGATTGATGACCTCTGAGCAGGTCCTAAATTATTATTACTAAATTATTATACATCCCAAACTGACTGTTGCAGTTTCATATTCCTTGGGTTCATCCTTGTTGCTTTTCCAAGTCCCTATAAACACAGCATGTATTTTTATTGTATTGTAATCAAATAGGGGTTCCTTCGAAAGCCCCTAATGTGATTGATTGTACCGCATAACTTTGAGAAGTGAAACCTTTTGTTTGCTGACACTCATTTTAAATATGAAGGACTTAAGTGGCATGCGTGGTATTGACACTGTTTCTGTTCTAACCCAGTCCAGCTGCGTGAGGAGCAGGGGTCAGCAACCTTTTTGACATGGAGTGCCTGTTTGAAATATAGTTGTAACTAGTGTGTCTCAACAATATTCCATGCATCGTAATTTTTTTCCCTCATAATCAGGTCTTTTTAATGATAATTTTTACATTATTACATCATTATTGTTATTGTTATTATTAACAATATTATTATGATGGTTGTATCAACCCTAAATCTGAGTTGGGGGGGGGGGGGGGGGGGGAATGCAGACAAACAGCTGCATACAGTGCGACCATTTCACTCACATTTGCCCATTCATTTTTGGACACATCACACACCATCGGTGTGTGTACTGTACGTGTGCTGTCATAGCTCCACCTACAGGCCTAATGGAGAACACCAGGAGAACACCAGGATGTGAATGGAGGGTGAATGGGAGGTATATCGTGTAAATAAGTTTTGATTGATCGCAAGACTACTGTAAAAAAATAAACAATAATAAGTTACCAGAACTTAAAAATATTGAGTTCAGTTACTGTGCATTAATGTTTTCAGTTTTCAATCCATAATAAGTTAACAGAAAAATAAGTACACAACCACATTATTTCAACCTAATAAAACTATGTTTATTGTCATTGTTTTAAGAACACAAGTTTACTTGGTAATACTCACATTTTGAGTAAAAAAATAATGGCTTTTAACATGTGCAATGTTCAATGAAATAGAAAAATAAATAATAAAATTTGTTGATTAATCCCACTGGTCACAATGGTGACCGTAATAATGTTTTTGTTATAAGGCTCTGCAAATGTTACTGAATGATGTAGCAATGTATTTCCAGCTAAATTGAAATAATAAACAAATAAAGGGTCTCAATTAAATATGTGGTAGTAAAAAGAACCGGTGGGAGGATTTCAACAAGATACATGCGACAACAGTGCAAAATATTTCACTATAATATTTCAAATTTTTTTTTTTTAATGCTGCCCCCTGTGCCTATGAAAATGCCCCTGCGTGCCTATGCAGGCATGCGTGCCTAGGGTTGCCTACCCCTGACCTAGAGGAAAACAAGATCCCCAGCAACCCCCCCTAACACTCTACTTAGAGGAAAACATCTCCTGCTTGTGTTTAGGGCTTGGGAAACTGACGTCAAATGTTCTAGGATCATTCCCATTTGCTGTGTGTGTTGACAGGTGGACTGTCGCCATGGGATATTCTCTCATTCAGACGCAACCTATGCTCACTGTCCCCCTCCACCCTTTCCTCTGACATCCTATCAGCTCTACCCCTGCCTGAGACCTTCTCTGCAAAACCTCCACCCTGCTTTCAGCCCTCTCAACCTCCTTTGACAAGCTCTGCCCCCTCGCCAAGAAGCCTGCCAGCCGCTCCACACCCAGACCATGGCTCACGGAGGCCGTTAGAGAAGAAAGACAGAGCCTGAGAGCGGCAGAGAGGAAGTGCATAAAGACCCACCTCACCAGTGACATCATTACTTATCATGACCTCTTGTCAGCATTCTCCAAAAACATTACTACTGCTAAAGCCTTTTTCTTTCACCATAGGATTGAGGCCTCAGCAAAGAACCTCCATAAACTGCCACTATGTCCTCCCCCCCGCCCTCTGTGGAAGACTTCTTTGAAAAAAAGGTAGAGAACATCCGCAGTTGCTTCTCCCAACCGCCACTCACTCAAGTGCTGAAACAGGAGCCAGGGCCCTCATTCATCAACGTGGACGTAGAATATGTTCTATTTCCACACGTAAGCACGGAATGTAGAACTAGTGTACGCACAGGGAAGTCGGGATTCATCACACGGTGCGTACGCAGGCTCTACGCTCCTCCGTAGAACTTTGTTCTACCGTCAATGCTCGTGCATGATTATCCATATATGGTGATGAAAGTGAGGAAACACCCCCCATGGGATGTGAAATAATGGACTGACCCGAGCGGAACTCTGAGAAACTCCACGAAGAATTCACTGCTGTCGAACCAAGAAGACACTATCGCGTATTATGGGATAAATAAAAGGCGGATTTGTAAACGGTGATGTCAGATATCAACGGCTCCCTAAGACCATTGCTGCAATTCTGCCTGGACAGCTCAAAATACTAATAAAGACCGTTCGTTGACCACTGTTTGGCGTTGGTTGTGTGTCATTATAACCGTGCTGTAATATGAATGCCTTTATTAGTTGTGTTCGATTGGCTATATGATTTTTAGAGGCATCTATTTTGTTGTCGGCTAATAAAGACCGCGCTGGAATATGACTGCCTTTTCCCGTGTTGTTTGATTAATACCCAGGGCCAGGGATTAAAGTTCTCCTCAATTTTATTCCAAATCGCGATGGATCTCCCGTCGATTTTCTACCTGCTGCATATGATTTCTAGAGGCATACTACAATCTATTTTGATGTCAGTATTGGGTAGCCTATATAAACAATAATAGAGATCATATACAAGAACAATGAATCTCACTGCATGTATGATGTAGCCTTTCAATACATGAACTTGAATTCCATCATGTTTGTGTGCGGGACTCACAAGGCTGTTGTTACAATGGGTGGTACCGGTACAGTAATAATTACAGTCCACACAATATCACGATCCATGCCATAGCCTATGTTCTATTAGGACATGATCTGTGACGACAAATGTTCTAGAATGTTTGAAGATATCATACTCTGACAGCATGCCTATGATCAACAAAAACGCGAACTTGAATCCCATCATATACATAGTCTGTCCACTATGGTGTCATTGCAATGCGTTTTCTATTCTTTCTTATACAGTAAAAAGGGGGAAGAACACTATATTCATATGACTTGTATTCTGCTTACAGCTTCGAAATTCCACTTGTTTCGTTTAACGTAAAGCCTTTTTAAATATAATCAAGACGTTCCCGTGTTTCTGCGGTCTGCGCAAAATAATAACGAGTTGAGCTTTATGATTTATGATGAATTGAAAATGGGGGACCCTGATGTAAACAAGACGAAAGTTGGTCTGCATCCCCAATTAACAATTGTATGTACTGAGCTGTACTGTACTGTACCCATTCTGCAATCTGTTAATAAACTTTCCAATCAATCAATCAATCAAGCTACGCGGAGCGCAGTCAGTCAGTAGCCTACACCCCGTATATTCCGATAACGCTATATAAACCATGCTGCATTCATTCTGAGAGAAAGATCTATTATTCCAAATGCTATTTATAGGGTTTTGACCATAATTACACTACTGTTGCTATTTTACAATGAACTATAATGAACTACGGTTCGTACAGAACATGCCAGTGTTATTATGCACAGAAGCTCATTTCCTTGTTGTAATAATATATTCTACCACTGGGCGTCAGGTAAGTGTGGTCTGACCTGTGCATAGATGTAAGCACGGAGTCAAGTTCAAATCGAAATTGATGAATCCCACTCTTTGCTTAGAAATGATCGTACGCACAGGGTAAGCACAGATCTGTGCGTAGAACACGTTGATGAATGAGGGCCCAGGTCTTTCATTCTGTCATCTTTCTCTCCCATTACAGATGCCGTGGTTCTGACACTGGTGACGTCAAACTGGCCCACTACATGCCAGCTGGACTCGCTACCCTACCCACTCATCCAGACCATCGCACCAGACATCCTCCCCTTCCTGACTGCAACCATTAACTCCTCTCTCAACTCCGGAGTGGTTCCCACCTATCTAAAACAAGCCAGAGTCACACCCCTCATAAAAAAAAGAAACCCTGCCATCTATCGCCCTGTTTTTCTTCCTCTCTAAATCACTTGAATGCACTGTATCAAACCAGCTCACTGTTTATCTATTACAGAATGACCTCCTAGACCCAAATCAGTCAGGCTGGTCACTCCACGGAGACGGGCCTTCATAGCGGTCACAGAGGCTCTTCACTTAGCAAGAGTGAAAGGCCTCTCCTCTGTCCTGATTCTCCCGGACCAGCAGCCTTCGACACAGTAAACCAACAGATCCTCCTCACATCCCTTGCAGGAATGGGAGTTTTAGGTTCTACGCCAGTAGCGGCTCGTGGATGCTTCGCCACTAGGGGCGCTATACCAAACATTTTGCAAACATGTACAAGGCACGCATTGGCGAATATTATCACCATTGCCATCGATCAATATATGATCAGTCAGTCAAATGCAACCACGTTTACAATAGCCCAACACAAACACGCACAGCTCTCTCTCTCTCTCTCTCTCTCTCTCTCTCTCTCTCTCTCTCTCTCTCTCTCTCTCTCTCTCTCTCTCTCTGTCGCTCTCTCTCTCTCTCTCTCTCTCTCTCTCTCTCTCTCTCTCTCTCTCTCTCTCTCTCTCAGATGATGTCAGATCCATTCAATAATAAACACATTTGTATGTCTCTTCATTTTAAACAAGTTACCATTTGTTACAAAGGGTCAGATTAAACCGAATATATATATTTATTACTTGAGATATATTGTATAATATTTGTATATCGTCTGATATCCCTTGTATATTCTTTGTACATATACACGGAATATCCCTTTACCTAGGTACAGGCCAGACCATAATATTCGTTCTCCTATTGGACAGCGATCCCCTAGGCGCCAACGGCCATACCCCCAATGTCTAGTTCAAAGTCACCGCTAAGACATGTCTCAACATGCCCAGGTTTGCGCAGTAATACGAGACAGAAATGAGGTTGGCACTAGATTATTCACCTTACATATAAATACGTCGCAGGTGGATACAGAGGCACTTAGCCTAAAACGTAAACCCAACAAGTTGAAGCCTTCACCACGATACAACGTGCTGTGAAGTGGGCCCTTTTTGCCCCTAAATAGAGCCTTGAGACCGCGTGCGAATTGATAGCTAAAGTGTCAGAGTTTAACGCTGTATCGTCGAGTTCGACTTATTCTATTATAAAGTAATAGTCTATTATGTATAGTGTATCGTGCGGCTACCGTTCTACAGTGACCAGCATTACCACCGTTTCATCGTACCGAGCTAGTGTGCTTATCCAGGCTGGGCGGCCTAACCTTGTGCCGCCATCCGAGGAGTCCTAGACGAGAACCGTGTGGATATGTACACTGGATAACCTACACCGACGAATGCAGAGCCCTTTTCGGCTGGATTATATGGCTTTGGTACTGTGGCTGCTGGAGCAGAGAACCGTCTACCCCACTACCGTGTGGGATCTACCCTGTGAGGAGCCCCGTCGAGCCCGCCTCTAGGACCCAGAGGCTGGCTAGCTTTCATCCATGCTGCAGTGCATACCGGAGTATAGCTGTTGCTTTGTCTAAGGACCAAAGGATTATTGCACCGTCTCCTGTACCTGGAGTCTCTTTATTCCTCATTGATCCAGACTTTTGCTCCCGACAATTCCTCTCCCCTGCTGGCTTACAACCGGAGGGAACCCCCTTAGTATCTCCAGCTGACCTACGAGTGTGCCTTATATAATTTTTATGCTACAGGTGGTATTAATTATCCCCATCGTAATATGCTCATGGACTTACGCTCTTGACCTATTTATGCACATTCTTCGCCATACAAGCGCGACCCTAATTCTCAATACTGTAATCTACTATTGCTGCTCTTCTAATAAATATTCTAAACAGGACTTTCTTTGTTAAGCCGTGTTATTGTGTGGGTGTTCATCATATATACCGTGTACTGTATGGCCAGTAATTAAAGTACATAACTCAGTAGTGGTTTAATGATACCATACTCTCAATACAGTCAGGGAATTGTACCCCTCAGTTACAATTGGTCCTTCGAGCCGGATGAATATCAGTGTAATATCTAAATATAATATTGATATTAACCATGGCCGGCGGTGAACACTCCACAAACGGCTCTCCTAAGCTAGAACGCCCGCCGCGCAGACGGCAGCCACCTCCTTACTTAGAGGACTACGCTGCCAGTCTACTACCTAGCTTTATACAGACGTTAAATGTGGAAAAAGCGGATAGTAAAAGCATGTCAAACCCTACCGACCAGGCGACCTTGCCAGTAGAGACCCTAGTGGGTTCTAACGTAACTGACCAAGCTCACGGGGGGGACCAGGAGGGACATGACATGACTATACCCCCCGACAACGTCAACGGGACGGTCCCCGGAGAGCTCCAGGATAAAGAAAGCGCTCCAGGGACGGAACCCGACCCACTACCAGAAGAGAAGCGCACCCAGGAGATAGACCTCCTCGGAGCGCGCCAGGAGAACGGATCTCCAACGAGCACTGTCAGAAGCCGATCACCTCCATCAGCGTCTTCCCCCAGCGAGGCGGACAAGATGCTGGCGCAGGCATTTATCGCCACCCTGGCAGCCTCCACTGAATGCGATCGACTCCAAGCACAGACGCTTAGCGAGCGCGAACATTCTTCCATGGAACAAGAGCGCCTCCGGGCGCAACAGCAGAGTGAGCGCGAACAATCTGCAGACCAAAGAGAGCGCCTTCACGCGCAACTCCAAGCGCAAGCCCTTAGTGAACGCGAACACTCTGCAACCCAGCGAGAGCGCTTCCAGGCGCAGCAAAGGAGTGAAGACGACCGCATACGCCTGGAGACCAGACGCCTCCAGACGGAAGAGAATATTGAAAGAGACCGCGCCGATGCCCAGCGCGCCGCCGCCGATGCACAGTGCGACGCCGCCAATGCACAGCGCGACGCAGCCCAAGCCCAGCGCGAAGCAGAGCGCGACCTCGCTCACATCAAGCGCGAAGCCGAGCGCGACCGACTACAAGCGCAGATAATGGAGCAATTGATTGCCAGGGCGACACCCCCTCCCTCCGCACGGAGCTCCAGGGCATCGTCAAGACAAGGGTCTAGGGCACCTTCCCCTACCCGACCAAGCGACCCGGAGCCCGGCCAACAGAAAGAGCCTATACACGTCTCCGAACCCCCTCCCCGACCGGTCCATGCGAGACCCAGCAACTGGGAAGAACCGGCCTACGCCGCCGAGAGACTGAATAGACGACTGCAAGATCTAGAAGACCTAGCAGAGGAAGAGGAAGAGGAAGAGGAGGAAAGTCAAGCCCACCAGCAGCATCGTACTCCACAGGACCAGGAGGTCCAGTACAGCCCAGACTTTACCCCAGAGGCCCTGCGTTACAGACCCCCGACTCAACTCAAGGGTGAGTTTGACGCACCGCCAGCCCCGAGGAACAGCACCTGGGTACCCGGGCTTTGGTACCCACCAAGTACCAGCCCACGACAGCACGTACGGGGAGACTCGCCCAGGAGGCCTCTCCCCCAACGCTCACCGATGTGCCAGCCATCCATGGCATCGTACCTTAGCACACCGACGTTCCCGGATTTCACACACGAGGACAGAGCACAGTACACGGAACTACGGATGTGCTTAGAGACTATGATGTCCGATGTCCCCGATGAGACGTACAAATATGCTATCCTCCTCAAGCACCTGAAGGTGCCCAGAGCGCATAATATAGCGCTGGCATATTCCAACTCAAGTACCCCATACACCGCGGCTCTAGTAGTCCTCGACCAACGTTATGGACGCATATGGGACTACGTGATACAAGAGATAAGGAACATTGACCGTCTCCCCCCAGCCACAGACAATCGCTCATTGGATGACCTCTCTATCAAGGTACAATCCCTGGTAGGGATGCTGGGGGCACAAAAGGAAAAGGGTAGGCACAAACTGTACGCTAACTCTAATGTGGAAAGGATATTAGAGAAGCTTCCTCCCGCCCGACAAGAGCGCTTCAGGCGGCAAAGAGACCACCGTGATCCCCACGGTCCCGAGCCATCCCTCCTAGAACTGGCCGACTTCCTCGCGAGAGAAGTCAGCAGCCTACGACTGGATACGTTCGTGCGGAGTGGACCAAGCCCCAGAGAGGGACCTCGGAGATCCAACGATAACCGCAGGCTGGTGACCGTCATGCACCAAGCCGAATCAGTACCGCGTAACAAGAACCACAGCACCCCCTCGACGAAAGAGAAGTGGAAGATTGTATGCCAGTACTGCGAGAAAGAACATTGGCTGTCACAATGTGACACGTTCAAGAAGATGACCGCCGACGAGGTGAGTCAATGGATAAAGTCCAACCGCCGCTGTTACCGCTGTGCGCGCAGGCATATGGCAGCCGAGTGCCGCTTGAAGAAGAGGTGTAGTCGGTGTGACGGAGCCCACTTGGACGTCTTGCATGACAGCAACAGGAAGAAACCCGCACCCTCAAGCAGCACCAGAGTAAGCGTCATGTATATTGACCCCGCCAGCAGCGGGGGCTCCCGGGTGCTCTTGAAGGTGGTCCGAGTGACATTAAGCTACGAGGACAAGGTCATGGACACTTACGCCGTCCTTGACGACGGGTCAGAAAAGACTCTCCTCCTCGCATCCGCTGCAGCCCAGCTGGGTCTGCGGGGGAGCGAAGAAACGATGACGATTCGTACTATAAGAAGAGACCTGAAGACGATAAAGGGTGAGCACGTCTCCTTCACTATCGCAGCAAGCGGGCAGCCAGAGAGGCGGTATAGGATCACTAACGCTTTCACCAGCCAAGACATAGGCCTGTCGCGGTACACCTACCCCATCGCCAAGCTGATGGATAAATACGTGCACCTGCGTCAACTACCTATACCGCTCATCGACGGCGCCACCCCGACCCTGCTCATAGGATCCGACCACGCACACCTCATCGTCCCGACGGACCGGGTCCACATTGGGCCCAGAGGCTGTCCAGCAGCCGTCGAGACCCGCCTAGGATGGACACTACAAGGCCCCCTCTCCAGGTCTCCCAACCGAACAGCAGCCACTCGCTGCCTCCACTCCAGAGTGACAGAAGAAGACACCACCCTCTTACAGCACGTCGAGAGGCTATGGACACTAGAGACAATGCCCTTTAAGAACGAAAAGAAACACATTCGTTCCAAGGAAGGCATTTATGCCATAGCCCTCCTCGAGCAGGGGACAAAGAGAGTCAAAGTCAATGGAGTGATGAGATACGCAACTCCACTCCTGAGGCGAGTGGGTATGCCTACCTTCCACGCCTCAAAAGAAGCGACGGAGCGATATCTACTGAACACCGAGCGGCGCCTAGCCAGAGACCCCGCTCAAGCCACTGTGTACCGCGCTGAGATTGACAAGCTAATCACAGCGGGACACATAAAGAGAATTGACATTCAAGAGGCCGATCAGACGACCGAATCATGGTACGTGCCCCACCACAAGGTCCACCACAACGGCAAGGATCGTATTGTGTTTAACTGCAGCTACCAGATCGGATCACAAAATCTGAATAAAGAGCTCTTGCCCGGCCCAACACTCGGCCCCTCTCTACTAGGCGTGTTGCTACGTTTCCGCCAGAACAAGGTGGCCATCAGCGGCGACATCAAAGGGATGTTCCTGCAGGTGCGACTAGTGGAAGAGGACAAGCCCCTGCTGCGGTTCTTATGGAGAGAGAGGATCGGGGATGAGCAACCATCCATCTATCAATGGGAAGTCCTCCCTTTCGGAACCATATGCAGCCCATGCTGTGCTACGTTCGCACTGCAAAAACATGTCGCAGAGGACCCAGCAGCTAACGAGGAGGTCCGACAAAGTGTAGAAAAGAGTTTCTACGTGGACAACTGTCTGCAAAGCGTCTCGACGCCAGAAGAGGCCGAGGCCCTCCTACTCAAGCTCCGTGCCTCCCTGATCAAAGGCGGCTTTGATCTCCGGCAGTGGGCCAGCAGCGACCCTCAAGTACTGCGCAGCCTCTCCCCAGAGGACAAGGCAGCAAGCAGCGAGACCTGGATGGCGACCATCCCAGGTGAAGCCCAAGAAATGACATTAGGACTAGTCTGGCGCTTCAAAACAGACTCGCTCCATTATAGACACACACCCCTGACCAAGGAGCAGGGAAGGTCGATTTCACTACCGACCACAAGACGGAGTGTATACAGAACACTCGCCAGACAATATGACCCGTTGGGATGTATTCTACCTTACACCACCAGGGAAAAGATGATTGTACGAGAGCTGTGGGACAAGGACCAGGGCTGGGACGACCCCATACCCGACCACCTTGCTTCCACATGGAGAGAGTGGGAAACAGAACTCAGCTCGCTCCCAGGTGTCAACATACGCCGCAGCTACAGATACAGCGCTCAAAACTCAAACCTCTACTGCTCCTCTACCACTCCTCCAACGCTGCACTCCAAACTGATTGTGTGACTCCTATTGTTCTTGACCAGACCAGATTTCACACCTCCACTTCCTCCCACAGGCTGGGCAGATTTTCATCTTACATTTTTATTCGTCCCAAATGTCCCAGCCCCATCGGATTTCTTAGATTTTTTCACTGTTTACTTATCATGCATTGCAACACTAATATATGGTCAGTACCCTAAGTCAGACTGCCCATATACAAATTATTTTGGGGGTCTGAGGGCAGTAGCCCCCGACCCCCTCCCTGGGGAAGCACTTAAGTTAAGTGCTCCCTTTGTTCACCCAGCCACCAGCCCCGGAAAATTAACACCTGAGTACTAGACTTAAATGGCACACAAGCAGCAACAAGCAGCAGACAAGCAGCAGACAAGCAGCAGAATTGGTTTGATTTTTGAGCGCTGCGTCTGTACTTCCCAACCACAGTGCGGCTGGAGACGTGTCAGATGGACCTGCACGTCTTCAGCGACGCCTCCGAAGTAGCCTACGGTTCGGTGGCCTACTTGCGGGCCCGAGAGGAGGGAGGAGAAATACATACCGCCTTCATCCTGGCTCGTTCAAGAATAGCCCCCCGCAAGCAACAATCGATCCCGCGTCTAGAGCTCTGCGCAGCCCTAGCAGGAGCGCAACTCGCCACGTTAATCCAACGTGAATTCACCATCCCGGTGCAAAGAACAATCCTGTGGTCAGACTCCATGACCGTACTCACATGGATCCAGTCCGATTCGTGTAGATACAAGGTCTTCGTGGGAGTCAGAATCACAGAGATCCAAGATTTAACAGAATCAGCATGCTGGAGGTACGTGGACACAAAACAGAACCCAGCAGACGTCATCACACAGGGAATGTCCCTGGATGACCTCACACGTCACAATCTCTATAGTGACGGTCCCGAGTTCCTCAAGCTCCCGGAAGAAGAGTGGCCTACACAAAATCAAATCAAATCAAATTTATTTATAGGGCCCGACAACACACGTTAATGTCCCCATGGGCCGTACAGGTCTTCTTTAAACAAGTCAAGAAGACAACATAACAATAAGTCAAGAACAGAACAAGAACACCATAGGGTCCAAACATTTTTTAGATGAATGCAAATAAATGAAAGAATGCAAGCACTCCCAGACATACCCCACGCGAAGGTAAGGAAAAAACTCACTAAAACCTAACAATAGGGGAAAAAAGCTCCACAGGCAATGTGGAGGAGAGAAACCTTAGAAGGGCCGTTCAAGGGGGGATCTCCCTTCTTAGATGTCGGTGATAGTAGTGTTGCAGACGGACAGTTGGTAAGCATGCACTCATGTGTGTGGTGAAACACAGATGAGTGCATGCAATAGCAACTGTACATTTTGAAAAATTAAAGATAGAGCTAATAGCGATAGCAACTGAACATTTTGAAAGATTAAAGATAGAGTTGATAGCGGATCTATTTGAGGCACAGGGGCGGCGCAAGAGGGTCACGTCCTCCCCGTCTTAGTCACGGGACATTCAACACTCCGGTCGTTGCTCAGGGACAGCCGGAGACAGGGGGAAGGGGGGTGGCGCAGAGAGGGTCGCGAACTCCCCGACATCATCGCGGGACATCCGGCACTCCGGTCACCACTACGAGACCTCCGGAGACAGGGGGGCACGCAGAGGGGGTCGCAATCTCCCGGCCTTCATCACGGGACGTCCAACACTCCGGTCAACACTCCAGGACAGCAAGTCACACCCACCCCACGGGAGGCTAGTCAAGAGGAGGCAGAGATGAAGAAATCTATGTTCTGTGGGTTGACGCACACACCAGTCCCCACAGATCCCAACATAGACGATTGCCCTACCCTTGAGAGTGCGCAGTTAAAGACATTCCTGTGGCACCACCCTGAGGTTCCCTCCACTACTGACATTAATGCAGCAAATTACGAAGAAGCAGAACTCCTTCTGCTACAGCGAGCCCAAAGAGACTCGTTCCCCGACGAGCTAGACTGTCTGCAGGGATCAAAGCCAGTCCCGTCAGACAGCAGACTGCTCCACTTGGCCCCTGAGAGCGACGCCCATAATCTCATCAGAGTGGGTGGTCGTCTGAGAAGGGCCCCAGACTTAACGGATGACGTCAAGTTCCCGATAGTTCTCAACAGCCGACACAAGGTCACAGAGCTCATCATAAAGAAATACGACGAGGACGTGCACCACGCCGGGGCAGAGAGAGTCTTCGCTGAGATCAGACGTCGCTATTGGATACTGCAAGGAAGAGAAGCAGTACGACGCTTCCAGCGGACCTGTCTAGACTGTCGCAAGTGGCGAGCACAGCCCAGTATACCCAGGATGGCTGACCTACCCCCCTGTCGCCTTCGACTCGGCGACAAGCCCTTTCACTCCACCGGTATGGATTGCTTCGGCCCGCTGTATGTGAAGAAAGGAAGAGGGACGGAGAAGAGGTGGGGTATTGTATTCAAATGCATGACCACCCGAGCGATACACATAGAACTCCTTCCAACCATGAGTACGGACTCATTCCTTATGGCCTTCCGGAGATTCACAGCGCGGAAAGGAAAACCGTCTATATTATTGTCTGATCACGGGACAAACTTCAAAGGCGGAGAAAGAGAGCTGAGAGAGAGCTTCCAAGCTATGGGCCCAGAACTTAAGACCCACCTCGCTCCCTCTCAGATTGATTTCCAGTTTAACCCCCCGAACGCCCCTCACTTCGGGGGAACTTGGGAACGAGAAGTACGTTCAATAAAGACAGCCCTGTACGCCGTGCTTGGGGCCCAGACCGTGGCGGAAGAAGTCCTCACGACAGTCCTCACGGAGATCGAGGGAGTATTGAACTCAAAGCCCCTCGGTTACGTCTCAAGTGATGTAGCAGATGTCGACCCAGTCACCCCCAACACTCTCTTGATGGGGCGGCCGGACCCCGCGCTCCCACAGACAGTGTACAGACCTGAGGAAGCAAACGGCCGAAGAATGTGGAGGTACAGTCAAGTATTGGCTGACAAGTTTTGGAACAGTTTCCTCCTCCACTATCTACCGTCTCTACAGACCCGCCAGAAATGGGTAAAAGAAAGAGACAATTTGACGGAGGGCACAGTCGTCATGATTATAGACCAGTCACTACCCCGAGCTATGTGGCCGGCCGGCCGCCTAAGCAAAGTGATCACTGGTGCCGACGGAAAGGTCAGAGCGGCAGAAGTGCTTGTCCAGGGACGGACATACACCCGACCCGTGGCGAGGCTGATAGAGTTGCCAAGGCTACCTGATTCCCTTGATGACGACCATGACCCACTGACTTTGTGAATTGCCCTACTCCTCACAACGGACATTGAGTAGTGGACAAGGCGGTTAATCTGTCTCTGCTTATCTAATTAGGTGCGGACTAATTAGGAGGTGGCTGTTACAAAGGGTCAGATTAAACCGAATATATATATTTATTACTTGAGATATATTGTATAATATTTGTATATCGTCTGATATCCCTTGTATATTCTTTGTACATATACACGGAATATCCCTTTACCTAGGTACAGGCCAGACCATAATATTCGTTCTCCTATTGGACAGCGATCCCCTAGGCGCCAACGGCCATACCCCCAATGTCTAGTTCAAAGTCACCGCTAAGACATGTCTCAACATGCCCAGGTTTGCGCAGTAATACGAGACAGAAATGAGGTTGGCACTAGATTATTCGTCGCAGGTGAATACAGAGGCACTTAGCCTAAAACGTAAACCCAACAAGTTGAAGCCTTCACCACGATACAACGTGCTGTGAAGTGGGCCCTTTTTGCCCCTAAATAGAGCCTTGAGACCGCGTGCGAATTGATAGCTAAAGTGTCAGAGTTTAACGCTGTATCGTCGAGTTCGACTTATTCTATTATAAAGTAATAGTCTATTATGTATAGTGTATCGTGCGGCTACCGTTCTACAGTGACCAGCATTACCACCGTTTCATCGTACCGAGCTAGTGTGCTTATCCAGGCTGGGCGGCCTAACCTTGTGCCGCCATCCGAGGAGTCCTAGACGAGAACCGTGTGGATATGTACACTGGATAACCTACACCGACGAATGCAGAGCCCTTTTCGGCTGGATTATATGGCTTTGGTACTGTGGCTGCTGGAGCAGAGAACCGTCTACCCCACTACCGTGTGGGATCTACCCTGTGAGGAGCTCCGTCGAGCCCGCCTCTAGGACCCAGAGGCTGGCTAGCTTTCATCCATGCTGCAGTGCATACCGGAGTATAGCTGTTGCTTTGTCTAAGGACCAAAGGATTATTGCACCGTCTCCTGTACCTGGAGTCTCTTTATTCCTCGTTGATCCAGACTTTTGCTCCCGACAATTCCTCTCCCCTGCTGGCTTACAACCGGAGGGAACCCCCTTAGTATCTCCAGCTGACCTACGAGTGTGCCTTATATAATTCTTATGCTACAGGTGGTATTAATTATCCCCATCGTAATATGCTCATGGACTTACGCTCTTGACCTATTTATGCACATTCTTCGCCATACAAGCGCGACCCTAATTCTCAATACTGTAATCTACTATTGCTGCTCTTCTAATAAATATTCTAAACAGGACTTTCTTTGTTAAGCCGTGTTATTGTGTGGGTGTTCATCATATATACCGTGTACTGTATGGCCAGTAATTAAAGTACATAACTCAGTAGTGGTTTAATGATACCATACTCTCAATACAGTCAGGGAATTGTACCCCTCAGTTACACCATTCATTGTCTGAGTGGTTATGCCCCACACGCGGCGAAATTAGAGAGAGAGAGAGAGAGAGAGAGAGAGAGAGAGAGAGAGAGAGAGAGAGAGAGAGCGAGAGAGAGAGAGAGAGAGAGAGAGAGAGAGAGAGAGAGAGACTCACTGTTTAGTTGACACGTCCAGGGCAGGAGGGCTTGCCTTGATAAAGTGTATAATCCACTGTTGATGTATTCCAGACCACTGTCCACTGTGTCCAGACTGCATCCGCCATATAGCTTGTTAGCCAAGTGTTAGCTTGTTAGCAGCACCACACAACACAAGTACTTCATTCCTTTGTCCATTTCCGCGTCGAACAGACTGCAAACTACCTGGCGTTCTATCGCCATGCTCTAAGACAAACTCTAACCTTAACCAACTTTGAAAGAATGCCTAAGCTTAACAGTCTAAAGAACTTGCAGTCACGGCATGCTCTAAGACAAACAGCTGCATGCATCTCACAACAACACAACTATCTCTACCACCAACGGACCAACCTAGGAATAAGCTAGAATTGGAACATTAGAAATTGGATTCGGCCAATCAGAGATCGTCTCTGTGAAATTCTGCTACGGAAAAAAATACTGGCGTCGGCCAATCAGAGAGCGTCTCCGCGAAATGCGGCTACAGAAATTCTTGACGCTACTGGCTAGACCGCTTCAAATCGCGCCCGGATTCCAACATAATAGTCATATTTCAACGCACAACGCGTTACGCACTGATTGGCTGTGACGGATACAGCGATCAAACCGTGACGCGCACTCAGAGCGCTATCGCGTCTAGCCCGGGCCGAGAAATACAAAAAAATTATAAAAAAAAAATAAAAGTGAGTCACTTCCTGTTCAAGAAAACTTTTTTTTTTTTTTTTTTTATATAATAACGTTATATTGTGCATTGGAAACACAAACATACTTAAAATGAGTAAATATTATTAATTTTAAACATGTTTATATTATTTATAGGGCTATAAAACAAAAAACTAAACACTTATTTTTCTTCTTCTCTCATATAACCAGGGTAGGGCCTGAGGGGGGGCGGCGCCCGAGCGCCCCTAGTGGTAGAGCCGCCACTGTTCTACGCTGGCATGGCTGATACCTTGATGACCGCTCCAAGTATCATGGAGAGGCACCCTGTCGCCCCCTACAGATGGGTTTAGATCAGGGGTTCCCAAACTTTTTCAGCTCGAGACCCAAAAGAGAAATTTGGTGTTTCCCCGGGACCCAAACTTACAAAAATATACATCATGAATTTCCATAACATACATTTATAAACTACTGATAAAGAACACAACAAACCATGAATTTCAAATGTATATGAAATGTATTTATTTAATTATAAAAGTACATCACAATCAGAGTGTAATGTTAAGTTTCTCACCACCTCATAACATATCATATGTACATACAATTTTGTAACACTTTTAAATGAACAAACATGTTCTACTCTCCTTTCTATTTCTCACCCTGTAACTGAGGGGTACAATTCCCTGACTGTATTGAGAGTATGATATATTAAACCACTACTTAGTTATGTACTTTAATTACTGGCCATACAGTACATGAATATATATGGTGAACACCCACACAAGAATACGGCAATGACACATAAAGTTCTATTTGGAGGGTATTTATTATTATCAGAGCAAGCAACGTTAGGTTACAGATTGAGAATTATACTCGCGCTTGTAAGGCGAAGAACACACGTAAAGTAGGTCAAGAGCGTAAGTCAATGAGAATAGTAAGATGGGTCTAAACTGACGCCACCTGTGGCATAGCAATTACATAAGGCACACTAGTACCAGCTGGAGACACTGGGGGGTTCCCTCCGGGTGTAAGGCCGGCAGGGTAGAGGAATGTTCGGGTGCAAAGTCTGGGTCAACGAGGAATAACGAGGTTCCAGATACAGGAACCAGTGCAGTACTCCCTTGATCGGTAGACAAAGCAACAGCTATAATCCAGTATGCTCGACAGCATGGATGAAAGCTAGCCAGCCTCTTCCTAGAGGCGGGCTCGAGTGATGCTCCTCACGGGGGGTAGATCCCACACGATAGTGGGGTAGACGGTTCTCTGCTCCAGCAGTCACGGTACCAAAGCAATATAATCCAACCAGAAAAGGTTCTGCAGTCGCCGGTGTAGGTTCTCTGGTGTACATATCCAACGGTTCTCGTCTAGGACTCCTCGGGTGGGGGCACGAGTTTAGGCCGCCCAGCCTGGATAAGTGCACTAGCTATATACACGACGAACCGGTGGTAATGCTGGTCACTGAAGAACGGTAGCCGCACGATACACTATAAATGATAGACTATTACTTCACATTAGAATAAGTCGAACTCAACGGTACTGCGTTAAACTCTGACACTTTAGCAATCTATTCGCACGCGGTTCTTAAGGCTCTATTCAGAGGCAAAGTTGCCCACTTCACTACACGTTGTCTCGTGGTGAAGGCATCAACGTTTTAGTGCTAAGTGCTGCTGTATCCACATGCGCCGTATTTATACGTAAGGTGAATTATCTAGTGCCAACCTCAGTTCTGTCTCGTATTACTGTGCAAACCTGGACATGTTGAGACATGCCTTGGCGTTGCCTTTGAACTTGCCATTGGGGGTATGGTCGTTGGCGCCTAGGGGTCGCTGTCCAATAGGAGAGCGAATATTATGGTCTGGTTTGTACCCAGGTAAAGGGATATTCCGTGTATATATACAAAGAATATACAAGGGATATCAAACGATATACAAATATTATACAAGGGATCTCAAGCAATAAATATATATATTCGGTTTAATCTGACCCTTTGTAACAGCCGCCTCCTAATTAGTCCGCACCTAATTAGATAAAGCAAAGACAGATTAATCGTCTTGTCAACTACTCTATGTCTGTTGTGGGGAGTAGGGCAATCTACAAAGTCAGTGGGTCATGATCGTCATCAAGGGAGTCAGGGAGCCTTGGCAACTCTATCAGCCTCGCCACGGGTCGGTGTATGTCCGTCCCTGGATAAGAACTTCTGCCGCTCTGACCTTTCCGTCGGCACCAGTGATCACTTTGCTTACGCGGCCGGCCGGCCACATAGCTCGGGGTAGTGACTGGTCCACGATCATGACGACTGTGTCCTCCGTCAAGTTGTCTCTATCTTTTACCCATTTCTGGCGGGTTTGTAGAGACGGTAGGTAGTGGAGGAGGAAACTGTTCCAAAACCTGTCAGCCAATACTTGACTGTACCTCCACATTCTTCGGCCGTTCGCTTCTTCAGGTCTGTACACCGTCTGTGGGAGCGCGGGGTCCAGCCGCCCCATTAAGAGAGTGTTGGGGTGACTGGGTCGACATCAGCTACATCACTTGAGATGTAACCGAGGGGCTTTGAGTTCAATACTCCCTCGATCTCTGTGAGGACTGTCGTGAGGACTTCTTCAGCCACGGTCTGGGCCCCAAGCACGGCGTACAGGGCTGTCTTTATTGAACGTACCCCTCGTTCCCAGGTTCCCCCGAAGTGAGGGGCGTTCGGGGGGTTAAACTGGAAGTCAATCTGAGAGGGAGCGAGGTGGGTCTTAAGTTCTGGGCCCATGGCTTGGAAGCTCTCTCTCAGCTTTCCTTCTCCGCCTTTGAAGTTTGTCCCGTGATCAGACAACAACACAGACGGTTTTCCTCTTCGCGCTGTGAATCTCCGGAAGGCCATGAGGAATGAGTCCGCACTCATGGTCGGAAGGAGTTCCATGTGCATTGCTCGGGTGGTCATGCATTTGAATACAATGCCCCACCTCTTCTCCGTCCCTCTTCCTTTCTTCACGTAAAGCGGGCCGAAGCAGTCCATGCCGGTGGAGTGAAAGGGCTTGTCGCCAAGTCGGAGGCGACAGGGAGGCAGGTCAGCCATCCTGGGTATACTGGGCTGTGCTCGCCACTTGCGACAGTCTAGACAGGTCCGCTGGAAGCGTCGCACTGCTTCTCTTCCATTCAGTATCCAATAGCGACGCCGGATCTCAGCGAAGACTCTCTCTGCCCCAGCGTGGTGCACATCCTCGTCGTATTTCTTTTGTATTTTATTTTTTTATTCTTTTTTAAACAAACATATAAACAAACATGACAACACACGATAAGATATACAAGCATTAATTGTCAGGGCACATCCAATGTGATCACCTTTTGGTTAGTTGTTTTATATAAGATATACCCATAATACCTGTTATCTAAAAAAAAAACCTACATACATATGCTCAGCTCGAACCCCCCCCTCCCGGACCCCACCTTGAGAAGTACCTCCACTATCCCTCGCACCTAACCAGACACTACCATTATAAGCTAGCTTTTATTCTCTCCACCACTTCTAACCACATTGACATTTTGGATTCATTGAGACCCAGAATTCTTGCTGTAGATATTTCATGGTAAATTACATCGAGATATGTAAGAAACCAAACTTTACGGCACATTTTTTCCGGTTGAAACCAGCGTGATGCGATCAGCTTTTTGGCTACTGTGATACCCGATAAAACCAATCTCTTTAGCTGTGGATTCACTGCAAACTCAAAAACATCATTCAACAGCAATACCGAGGGGTGTACAGGTATATTCCAAGATACGAGTTTTGATATTTGTTGGGTCACATCTTTCCAGAATGCCTTAACTGGTGAGCAGTCCCAATACATGTGCATAAATGTCCCTTCGTCCCCATTTGTACATTGGGTGCATTTGGAATCTTGTTTGAGCCCCATTCGGCACAGTCTTATAGGAGTCAAGTATGTCCTGTGAATATAGTTAAGATTGATTTGTTGATGATCCGGGTTCCTTGATGTAAGTCGGACATTTGCCCAGGCTCCTTGCCAATCAAAGTCATTTTCCAGGTCTGGTATATCCCTCCTCCAGACAGAGTCAAGTTGGAGGGTTTCATACGAGGACGTTAGTAATTGATGATAAAATTCTGAAACAAAACCTCTCGATGTCTCTCTTGAGTAGAAGAATTTGTGGTATCTGTGGTGTTCAATTGGTCTGTCTAATGGAACACCGTGAGACTTCAAACATAGCTCTAACTGTTTGTGAAAAAGCCATGTGGACTTGGTGAGATTAAATTTTTTGCGTATTTCTTTATCACTACAAAAACCCTGTTTGTTAAAAACATCCCCTAATGAGTGTATGCCTTGCTCTTCCCATATAGGGAATCTTATAGGTCGTTTTCCAATTAAGAGAGCATTGTTATTGAATAAGGGAGTATGATTGTGCCATTCTTGTGGGTTAGGATTTTTTTTTTGTGATTCACGCCATATCCGGATCGCATGAGTAATTATGGGGCCAAATTTTCGTTCACAGTGCTTGATTGGTAGTTTAGTGTATGCTATGTCCTTCAGTCTATGTGGGGCTACTATGTTTTCTTCTATTTTTCTCCAAGATGCTAATGCTTGGGAGTCAAACCATGTTGTCAATGGACTTAATGAGTACGCCTTAAAATATAGGAAAAAATCTGGAAATGCCATGCCACCATCTGCTTTATTTCTCTGTGCGGTGGATCTTTTTATACGTGGTGGTTTGTTATTCCAAATAAATTTGTATGTGGAGGAGTGTAATCTTTTCCAGTAACCCTCTGGAGGGGGTAACGGTAGCATTGAACAGAAGAAGTTGATTTTAGGTAGTACATCCATCTTAACTATTGATATCCGTGCTTGTACTGTGTTCTTAAGTTTTGCCCATCTATCAAGGTCGTCTTTGATTTTGTTTTGGATTTTTGTGTAGTTGTGCTTCACCGTTTGTCTTATGGTAGGGAATATTTCCACTCCCAAGCATCTGAAATGTTTTACCATCGGTATCTGTCCTGGGAGGGTTGTATCTTTTTTTGCAGGGGTGTTAAGTGGAAGGAAAGCCGACTTCGGCCAATTTATCTTAAATCCCGATAAATCACCAAAGTCCTCAATCAACTTGAGCAGATGAGGCAATGTGGTGTTGGGGTTTTTCATGAACAATATTACATCGTCCGCATATAAACAAATTTTTTGTTGTGTGCCCTTGATTACGATAGGTTCTATGGATTGGGATTGTCTTATATATTGTGCTAAAGGCTCTAATGATAGATTGAACAGTCCGGGACTAAGAGGACAACCCTGTCTGGCAGAGCGTGATACCGGAAATATTTCAGAGATGATTGTGCCTGTTGTAATCATGGCCGATGGGTCTTTGTATAATACTTTAATCATATCGATGAATCCTTTTCCTAACCCCATCCTTTCTAGCACTGCCCACAGATACGACCATTCCAGCCTGTCAAAGGCCTTCATAGCATCCAGGGACAGCATCGCCTTAGGTATGGTGTCCTCCTTGTCGGCATCAAGTACGTGCAGTATACGTCTTATGTTCTCAGTGATCAGGCGGCCTCCTATGAAGCCAGTTTGGTCCGGGTGAACTAAAGACGTCATATGCTTTTGTAATCTGATGGCTAATACCTTAGAGTACAGTTTGATATCTGTTCCGAGGAGGCTTACAGGTCTATAACTACCGCACTCGTTGGGGTCTTTGTCTTTTTTAAGGAGGACTGTTATGAGTGCAATATTGTCAATTTTATGGAAGTTCCCCTCCTTGACTGAGTATAAGATCATATTTAGTAATAAGGGGCCAATTATGTCCCAACAAGAAAGGTACATTTCTGATGGGAAACCGTCTCTTCCTGGAGCCTTACCACTTTTCATTGCGGTTATGGCCTTCTTGAGTTCCTCTAGTGTGATCGGTATTTCTAACTGTTTAGCATCATCCTCTGAAAGTTTAGGGAGAATAATTTGATTAAGAAATGTGTCCATTTTGTTTTGATCGAAGGTCATTTCTGATTTATATAAATCGGAGTAGAATACTTTGAATGTATCGTTTATTTTTACAGGATCTGTTACAAGTACTTGTTGTGCTCTAATGGTAGTTATATCTGCAAATGTTGCATTAATTCTTAATCGCATGGCTAATAGGTGGCTGGGTTTGGAACCATGGGAGTACTGCTGTTGTCTTGTACTGCGTATTTGTATTTCCGATTGTTGTCTGTATATGTCATTGATCTCTATTTTTAGTACGTTAACTTGATTTTCTAGTCGAGTTGAGTTGTTGTATTTCAGAGAATTAAATAACGTTGAGTAAAGCGTTTCCAGCTCATCCAGTTTTGTGCTTTGATTCTTGCGCATTTTGGAGGAAAAGCTATCCGTGAAGTCTTTGATCATTCCCTTTACCGACATCCATATTATTCTGGGGTCTTGCACCGAGTTTGCATTCTCCCGTTGGAATACTATAAGAGCTTCTTTGAGTTGTGTAATGAATTCCTTGTTGTTAAGCAGCAACGAGTTAAATCGCCATCTTGGGGCTCGGGAGGATAGTATACCAAATGTACCTTTAAGGAGTAAATAACAGTGATCTGATAGTGCGTTGGGTATCATTTCCACTTCATAATTATCAAATAGTCTCTGTGATGCAAAGACATAATCTATTCTGGATAGTGTCTTATGTCTCGCAGATCGACAAGAGTACTTTCGGGTCGTGGGATTAAGTAACCGCCATAAGTCCTTTACACCTGTAATCTTTGACCAATCCTTTAATGCCTTCGATGAATTCTTTTGTTCGCTGGAAAAGGCGAGGTAAGATTTGTCTATCCTTGGGTTCCAGATGGCATTAAAATCTGCTCCTATTATAAATGAGTAATCGGGAATGTCTAACATTGCATTGGTTAGTGTAGTGAAGAAATCTTCTTCGTACAAATTTGGGGCGTATACCGCTATCAACGCTATTTTCCTGTTTTTATGTTCAATCTTAGCTATAGTTATCCGACCTTCTACATCAGACCATACTCCCTTTAGTACAATATTCAACTTACGTTTAATGACTATTGCTACACCCCGAGTTCTCGTACCAATAGAGGAGTGACTGATATTATGGTATATGTTGTCCGCTAATTTACCTATGTCTTTCCCTAGAATGTGTGTTTCACTTAGCAGAGCAATGTCCACATGTTCTTTTTCCATCAGTGTGAGCACGCTTTTGCGTTTGAGTTGGTTATTTATTCCCCCGGTGTTCCATATCATTATATTCAAACTAGCCATAGTCTATACATGTTGCATTGTAATTTTTGGTAATGCTTCTAGAGTGCGAGGCAATAATAGATATACATCCCACTAGTGAGGTCCCGTTGAGAGCCGAGCTTAAAAACATACATATATACAAATAAAAATCCCCTACCCTTCCCTCCCACCGAGAGTCGTACAGGATTGTGTTCCATGAACACAACCTTTGCGTATGACTCTCTCCCTTGCACCACCGGATATCCCAGAATGATCCAATTATCCTTAACATTCCTATGTATACCATAGGATCTAACACTCTAAATTCTACCATAAGTAGAATGTCGACTGTGGCTTGGCCACTTACCCGTAAAAAATAAATGAATAAAAATTTAAATGAGATAAACTAAAAATAAAGACCAAAAATAAGCTTCAATTGTCATGCCTTAATCACTTACATTTTATATGAACTTGTAATTTATAGTAATTTATAGTAACCCATGAATAATATGAAGGTATTGAACTGAAGAGAGAGCCTCAATAAATCAGAGAGAGCGGATGAAAAAAAAAAAAAAAAAAAAAAAAGTAAAAAGGAAGAGAACATTAACTTAGATCTTAAAAGAGCATTGCTATGCTTAAACATCTAAAGTATTAATTGGAGAAGTAGTGAAATTATTTCCCATTAATAAAAAACAATTTTTAAATACGTATACGCAGCATTTCCCCCGACCGGGGTGGGCGATGATCGTTGTGTAGAGTGATCTTTCAGCCGGCCGGCTATGATGGCTCTGTGGTTCTGCATCTAGATAGCTGTTGATTATTCCCCCGAGGGGCTTCTGGTAGAATGAATGACCACGTATTGCTGATATTCCAGAATGCTCCATATATCAAAGAATGCTTCGATGTTCTAGATTAATCCAATATGTCATTTTTACATTGTCTGAATGTTCCAGTATGTTCTGGAGTGTTCCAATCTTAAATCCAATATGTCCGCAATAATATACACGTCGGGGAAAGCATTCAAAAACTCTGAGCACGTAGGTCTCTCTGTCCCAAATCCTCGGTTATTAAAGGTTGTACTATATGGTGACCTTGCATAACTGAGATTTAAAAGGCCATTTATACACTATTCTGCTCCTGTTCAGACAGGAATTTGGCTGCCTCTTCAGGCGAGTTGAGGAGAACCTTTGCTCCTTGTTTGTCGACGACGCGAAGTATTGCAGGGTATATTAGTAGGGGTCTGTATTTCCCCAAGTATAGTTGAGACATCACCGTCTTGAACTTGGCACGCAGTTCCACTACTTCACGACAATAATCTTCAAAGCAGTGTATTGGTACCTCCATGTGTTTCAGATTGCCTTTCATCCTGCGAGTTTCACGCATAATCATTTCTTTTATTCTGACTTGGCGCAGTATAACTAATATCACTCTGGGCTTAGCGTTATTGCCAATGGAGCGGGGACCCAATCTGAAGCACTCATCCACCTCCGGTATTTTAGGAAGGATTCCTGTTCCCAAGATTTTCTGTAATTCTGTGGCAAACTCTTCAGGGTTTTCACATCTCACTGATTCGTCCAGACCGACAATACGAATATTCAGCCTGCGTTTTTGATATTCCATCTCGAATATTTTGGCTTTCTGTTCTTTATTGATTCGCGTGAGCTCCACCGTTATTTCGCTGAGCTCCGTCTTGATTTCATTGTAGTTTCCCTTCATCTCAGCAGTTAGGTTAACTGTGTTAGCCTCTACTTCCTTGTAGATGTGAGTGAAATTGATTTCGTGGGCTTCCACTACTTTCTCCAGAGCCTCGGTGCGTTTATTCTGTGCGTCGGCGTCCGCTCTCAGCGCATCAATTTTGCCTTCAATAGATTCTTTAATAGCATCTACTTTTTGAGTTATTATCTTCTCCGATTGGAGGATCATTTCCTCCATTCTCTTCTCCATTGTCTTCCCCATTTCCTCCATTTTCCGGATGATATGTTCGGTATCTGCGGAGGTCTTTAATGGGGTTGAACTTGAAGCGGCCTCTGTCAAGTCAATATTTTCTGCTGTCCGCTGTACGTATCCTGGGTCCCGCGGCGGGACCTCTTCGACTGGTTTTGGGTCTTTCTTTGGGTCTTTCTTTGGTGGCATCTCGATTCTTTTGGTCAATATAGTTAGTTGATAGTCTCAGTTGATATATGCGTCAAGTTTTAAACGCATTAATGGTATATAAATATGTTTTTAAAACGAAAAAAAAAATAACGGGTGAGCAGCTGTGTCACATGCGACCTACTCCATTCTAAAGCTAAACCGGAAGTCGTATTTCTTTATGATGAGCTCGGTGACCTTGTGTCGGCTGTTGAGGACTATAGGGAACTTGACGTCATCCGTTAAGTCCGGGGCTCGTCTCAGACGACCACCCACTCTGATGAGGTCATGGGCGTTGCGCTCAGGAGCCAGGTGGAGCAGTCTGCTGTCTGACGGGACTGGCTTTGATCCCTGCAGACAGTCTAGCTCCTCGGGGAACGAGTCTCTTTGGGCTCGCTGTAGCAGAAGGAGTTCTGCTTCTTCGTAGTTAGCGGCGTCAATGTCAGTAGTGGAGGGAACCTCAGGGTGGCGCCACAGGAATGTCTCCAACTGCGCACTCTCAAGGGTGGGGCAGTCGTCTATGTTAGGGTCGGTGGGAACTGGTGTGTGCGTTAACCCACAGAACATAGATTTCTTCATCTCTGCCTCCTCTTGACTAGCCTCCCGTGGGGTGGGGTTAGGCCACTCTTCCTCCGGGAGCTCGAGGAACTCGGGACCGTCACCGCAGATATCGTGACGTGTGAGGTCATCTAGGGACATCCCCCGTGTGATGACATCTGCTGGGTTCTGTTTCGTGTCCACGTACCTCCAGCATGCTGATTCTGTTAAGTCTTGGATCTCTGTGATTCTGACTCCCACGAAGACCCCGTATCTACACGAATCGGACTGGATCCATGTGAGCACGGTCATGGAGTCCGACCACAGGGTTGTTCTTTGCACCGGGATGGTGAGTTCACGTTGGATTAACGTGGCGAGTTGCGCGCCTACCAGGGCTGCGCAGAGCTCTAGACGCGGGATCGATTGTTGCTTGCGGGGGGCTATCCTTGAGCGAGCCAGGATGAAGGCTGTGTGTATTTCTCCTCCCTCCTCTCGGGCCCGCAAGTAGGCCACCGAGCCGTAGGCTACTTCTGAGGCGTCGCTGAAGACGTGCAGGTCCATCTGGCACGTCTCCAGCCGCACTGTGGGTGGGAAGTAGCTGCGGCGCATGCTCACATCTGGGAGCGAGCCGAGCTCTCCCTCCCACCCTCTCCAGGTGGAAGCGAGGCGGTCGGGCACGGGGTCGTCCCAGCCCTGCTCCCCGTCCCACAGCTCTCGCACAATCATTTTTGCCCTGGTGGTGTAAGGTAGGATACATCCCAACGGGTCATATTGTCTGGCGAGTGTTCTGTATACACTCCGTCTGGTGGTCGGTAGAGAAGTCGACCTTCCCTGCTGCGTGTACCTTAATGACAAGCAAGCAGTGCAAAAATGCGGAAGCATTCGTCACCGCACACCACTACGGTAAAGCGCCTTTCTTTTCAGGCCCGCTTTGGGAGCTGTCGCGCGGAAATAGGCTGTCTATTGCCATTCTCTTTGACAAACTCTAACCTTAACCAGCTCCTTAACAGCGCCTAAACTTAACCGTTCTAACCTTAACCAACTCCGAAACAATGCCTAACCTTAACCTTAACCTTAACCATGCCTAACCTTAACCATAGAAAGAATATTGCCATTCTCTTTGACAAACTCTAACCTTAACCAGCTCCTTAACAGCGCCTAAACTTAACCGTTCTAACCTTAACCAACTCCGAAACAATGCCTAACCTTAACCTTAACCTTAACCATGCCTAACCTTAACCGGCGAAAGAATACACGTTAAAAAAAAATCACGTTTAAAAAAAAATATTTGATGGGATTCGAACTCGCCAGCAAACGAGCCGTAGGATCCACAGCCATGCAGTCTTGCCAATTGAGCTATTTCTGGATACTGAATAAGGGGCGGTGACTTATATATATTGAGCTCCGCTCGTGTCGAACCAAGGCGGGATCTCATGCGCATGCGCGGGCACCTCGCGCGAGCACGCCGGCGCACGCACGCACCTGAGCGAGCACGCCGCCGCCGGTGCACGCACCTGGGCGCTGGGCGAAGGAAAATGAAAGGCGCATTACCGCACGCCACTACGGTAGAATGCTTCCGCATTCTTGCACTGCTTGCTTGTCATTAAGGAACAGGCTTCCCTGCTCCGTGGTCAGGGGTGTGTATCTGTAATGGAGCGAGTCTGTTTTGAAGCGCCAGACCAGTCCTAATGTCATTTCTTGGGCTTCACCCGGGATGGTCGCCATCCAGGTCTCGCTGCCTGCTGCCTTGTTCTCTGGGGAGAAGCTGCGAAGTACTTGAGGGTCGCTGCTGGCCCACTGCCGGAGATCAAAGCCGCCTTTGATCAGGGAGGCGCAGAGCTTGAGTAGGAGGGCTTCGGCTTCTTCTGGCGTCGAGACGCTTTGCAGACAGTTGTCCACGTAGAAACTCCTCTCTACACTTTGTCTGACCTCCTCGTCAGCTGCTGGGTCCTCTGCGACATGTTTTTGCAGTGCGAACGTAGCACAGCATGGGCTGCATGTGGTTCCGAAAGGGAGGACCTCCCATTGGTAGATGGATGGTTGCTCATCCCCGATCCTCTCTCTCCATAAGAACCGCAGCAGGGGCTTGTCCTCTTCCACTAGTCGCACCTGCAGGAACATCCCTTTGATGTCGCCGCTGATGGCCACCTTGTCTTGGCGGAAACGTAGCAACACGCCTAGTAGAGAGGGGCCGAGTGTTGGGCCGGGTTAGAGTTCTTTATTCAGATTCTGTAGTCCGATCTGGTAGCTGCAGTTGAACACAATACGATCCTTGCCGTTGTGGTGGACCTTGTGGTGGGGCACGTACCATGATTCGGTCGTCTGGTCGGCCTCTTGAATGTCAATCTTCTTTATGTGTCCCGCTGTGATTAGCTTGTCAATCTCAGCGCGGTACACAGTGGCTTGAGTGAGGTCTTTGGCTAGACGCCGCTCGGTGTTCAGTAGATATCGCTCCGTCGCTTCTTTTGAGGCGTGGAGGGTGGGCATACCCTCTCGCCTCAAGAGTGGAGTTGCGTATCTCATCACTCCATTGACCTCGACTCTCTTTGTCCTCTGCTCGAGGAGGGTTATGGCATAAGTGTCTTCCTTTGATCGAACGAGTTTCTTTTCATTCTTAAAGGGCATTGCGTCTAATGTCCATAGCCTCTCGACATGCTGTAAGAGGGTGGTGTCTTCTTCTTTTATTCTTGAGTGGAGGCAACGAGTGGCTGCTGGTCGGTTGGGAGACCTGGAGAGGGGGCCTTGTAGTGTCCATCCTAGGCGGGTCTCGACTGCTGCTGGACAGCCTCTGGGCCCGATGTGGACCCGGTCCGTTGGGACGATGAGGTGTGCGTGGTCGGATCCTATGAGCAGGGTCGGGGTGGCGCCGTCGATGAGCGGTATAGGTAGTTGACGTAGGTGCACGTATTTTTCCATCAGCTTGGGGATGGGGTAGGTGTACTGTGACAGGCCTATGTCTTGGCTGGTGAAGGCGTTAGTAATCCTATACTGCTTCTCGGGCTGCCCGACTGCTGCGATAGTGAAGGAGACATTTTCACCCTTTATGGTCTTCAGGTCTCTTCTTATAGTACGGATTGTCATTGTTTCTTCGCTCCCCCGCAGACCCAGCCGGGCTGCGGCGGATGCGAGGAGGAGAGTCTTTTCTGACCCATCGTCCAGGACGGCGTAAGTGTCCATGACCTTGTCCTTGTAGCTTAATATCACTCGGACCACTTTCAAGAGCACTCGATATACATGACGTTCACTCTCGAGCTACTTGGGGGTGCAAGTTTCTTCTTGTTGCTGTCATGCAAGACATCCAAGTGGGCGCCGTCACACTTGCTGCATTTCTTCTTTAAACGGCACTCGGCTGCCATATGGCTGCGCGCGCAGCGGCGGTTGGCTTTGATCCACTGACTCACCTCGTCAGCGGTCATCTTCTTGAAAGTGTCACATTGAGACAGCCAATGTTCTTTCTCACAGTACTGGCATACAATCTTCCACTTCTCTTTCGTCGAGGGGGTGTTGTGGTTCTTGTGCTGCGGTACTGATTCGGCTTGGTGCATAACGGTCACCGACCGGCGGTTATCATTAGATCTCCGAGGTCCATCTCTTGGGCTTGGTCCACTCCACACGAACGTATCCAGTCGTAGGCTGCTGACTTCTCTTGCGAGGAAGTCGGCCAGGTCTAGGAGGGATGGCTCGGGACCGTCGGGATCACGGTGGTCTCTCTGCCGCCGAAAGCGCTCTTGGCGGGCTGGAGGGAGCTTCTCTAGTATTCGTTCTACATTAGAGTTAGCATATAGTTCATGTCTCCCTTTTTCCTTTTGGGACCCCAGCATCCCTACCAGGGATTGTACCTTGATAGAGAGGTCATCCAATGCTCTATTGTCTTTGGCTGGGGGGAGACGCTCAATATTTCTTATTTCTTGTATCACGTAGTCCCATATGCGTCCATAACGCTGGTCGAGGGCCACTAGAGCCGCGGAGTATGGGGTGCTTGAGTTGGAATATGCCAGCGCTATATTATGCGCTCTGGGCACCTTGAGATGCTTGAGGAGGATGGCATATTTGTACGACTCATCAGGGACGTCGGACATCATAGTCTCTAAGCACATCCGTAATTCCGTGCTCTGCCCTCGTGCGTAAAGTCTGGGAACGTCGGTGTGCCAAGGTACGATGCCATGGATGGCTGGCACATCGGTGAGCGTTGGGGAAGAGGCCTCCTGGGCGAGTCTCCCCGTACGTGTTGTCGTGGGCTGGTACTTGGTGGGTACCAGAGGCCGGGTACCCAGGTGCTGTTCCTCGGTGCTGACTGTGCGTCAAACTCACCCGTGAGTTGAGTCGGGGGTTTGTAGCGCAGTGACTCGGGGGTGAAGTCTGGGCTGTACTGGGCCTCCTGGTCCTGGGTACGTTGCTGCTGGTGGGCTTGACCTTCCTCCTCTTCCTCTTCCTCTTCTAGGTCTTCTAGGTCTTGAAGTCTTCTATTCAGTCTCTCGGCGGCGTAGGCCGGTTCTTCCCGGTTGCTGGGTCTCGTATGGACCGGTCGGGGAGGGGGTTCGGAGACGTAGATAGGATCCTTCTGTTGGCCGGGTTCCGGGTCACTTGGTCGGGTAGGGGAAGGTGCCCTAGACCCTTGTCGTGATGATGTCCTGGAGCTCCGTGCGGAGAGAGGGGGTGTCGTCCTGGCAATCAATTGTTCTATTATCTGCGCCTGCAGCCGGTCGCGCTCTGCTTCGCGCTGGGCGTGGGCTGCGTTGCGCTCTGCTTCGCGCTGGGCATGGGCTGCGTCGCGCTGTGCATTGGCGGCGGCGCGCTGTGCATCGGCGCGGTCTCTTTCAATGTTCTCTTCCGTCTGGAGGTGTCTGGTCGTCTTCACTCCTTTGTTGCGCCTGGAAGCGCTCTCGCTGGGTTGCAGAGTGTTCGTGTTCACTAAGGGTTTGCGCTTGGAGTTGCGCGTGAAGGCGCTCTCGTTGGTCTGCAGATTGTTCGCGCTCGCTCGTCTGTTGAGCCTGAAGGCGTTCTCTTTCCATGGTAGAGTGTTCGCGCTCACTTAGTTGTTGCGCCCGGAGGCGCTCTTGTTCCATGGAAGAATGTTTGCGCTCACTAAGCGTCTGTGCTTGGAGTCGATCGCGTTCAGTGGAGGCTGCCAGGGTGGCGATGAATGCCTGCGCCAGCATCTGGTCCGCTTCGCTGGGGGATGACACTGACGGAGGTGATCGGCTTCTGACAGTGCTCGTTGGAGATCTGTTCTCTTGGCGCGCCCCGAGGTCCATCTCCTGGGCGCGCTTCTCTTCTGGTCGTGTGTCGGGTTCTGTCCCTGGAGCGCTTTCTTTATCCTGGAGCTCTCCGGGGATTATACCGTTGACGTTGTCTGGGGGTATAGTCATGTCATGTCCCCCCTGGTCCCCCCCGTGAGCTTGGTCAGTTTCGTTAGAACCCACTAGGGTCTCTACTGGCAGGGTCGCCTGGTCGGTAGGATTTGACATGCTTTGACTATCCGCTTTATCCGCATTTAACGTCTGTTTAAAGCTAGGTATTAGACTGACAGCGTATTCCTCTAGATAGGGAGGTGGCTGACGTCTGCGCTGCGGGCGTTCTAGCTTGGGAGAGCCGCTTGGGGAGTGTTCACCGCTGGCCATGGTCAGTGTTGGGAAAGTTCACTTTCTACATGAACTAGTTCAGTTCACAGTTCAACATTTTTTAAATGAACTAGTTCAGTTCATAGTTCATAATTCAAAATGTTGAACTAAAGTTCATGGTTTCAAAAATGAACTAATTTAGTTCTTTTTAGTTCTTTTTTAATTTTTTTTCACGTACAGTTACTTACATTACAAAAACACACATTGGGACAAGGGGGGGGGGGGGGGGGTCCTCCAGTTCATCTCTATGCCATCATCCACACCATAAGCAAGCAAAAACAAAACAAAAAGAAAAACAAGCTAAAAGGAAAGCAGACCAAGACAGGCACTTGCACTTGCCTCGAGCACATTCACATGTAGACATACATATATTTATTTTTTCCTATCCTAGGTCTGTCCATACAATGGGGCACTGGGCCTTTAGAAGGATCCGATACATTTCAGCAGGAAAATAGTCTAATAGTGGGGCCCACACCTCCTGAAAGGAAGCGTCGTTGACTCTATGCATTGCACAGTGTCTTTCATGGGGTAGGAGCACACCGAAGATCTCTCTATACCACATTTGTAAAAATGGAGGCTTATCCTTAATTCAGTTTATCAGAATGCATTTCCGGGCTGAAAGTAGAAGTTTATCAAATAGTTTGAATTGTAAACTCTTTTAAATGCATACGCCGACGTGACGTCTAGAGGTAGAGTCTGACTCCGACTGAGAGAGTGCTGCTGCTGCTGCAGCTCTCGGCTTCTGCGCGCAGATTCCTGTTCCACTGCTTGTTGTGAGGAGGAGTCTGATGACATAGCAGGGGGTGACAGGCTGGTTGCCAGATCGGGTGGTTTTACGCATAATTTTTAAGCCTGTTTACAGTGTTTTAACTGAGTTTTCGGCTGAAATGCATTATGAAATATGGCACATCTTTGAACGCCGTTATAATAGAGTGCTGAGAATGAACGCACTTTTGAACTCCGTTACACAGGGCTGAGAATGAACGCGTTCTCAATTACGTTCATTTAGCGGATATACAGTACGTTCAGTTCAAGTTCGCCCAAAATACGAACGCGTTCATGAACGATCGTTCATTGAACGCGTTCAGGTACATCACTGGCCATGGTTAATATCAATATTATATTAGATATTACACTGATACCTTCCGGCTCGAAGGACCAATTGTAACTGAGGGGTACAATTCCCTGACTGTATTGAGAGTATGATATATTAAACCACTACTTAGTTATGTACTTTAATTACTGGCCATACAGTACATGAATATATATGGTGAACACCCACACAAGAATACGGCAATGACACATAAAGTTCTATTTGGAGGGTATTTATTATTATCAGAGCAAGCAACGTTAGGTTACAGATTGAGAATTATACTCGCGCTTGTAAGGCGAAGAACACACGTAAAGTAGGTCAAGAGCGTAAGTCAATGAGAATAGTAAGATGGGTCTAAACTGACGCCACCTGTGGCATAGCAATTACATAAGGCACACTAGTACCAGCTGGAGACACTGGGGGGTTCCCTCCGGGTGTAAGGCCGGCAGGGTAGAGGAATGTTCGGGTGCAAAGTCTGGGTCAACGAGGAATAACGAGGTTCCAGATACAGGAACCAGTGCAGTACTCCCTTGATCGGTAGACAAAGCAACAGCTATAATCCAGTATGCTCGACAGCATGGATGAAAGCTAGCCAGCCTCTTCCTAGAGGCGGGCTCGAGTGATGCTCCTCACGGGGGGTAGATCCCACACGATAGTGGGGTAGACGGTTCTCTGCTCCAGCAGTCACGGTACCAAAGCAATATAATCCAACCAGAAAAGGTTCTGCAGTCGCCGGTGTAGGTTCTCTGGTGTACATATCCAACGGTTCTCGTCTAGGACTCCTCAGGTGGGGGCACGAGTTTAGGCCGCCCAGCCTGGATAAGTGCACTAGCTATATACACGACGAACCGGTGGTAATGCTGGTCACTGAAGAACGGTAGCCGCACGATACACTATAAATGATAGACTATTACTTCACATTAGAATAAGTCGAACTCAACGGTACTGCGTTAAACTCTGACACTTTAGCAATCTATTCGCACACGGTTCTCAAGGCTCTATTCAGAGGCAAAGTTGCCCACTTCACTACACGTTGTCTCGTGGTGAAGGCATCAACGTTTTAGTGCTAAGTGCTGCTGTATCCACCTGCGCCGTATTTATACGTAAGGTGAATTATCTAGTGCCAACCTCAGTTCTGTCTCGTATTACTGCGCAAACCTGGACATGTTGAGACATGCCTTGGCGTTGCCTTTGAACTTGCCATTGGGGGTATGGTCGTTGGCGCCTAGGGGTCGCTGTCCAATAGGAGAGCGAATATTATGGTCTGGTTTGTACCCAGGTAAAGGGATATTCCGTGTATATATACAAAGAATATACAAGGGATATCAAACGATATACAAATATTATA
Organism: Notolepis coatsorum; assembly: GCF_963971535.1. Taxonomy (NCBI): domain Eukaryota; kingdom Metazoa; phylum Chordata; class Actinopteri; order Aulopiformes; family Paralepididae; genus Notolepis; species Notolepis coatsorum. The sequence continues at coordinate 190,934,641 of NC_140167.1, forward strand.
CAAGGGATCTCAAGCAATAAATATATATATTCGGTTTAATCTGACCCTTTGTAACACACCCCTTTTTCAACTCTCCATTTCTTACCCCCTCCCTCCGTCCCTCAACCTTAAATCCCAACATTGAGCAACATTCTGATTAATTTGTACGGACTTATTTTTAAATTCTACTGACCTGACATCATGCTAGAAGGGGTATAATATTTCATCTATGGCACAATGAAATCTAATGAGAGGTATGTGGCTGGTTGAAGTTTTCTATTCTGGGCTTGGTTTTTGAAAGTGCTATTCTGAGGTCATGCTGAGCTTTTAGTCTGTTTCTGTATTTGTTTTTCATGTATGCTAGAGTAGAAAACCCAGATCCACATAAGTATGTGGTGCAAAACTGAATCAACACATCTACAGCTTAAAAAAAAATATATATATATATATATATATATATATATATATATATATATATATATATATATATATAATTTTTTTAATTTTAATTTTATTTATTGGCGAACCAGTTTGGGAAACGCTGGTTTAGGATCACTTCTCATGCCTTCGTGTACCACTGCTATGCAGATGACACTCAATTCTTCCTCTACTTTCGTCCCTCACCATGTCTCTGAGCGGTTCATGGCCTGCCTATCTGACATTTCCACCACTCCATCCCCGACCACCAATAACCTACAGTAGATGCGGTCCTTGATGACCGACTGAACTTCTCTGCTCACATCGCCTCAACACCCAGAACCTGCAAATTCTTCCTGAGCAACGTGAGAAGGATCTGTCCCTTCCTGACAAAATAAGCCACCCAACTCATCCTGCAATCAACAGTCATGTTTTGCTATCTGGCTTACCGGCTTGCCACCAAGGCCCTTCAAATCAGAACACAGCAACCAGCCTGATCTCCAATCTGCCAAAGTCAGCCGACATGACCCCACTTCTCAGAGAGCTGCACTGGCTTCCCAGTCCTTGCTTCAAGGTCCTTGACCTGGCATAGCGTGCAGCAAAAGGAACGGCTCCCTCCTACACTGTAAATAATGTGACTAGTGTTTACTTAAAAAAATTAAGGCAACAAAGGGACACGTCATATAATTGAATAGATTTTAATCACATAAATTTGATTAAAATGTATTGAATAAGTGAACTAAATTTAAACCAAAAACGTAAGTGCATGTTAAAGGGGAACTATCTTATAAATGGCCTTTTTGAGTGTTTAGCATTGTTTCCTAGCTATGTGAACTTATATTAATATGATCTATGTCTCAAAATTCTCATATTGGCGCATTCTTCCAATTCTCCTCTCACAATATTCACCCTCACTGAACTGAGTCATTTGAAAATGTGCGCGATTTGTGATGTCAGAGAGACACCGCTGCATGATAATGGAGAGATACAAGATGAGCTGCACACAGTTCTGTACCCACTCCACACAGTCAGCTCAAAACGGCTCGAGATCTTGAGGTAGAAAAATGCTGTTTTTGAGGACTTGATTAGAAATACAAAACAATGAATAAAAAAAAATATATATATTACAGAGGTGTTCCATAGACTCACAGGAATTGTGTAAAAGTGCCCAAATAGTGAAAGAAATAGTAAAATAGTTCCCCTTTAATAATAATAACAACAGTTAAAATGTGTTGGATTTAGTAATAACATGCCAAGTTAATATAGCCCAACATTTTAAAGGGGAACTATTTTACTATTTCTTTCACTATTTGGGCACTTTTACACAATTCCTGTGAGTCTATGGAACACCTCTGTAATATATATATTTTTTTTATTCATTGTTTTGTATTTCTAATCAAGTCCTCAAAAACAGCCTGGGCTGTTGTCTAACCACTGCTCCCCAGACCTGGGCCCTCATGCATCAACGTGTTCTACGCACAGATCTGTGCTTACCCTGTGCGTACGATCATTTCTAAGCAAAGAGTGGGATTCATCAACTTCAACTTGAACTTGACTTTGTGCGTACATCTACGCACTTTTCAGACCTGGCGTACCTAGCGCCCAGTGGTAGAATATATTATTACAACAAGGAAATGAGCTTCTGTGCATAATAACACTGGCACGTTCTGTACGAACCGTAGTTCATTATAGTTCATTGTAAAATAGCAACAGTAGTGTAATTATGGTCAAAACCCTATAAATAGCATTTGGAATAATAGATCTTTCTCTCAGAATGAATGCAGCATGGTTTATATAGCGTTATCGGAATATACGGGGTGTAGGCTACTGACTGACTGCGCTCCGCGTAGCTTGATTGATTGATTGATTGAAAAGTTTATTAACATATTGCAGAATGGGTACAGTACAGTACAGCTCAGTACATACAATTGTTAATTGGGGATGCAGACCAACTTTCGTCTTGTTTACATCAGGGTCCCCCATTTTCAATTCATCATAAATCATAAAGCTCAACTCGTTATTATTCTGCGCAGACCGCAGAAACACGGGAACGTTTTGATTATATTTAAAAGGCTTTACGTTAAACGAAACAAGTGGAACTTCGAAGCTGTAAGCAGAATACAAGTCATATTAATATAGTGTTCTTCCCCCTTTTTACTGTATAAGAAAGAATAGAAAACGCATTGCAATGACACTATAGTGGACAGACTATGTATATGATGGGATTCAAGTTCATGTATTGAAAGGCAGGCTATCATACATGCAGTGAGATTCATTGTTCTTGTATATGCTCTCGTATTATATTGTTTATATAGGCTACCCAATACTGACATCAAAATAGATTGTAGTATGCCTCTAGAAATCATATGCAGCAGGTAGAAAATTGACGGGAGATCCATCGCGATTTGGAATAAAATTGAGGAGAACTTTAATCCATGGGGTATTAATCAAACAACACGGGAAAAGGCAGTCATATTCCAGCGCGATCTTTATTAGCCGACAACAAAATAGATGCATCTAAAAATCATATAGCCAATCGAACACAACTAATAAAGGCATTCATATTACAAGCACGGTTATAATGACACACAACCAACCAACGCCAAACAGTGGTCATTGGTCAACGAACGGTCTTTATTAGTATTTTGAGCTGTCCAGGCAGAATTGCAGCAATGGTCTTAGGGAGCCGTTGATATCTGACATCACCGTTTACAAATCCGCCTTTTATTTATCCCACAATACGCGATAGTGTCTTCTTGGTTCGACAGCAGTGAATTCTCCGTGGAGTTTCTCGGAGTCCCGCGTCCCGCTCGGGTCGGTCCATTATTTCACATCCCATGGGGGGTGTTTCCTCATTTTCATGACCATATATGGATAATCATGCACGAGCATTGACGGTAGAACAAAGTGGTATTCATCAACACGGAGGACCATAGAGCCTGCGTACGCACGTGTGATGAATGCCGACTTCCCTGTGCGTACGCTAGTTCTACATTCCGTGCTTACGTGTGGAAGTAGGTCAAGTTCAAAGTCCACGTTGATGCATGAGGGCCCTGGAGTTTATCACGATAAAATGTCGACCCTTCTTCCTCCCAAGAGAGTTAACGTCCATCATCCTCATCGGAGTGTACATTCCACCACACGCGAACACTGGGGTCGCACTTTCAAAACTTCACAACGAGGTAAACAAACTCCAGACAGCTAATGTTGACGCTGCCATTTTGGTTCTGGGTGATTTCAACAGCGCGCGTCTTAAAAAGGTGTTGCCGAATTTCTATCAGCATGTGACCTGTCCCACCAGAGGCGAGAATATATTAGACCATGTATACTCGCAATTTAAGAATGGGTACAAGTCACAGGCTCTTAGTCCATTCGGTAAAAGCGATCACGCCGCCATATTTCTTTTGCCAAAGTACAAACAAAGTCTCAAGCGAACGCCGGTGGTCTCGCGAGAGGTTAAGCGTTGGGCCGTGACGTCAGAGGAGTCACTCCAAGCTGCACTTGGATGCACAGACTGGAGTGTATTCCGTGATAACACAGCCAATATTAACGAATACACCGAAACGGTGATTGACTATGTCTGTACTCTGGTAGAAGAAACAATCCCCTCCACCAAAATTAAAATCTACCCAAATCAAAAGCCCTGGGTAGACAAATCCGTCCGTGAGGCTCTGAAAGTGCGCACATCAGCATACAACACCGGGCTGGTGACAGGCAACATGGAAGAACACAAGATGGCAAGATACAACGTCAGGAGAGCAGTAATAGAGGCAAAACGGCGTTACAGGGATAAAGTTGAACTTCAGTTTGAACAGGCTGACTCTAGAGGCATGTGGCAGGGCCTCAGAACAATGACAGACTACAAAGGCACCCCCCTCAAACTGAACAGTGACATCTCCTTAGCAAATGATCTCAATTCCTTCTATGCGAGGTTTGAGGCTGTGAATAACAACACCAGCCAACAAACCACGGCAATGGGGGGGGGGGGGGTCTGCTGATGGAGACTCAGTGTTCAGGGTAACAGAGCATGAGGTGAGACGGATCTTTAAAAAAGTGAATATCAGGAAGGCAGCAGGACCGGACGGCATCCCCGGCCGCGTCCTAAAAGTCTGTGCCGACCAACTGGCCCCGGTATTCACTGACATCTTCAACCTGTCCTTGGAACAGGCTGTCATCCCCACCTGTCTGAAGAAGTCCACCATCATCCCTGTACCCAAAAAATCTACGCCCGCTTGCCTCAACGACTACCGCCCTGTAGCCCTCACCTCCATAGCCATGAAGTGCTTTGAGAAGCTAGTGAAGGGCTACATCTGTTCCTCCCTCCCCATCAACCTGGACCCTCTGCAATTTGCATATCGCCCCAACAGGTCCACGGAGGACGCCATAGCCCATGTGCTGCACACAGCAGCATCACACCTGGACAAGAGGCAGGGGAACTATGTGAGAATGCTGTTCATCGACTACAGCTCAGCATTCAATACCATAGTCCCCTCCAAACTCATAGCCAAGCTCAGGGACCTGGGCTTGAACTATGACCTCTGCCAGTGGGTCTTGGACTTCCTGACGGGCAGACCCCAGGTGGTAAGAGCCGGCAACTGCACCTCCTCATCCATCACGCTCAACATAGGGGCCCCCCAGGGCTGTGTTCTGAGCCCCCTCCTCTACTCCCTGTACACACATGACTGCGTAGCACAGCGGAACAACAACACCATCATCAAATTTGCTGATGACACAGTAGTGGTGGGCCTGATCTCTGCCAACGACGAAAGGGCCTACCTGGAAGAGGTAGAGAACCTGTCACAGTGGTGTCAGGAGAACTGCCTCTCCCTGAACGTCAGCAAAACAAAAGAGATGATTGTGGACTTCAGGAGGTCGGGGGTCAAGGACTACAGCCCCCTCAGCATCGACGGGGCACCGGTTGAGAGAGTGAACAGTTTCAAGTACCTCGGAGCCCACATATCCGAGGACTTGACATGGACCACACACATTGACAGTGTTGTGAAGAAGGCACGACAACGCCTCTACTTCCTCAGGCGCCTAAGGAAGTTCCAAGTCAGTCAGAAGATCCTTAGGAACTTCTACTCATGTACAATAGAGAGCATCCTGACCGGCAACATCACCTCCTGGTTTGGGAATAGCACTGCACAAGACCGTAGCAGACTACAAAGAGTGACACGTTCAGCCGAACGCACAATTGGAGGGGGGCTTCCCACCCTCCAGAACATTTACAACAAGCGGTGCAAGGGGAAGGCTAAGAGAATTATTAAGGACTCGAGCCACCCGAACAACTGCCTCTTTGAACTGCTGCGGTCAGGCAAGCGATACCGGAGTCTTAAGGCGAGCACAGAAAGACTCAGAAGAAGCTTCTATCCCCAGGCCATCAGGCTGCTAAACGAACAATAATCACTATGCAACAACCATCAAATGCACACAGCACACACACCCACACGCACACACTCACTCAAACAAACAACACACTGCAGCACCCACTCTCCACACTTTAGATCACACAAACACACTTACACTTTATATTTATTGATAAAGGATTTGCACTACAACTCGTACACCTACTGTGAATTGTACCTAAATTGCACCTCGTCCCATTTCTCCATTTCTGCCTTGCACTATATAGTATTGTATATTAGTACACTGCACAGTATTGTATATTGTATGGTAACTACGTCTATTCTGCATCGAACATTGTACATATGTCTAAACTGAACACTGTGACCTCATTTTTTTTACTTCTAATTTTACTATGTTATTTTATTTCATACTTATCTTGTCTTGCACAGTCTCTGGAGCGCAACAGTAAGAAGCATTTTGTATAAAAGTATTCTGTACTTCTGTATGACAACTATTAAAGAAACTTGAAACTTGAAACTCCTAAACCACTGCGCAGCGTCGTCTTCGCCTGAACATTAACATGCAGCGGTGTCTTTATGACATCACATATCGCGCACATTTTCAAATGACTCAGTTCAGTGAGGGTGAATATTGTGAGAGGAGAATTGGAAGAATGCGCCAATATGAGAATTTTGAGACATAGATCATATTAATATAAGTTCACATAGCTAGGAAACAATGCTAAACACTCAAAAAGGCAATTAATAAGATAGTTCCCCTTTAAAGTAAATTTAAATCAATTTCCCTTGTTTAAATTGGGCTATATTAACTCATGATTTGGCATGTTATTACTAAATCCAACACATCTTAACTGTTATTATTAATAACATGCACTTAAGTTTTTGATTTAAATTTTGTTCACTTATTCAATCAATTTTAATCAAATTTATGTGATTAAAATCTATTCAATTATATGACGTGTCCCTTTGTTGCCTTAATTTTTTAAGTAAATCTATTCAATTATATGAAGTTTCCCTTAGTTAACTTAATTTTTTTAAGTAAACACTATACACATTATTTACAACACATGGCAATTCTTATTTACCTGCTATGAATAATGCAAATGTGTTTTAATTGGCATTATAGGACTTTACATCTATTCAATAACACTGAATGTCACTGTTCCCATAATTTCTTCATTTCTATACCCAATATTCTTGCGGTGCTTGGTTTACTTGAATTGGGTCAACATGCATAAAAAGAATACCAGGTAAACATGGATTTATGCAAAATCAAAACATTTTATTGCAAGTTTAAACATAAAGATTAAGCACAACATAACCCCACACCACGGGGCGATTTTATTGCACGGTTTCGTCAAAACAACAGCAGGTTTTGCACAACAACAGTGCACACACTATAATGACCTCATTAATGTAGAAGCTCCCATTCAGAGCATGGGGCGATTTTATTGCACGGTTTCCTCAAAACAACAGCAGGTTTTGCACAACAGTGCACACACTATAATGACCTCATTAACGTAGAAGCTCCCATTCAGAGCATGGGGCGATTTTATTGCACGGTTTCCTCAAAACAACAGCAGGTTTTGCACAACAGTGCACACACTATAATAACCTCATTAACGTAGAAGCTCCCATTCAGAGCATGGGGCGATTTTATTGCACGGTTTCGTCAAAACAACAGCAGGTTTTGCACAACAACAGTGCACACACTATAATGACCTCATTAACGTAGAAGCTCCCATTCAGAGCATGGGGCGATTTTATTGCACGGTTTCCTCAAAACAACAGCAGGTTTTGCACAACAGTGCACACACTATAATGACCTCATTAACGTAGAAGCTCCCATTCAGAGCATGGGGCGATTCTATTGCACGGTTTCCTCAAAACAGCAGCTTTTGCACAACAACAGTGCACACCGATGACCTAATTAACGTAGAAGCTCCCATTCAGAGCATGGGGCGATTTTATTGCACGGTTTCCTCAAAACAGCAGGTTTTGCACAACAGTGCACACACCGATGACCTCATTAACGTAGAAGCTCCCATTCAGAGCATGGAGCTATATCTCTCTGACGCGCATTATCTCATATTATCCTGGAATTAAATGCATTATTATTTACATGAATGATGGGGCCCAATGTGTGATGCTGAATAAACTCAATGATATGCATCGACTAATCCACTATTTTATATATAATTTTCCCACCAACGCCGTGCATGTGGCACTGATATTAATCTCAGATAACTGGTTTTGAGCAGTGCTTGTTGCAATAACCGTGTAAAAAAAAATTACCCCTCCAAAATCGGCTACTTCCCCCCCTCCTCCTCCCCCTCTCTGACAGTGCAGTATGTGCCACGTTCACTTGCTATTCCCTCTGAATGCACAAGCAGCATCCGGAGCTCTATCAAAGTTTCTGGCGCTGGGTAAACAATGCAACTCGCGTGCACATATAAACGGGCGGAGAGAGAGCCATGCATGCACAGAGGTCACACAGCTCACTTGACCTTGCCTCCCCTCACTTGACCTCGCCCCCACCCCAACACACATACACTTAAGATCACCGTCCCACCTACGCCCCCACCACCCCCTCCCAGCACGCCATCCAACTGAGCCACCCGCAGACCACGTTACCCCCACTGCAATCACTTTGACAAATATTGCGGTTTCAGGCTGACTGGCAAACATGTGTGACATCTGTCTAGAAGTGGAATAAGTAGTCTTGTGTGGCCCTTAACACACTGCCAGGGTTTGGGGTTTATTCCTACTCCAGGCCGCGTCTATACTTTTTAAGTAAGTGGCTTGTCCTTCCGCGTTCCCGTTTTGCACTCCGATTGGCCACGCGTGTTTCTGGTCATGTGACATGTGCGCCAATCGTGGGACGGCAAGTTTTTGGACGGTTAAGCTTAGGCGCTCTTTCGAAGTTGGTTAAGGTTAGTTTGTCTTAGAGCATGGCGATAGAACGCCTGCCCTGATTCCAAACTCTAACCTTAACCAATTGCGAAAGAGTCGCCTAAGCTTAACCAGTGATAAACTAGGCGTTAGGTAGTTTGCAGGCTGTTAGACCCGGAAATAGGACAAGCCACTTACTTAAAGTATAGACGCCTCCAGGCCAACCATGCTAAGGATGTCCGGGATGCCCGGGATAAAAGCATTCACCAAAAGGAAATACATAAGCATTATGAATACCTGCATTGGTAACTAACCGTACTGATGTTCTATGTTTTTATGTTTTTATGTTGGAACTGCTATGAAAACCTGCACTGAAACTAAATTCCACCAGCCTGGCTGGGTGGTCATTAAATAAATTGAATTGAATTGAATTGAATTAAGTAATCAAACAGGATTGCCTTCATTCAAAAATTCAAACAAATCATCCTCACTTGTAAATGTTACAAATTAAGCACAACATAACCCCCCCCCCACACTTGAACTTGCCTCCCCCCACCCCACTTGACTTGCCTCCCCTCACCCCAACACTTGATATTGCCTCACTTTTGGAGACAGCCTTGTACAATCCAGCTCGAGGAAGAGTTCATGGAAGACTTCGAATGTGTACCTGAGACCAAAGAGAGGAAGAAAACCAATGTTAGGTGCTTAAAATGAAATGGACAACAGTCTCACAACATTGTAAATGCCCCAACACTTGACCTTGCCTCGCCCCGCAAGGTAAAGTGTACACAAGGTGCACATTATAAACAAACTGTTCTGTGCCAATATTCAAAACCATGAAGCCTCTCCGCTCAAATTAGTATGGCTATTTGGACAAATCTGAGCTGAAACAACTATACTTACAGTATCCGGATCACTGAAACTCACATTTAACCAAAACTTGAAGGAAACAATGTTATTTTTGACAGTGACTTTTCCCTTTCACTCTGCAAGGGTCACCTTTCTTACCAGTATCTTATTCTTGAGGTTGGTCACTTTTGGAGACAGCCTTGTACAATCCAGCTCCAGGAAGAGTTTCTGGAAGACTTCGAATGTGTACCTGAGATCAAAGAGAGGAAGAAAACCAAAGTAAATTGCATAAATAATCCAGGTTCACTCAAGGTAGGTTAGAAAAATGTAAAGGCCTTTAATTCTGTGTACCTTAGTTCCTTGGGATAGGCAAGATTCACTGCATATGCCAACCCAACTAGCATGGAGCAAGCCCTTGGGAAATTACCCAGAGCAGTCAGAACTGTCACGCCCTCTATGACGATACCGATGTCGTCGGGACCCTCTGATGTTTCCTTCTTGATTGTGTAGATTTTTGTTGTTTGTACAGCAAGGTCCTGCGACACACCATCTCCATCAGCATCCTGAAAGGGCACAGCCACAGGAGAAGGTCCTATAATTGAACATCTCCCAAATTCCTTCCTTCCAACCTTTGGACAAGAAATCAATGGCCGTATTCACAAAACATCCTCAGGCTTAAAGTTGCCCCCAACCCTTTTCTCTTTTAACATGTGCTTCAACTTACATCATACTCTTTTAAGAGCTGATCTGTAGATTCCCCAAGGTACATCACCAAGCCGCGAATGGCAACATCTCTCGTGATGTTGATGCTCGGATTGCTTGGAGCCTGAAATGGCACAAATAATCATTATTCTTTAGTATATTGCAGTGTGGAGGATGTGAGCAACTGCATCAACTGTGGGCCTATGGACGCCATTACCTACTTCCTTACTCTTCATTGACTAGTTCAGCTTTCAACACCATAACCCCCCATACTATATTATATGTACCATATTTCAGAGTACATAATTATGAAATGATCCCCAAAACATTGTCATTACTAAACCATGCATATTTGGTAGGCATAATTATAATAGCTATAGTTTATACAAGATTCTATGCGCTTAAAATTCCCCATCGACCATTGTAAAATATATGCATGAGTTTGTGTTTTTTGTCGCCTCACGCACACATGTGTGTTGTGTGTAATTACCGTCCATGGTCCAGTAATTATTATTAGAACTCAAAACACCAAAACTTTGCAATTTGTTATGAATCCAAACAAGTGGAGTTCTCAATAAGCTGGTCAAATAAGAGTCCATCTCAAAATAAACAGAAATTGACCAGATACAATTTGAAAACTATTTTCCAACCAGGTGCCCCACATTAACCAGCCGCCAACTGTGTATTTAAAAGGTCTGCAACTATTTCATACTCTTTGTAGAGAGAATGACAAGCTAACAATACCTGGTGTGTATTTCATATAAGCAATGATATTCCAGCAGTTTGACCACAACATCCCTGAAAATATTAGCAAACAGAAAAGTAATTGAAGAATACCTCAAGGATAGCCTTCAACCTCATCCCCACGGCACCACCCTTGGGAGTGTATTCATCCAGCTTGGACATGAACTGTGATTCAAGGTGCACCATTGTGATTCTTTGAAACTCATCCTGGAGCTGAAAGACAAAAAGGAACATAGAATTGAAGCCTCAAATGGTACAAGTACATTTCTTTTATTTTTTATCTACTTTTTCTCCCATTTTCAATTTTTTCTCCCATCCCAATTTCGTGTTGTCCAATTTTACCCTCCCCTGTCTCGAACGCTGTTAGGCCATGCCTCCCACAGGCCGGCTGCAATGTGGACGAAGCCTTGCATCACGTGTCCCCTTCGGTACACGAAGAGGCAACCATCGCATCTTTGCACCTGCACTGCGCGATCTCTCAGCGGCGAGGGTCTGCGTGGGAGGGTCACGCCGCCCCCATTGCTTCCTGATTCTGCTGCGCAGGCGCACCAACCGACCTGTAGGAGTCGCTGTCCACAACGTCTGATCCCCACCCACCAGCTAACACTGCCAATTGCGTTAGTATGAACGCCCAGCCAAGCTGGTAGCAATGCCGAGAGCTGGGCTCGAACCCATGCATCTCCTGCATTAGTGGCGAGCGCCTTGCCCACTGCGTCACTTAGCCACCTGTACAAGTACATTTCTAAAAACTGTATAACCATGAAATAAATAAAAACACAAAATTATTCTGAAACTTGATCCGGATATATATATAATAGTCCGGATATATATATAATAGTTGACAGTACACATTTTGAATTTAAGAGCTAAATATGCAAAACCACCAGTGCAGTCCTTCACAATGGACTAGGAATATATATCTAATCAGCATGCACTTGTAACTCACATGAGATGGCTCAAATAGAGCGGGCCATCTGGCTTTGATGTCTTCTACACTGGGTGACTGGTTGACGATTTCATGTGTGCAAAGGTTTTGGCCATTTCTTCTTTTATCACTTTGCCGTTGTCCCTTTTTGTTACTTCAGTGAGTAACTGAATCCTCAGTTGTTCTTGACTTTCTTCATCCTCTCCTGCCGGATAAGGGGGGAGGTAGTTTACCTCAGCTTTTTGGGGATTTTTTACATTCTTTGCAGACGACTTCTGGTCAGCAGGGCTCTTGCGTTTCAGTGCATTGCACATCACCTCAGGAACACCAAAGCCTCTAAGCTTGGTGCGATAATTTGCCATCTTGTATTTGATGCTTTGTTGCCAGCCATAGTAACCCGAGAAGGAGCCGGGTTCCTTGAGACAAGGATATTGTGTGACAAGCGCTTCAGCAACAGCACTTATCTGTGCACTTGATGAATAGGCTGTATATGTATGGTTTCAGACAACTTTTCAAGTACGTCTGCCTTGACCTTTGAGGTAGTTAGAAGCGTTCCATTCTTTTTGTAGTCTTCAGTGGCTTTTTCAAGACATATCTGAGTTTCGAATGCAAACTGTGGAATGGAGAACGATAGGTTATGACTATAACCAAGTTCTGTTAGTAATGGTGACGCTCGGCGTCACTTCCGCACTGTACCTCGCTTGTGCACGCGCACTGAATAAAAATTCCACAATGTACCTTTACATCCCAATATTCGTCTGACCACACCCCTATCAGCTTACCCTCATAGGCAGGTGTGTGGCCACCTACTCGCCTCCTTCCCAAGCTTTCACCACAAGGTGAGATCAAGGGCTGCAGCGGCGTCGGACGCCGAGCGTCACCATTACTAACAGAACTTGGTTATAGTCATAACCTATCGTTCTGTTCCGTAATGGATCTCGCTCGGCGTCACTTCCGCACAAGGGAGGCCGAGCAAGAGCCATCGGCCGACAAATACACCCCGCTGAGGCCCCCAACAACCATCAGATCAGGGAGGACCGAGCCCCCCCGACCCCCCCTAATGGAGGGCACCCCCCCTATTGGAGGATCACGGGAGGGCGACGGACCTGACCGTGCGAAGAGGCACTCAAGCAACTCAACGCACAGGGTGAGCAGACCGTGGCCTGACCCCACGACTACACACACGCACAACCCGCATGCCACCCGGGAACGAACGGAAGGAACAACCTCGTTACTGCCCCCAGAAATCACGGGGTCAAGAGCAACCCCAACCCCGTGGCAAGGCCGTAGCAGCGGAGCGCGAAGGAAGACCCAGACCCACCAAAGGGACTGGATCCCCTGGAAAACGGGGGCCCGGAGAGGTCCATGATGCCAGCATCAAGACCCCACCAGGTGGTCACTTAGTGACACCGCCCCCCACATCGCCAGCGTATTCGGATAAGATAAGATAAGATAAGATAAGATATTACTTTATTAATCCCCTTGGGGAAATTCCAATGACTCACACATACAGCTCAAAGTCTCATTAATAATAACACATCACAATCATTACATTTTTACAGTAACAACGGCACAGCATAAATTCAACAGACATGTACATTTGTTGACACATGTCATCTACAGAAGGCCTGAGACGCTGTATGCAATAGTCGGCAGCAACAACACTAAGTCGTAAAACAAGGCATCGTGCGCCAGTCAAGAGCCTCTCAAGAGCGGGCCCTTACCACCCAATAGCACACCGCCTGGCACACTGACCCTGCAGCACAGGCAGTCAGCATGGCCGTAAGCACCCAAAAAAGGCTTACCAACGGAAGCAGGCAGCACACCGGGGAAACCAGGCAACAGGCTGTAACCCGAGCCTGGAGCACTGCGGACGAGACAGGCGCCAGAGGGGACAGCTGAAAACAGCCGCCCCGGCGGAAGGGGCGTATGCTGGCGTTGTTGATCACCATGACAAAGCCTCCCTCAAAAAACCCAGCGGGTATGAGGCAGCGAAGGCTGACATGATTGGCAGACGTCATGAACGTGCAGGGGCACACTCAACCGGGTAACCCGGGAGTTGACTCTGCTCCAACACACCAGAGAACCAACCACCCTGTCGTTACCCTATGCGGTGGTTGGTCCCATAACCCCCAAGAAAAACTCCAAAACGTACCTGCGGACACTACCGCAGGACAATGTTTCAGTCTCCAACAGGGTTATCCCAGGCCTACGGGTCGACGAAACATTACTTCGGACCGGGCCCGGCGATACGGGAAGCACAGGGTCCCCCGAGAAGGTCAAAGACCACCCCAACAGGCCCCTCTTCGCCATGCGTAAGAGAAGAGCGAAAAGAATGGAGAACCAGCCCCAATCACCCCGTACTTGGTATTCCCAGGCGGTCTCCCAACCAAGTACTAACCAGGACCAACCTGCGTAGCCGCCGAGATCTGACAAGATCGGGCGTGTACAGGTTGGCACGGCCGTAAGCCATTACGACAGTGCAGAGTACAATGTACCCAACAAGGGTCTCCATAGCGCCTAACCCTGTGACACCCGGACCGACCTGGCATTTTTCCCCCTGGAAAAAGCCCAAGTCCCTCAGGGTACCAGAACAGCAGATCTGCATCCCCGGCGGACAACGGGTTCAACTGATCCGGACCAGCGTGACCAGAACCAGTCCCGTGCCCTAACCACGCCGACATGCCTACTCCAGGAGAAGGGGCAGATATGCGTGTTGATCTTAAAAAGTGAAAAGAAGGCGCCACCCAGCCGTTCTGTGCGAACCGCGCCCTGTGGCCCACCCCCAGGGCGTGAGACCCCTCTACATATGTTCAGATCCATTCCGTCATCATCCCCCAGATATGAACGAGAATCCGTCGACAACCAACATAGGTCGTCGGAAGAGGAAAAACCTCTATCCCAGTTGCCTTATAAAAACGCTGTTTTAACCCCAAGCAACCAAGGCGCGCCAGTCACTCGCCTAATGTTCAACAGAACACCCCGAGCTAGCACTATGTGTGCACCGGGACATAACCACATCAATAAACAGGCTAGTTAGACCTGTCATTGAATCCCCAAGGCGCCCAGGGGAACGACAAGAGGGGTGTGATGCTCCCTAACTCCAACTCTTTTTTAATAAAAAAGAAGGAAGCATCAACAGCATAAAACCCAGTCTGCACAGCCGGGAGTAAAAACTGTTTATATTTTTACATCCAGTCACCCCTTCTCAGAGGGTTTAGACCGAAATTCCCCAGAAAGCCTTCCCACATGAGTCGTAGTATGAAAAAGACATGGCAACTGTGAGTCACGTGACCAACTGACTCAAGTTTACACATAAAATCGAGCGTAGCAGACCCGTAAGCCCTACGCTCTAACCCGACACTTTGACACCCCGTACACAACTCCTGTTTGTAATAGGAGCCGCGTCAGGACAACCCCCCCCCCCCCCCCCCCCCCCCTCCCCCGCCAAGTCGTTGAACGGCTTGGCCCTGACTGGCTCAACAGGAGATGAGAAAACCCCTTTGACCAATCAAGTGGGAAGGAGGGGTTTATTCGGCACCCCCTCACAGAAAACCCTCACCCCTACACACAATAACAACTGTAGTATATGAGACCTTTGGTAGAACGCTAATGCATAGCGCAAGCTAATACAATGCCCGCTACCCACAGACTGTGACTGTGTAACAAAACCAAGTTGTGTGTGTGTGTGTGTGTGAATCCTACACCCGCATTCTATGTCGTACATAGAAAAACACTGACAGAGAGTATAACGGCTAGGCCGTGGAACGTGTGTATACGAGTATTACTGCAACTAACACAACAGTGTTGTGGATCAACATTACTTTGTGTGTAAGCAACAGATCATACAACCAGCTTCTACCTGCATGTGGAGCGTCAGGCCAAGATAGAAACCATTCTATAACTGAGTGTATGTTGCAGACCTTGCTTAATCTCATAACACGAACGTAACTCATCCCTCAATGTATACAAATGCAGATTCACACTTCGCAACCTCATCATATGTGTTGTGAAGGATCAGATTAAACCGAATATATTTATTTATGGATATATATTTAATAGTATTTGTATATCGTTTGATATCCCTTGTATATTCCTTGTACATATACACTGAATATCCCTTTAGTCTACTAACAGCCCATAATAGTTTCATTCTCTCATTGGACAAGAACTTGGCGCCAGCAGCCAAGCCCCTTGGTTCAAGTTCAATCGTGCCGACGAACATGTCGTTACTAGCCCGGTTCCGCGTAGGAATACGTCTGGCGAAATACGAATGGTACTATTTGTTCACAGCGCATATATATATGGCGCAAGTAAAGTAGAACTTTCTTTTAGTCCCTTAGCCCTTAGTTCTTTACCCTCCAACCTAGTGGCAAGATGTTAAGCCTCACCCACGATACACGTGTGGTGCAGTATGGTCAACTTGGCCTCAGAATGGCATTGAGACATCGTGTGGATTAATAGTTGAATTGTCATAGTTTGGCACTATACCGTCGAGTGGGACGTATTTCTATTAAGTTAATAATAGTCTATTATGTATGGTGCATCGTTCGGTTAGAGTTATAAAGTGAGCAGTACCCCCATCGTTTTCCTCGCGTTATCTAGAGTCTTAACCAGGCTGGGCAGACCACGTGTGGTGCTTTCATCCGAGGAGTTCTGGGCTAGGACGAGTGGACCTGCACATTGGATTACCTTACCCGGACGACGGCGAGCCCTACACGGCTTGGATTATCTACTTGCTTTGGGTGCTTTGATTATGCCATGGATAACAGCCAACACTGGTAAGTGTTGGAACTACCCCCGAGAGGAGTCCAGGTGAGACGGCGCTCTAACCCGAGTGAGGTCGCCTCACGTCTCTTCGTTGTGGACCGGCAGCTACCGTCTACAAGAGGGCCCAACTGTATTCATCTGTGGACCAAGGTTCTGTGGGCACCGTGTTCAGCACTCTGAATTCTCCCAAGAAATCGTTGGCCAGATGGGATATCGCCAGCGGCTCTCCTAACCCCCCCCCCCTACTGACTTACAACCAGCGGGACCCCCTTTAGTATATCCAGCTATAATCATTAAGTACCATCGCTATAGTTCCCTAAAGAACCAGGTTGTATACTTGCTTCCTGCGTAACCAGAGATTGGACATTCAATGTTGATTTGCCTACGAATACTAATTTGCCTTACAAGTGCATTCAAATCATAAATGTCATTACGTGAACGTTGTATTTACCCTTTGCTATATATTAAAGATTCGACGGATACATTTGTGTGGACTTGGTTTCATCAGGTGGGAAAGTGTTCATCATATCTATATCATGTACTGTGTGGCCAGTAGTTAAAGTACATAAAGCGGTAGTGGTTTAATGATACCATACTTATCAATACAGTCAGGGAATTGTACCCCTCAGTTACAATTGGTCCTTCGAGCCGGAGGGTAACTAGTGTAATATTAATATAGTGTTATTAATATTGAAATGGCCTATGATGAACACTCCACGAAACGGTCCTCCTAACGTAGAACGCCCGCGGCGCAGACGACAGCCACCTCCGTACTTAGAGGATTACGCTGTCAGTCAACTACCTAGCCTTCTACAAACGGTAAACGTGGTAAAAGTAGAAAGTAAAATTATGTCTGACCTTAACGACCAGGTTACCCCGACCACAGAGGCCCTAGTGGGTTCTAATGTAACTGACCAAGCTCACGGTGGGGACCAGGAGGGAGCTGACATGCCTTTACCCCCCGCCAATACCGAAGAAGTAGTCCCCGACCAGCCCCGGGAGGAAGACAACCCTACAGAGAGAGAACTCTGCACGGAAGAAGAGGAGGAGAGCGCAGAGGAAATAGAGCTCCAGGACTCCCCAACGAGTACCGCCAGGAGCGGCTCACCTCTACAACCGTCTTCCCCCAGCGAAGCGGAGAGGATGCTATCACAGGCGTTCCTCGTCAGCCTGACAGCCTCTACCGAACGCGATCGACTCCAGGGTGAACGCGATCGACTTCAGGGTGAACGCGATCGACTCCAGACACAGCAACGGAGCGAAGAAGAGCGCATACGCCTGGAGATGAGACGCCTTCAGACGGAAGAGAATATGGCAAGAGACCGAGCAGACACCCAGCGTGCCGCTGCCGGTGCCCAAAGAGAAGCAGAGCGCGACCTCGCTCTCATCCAGCGCGAAACCGAGCACGACAAGCTACAAGCGCAACTAATGGAGCAGCTGATCCTCAAGGCAACACCCTCTCCCTCCGCCAGGGGTTCAAGGAACTCGTCGAGACAACAGTCAAGGGCAGCGTCTCCTAACCGAGCAAGCGACCCTGAACTTGACCAACAGACCAAGCCTATACCCCCCGCAGACCCCCTTCCCCGACCGGTCCAAGCGAGACCCAGCTACAAGGAAGGAGCAGCATACACTGCGGAGAAGCTAAATAAACGACTACAGGATCTAGAGGACCTGATAGAAGAAGAAGAGGGAGAGGAGGAGAACCAAGCCCGACGACAGCACAGTACTCCACCGGACCAGGAGGTCCAGTACAGCCCAGGCTATACCCCCGCGGCGCTGCGCTACAGACCCCCGACTCTATTCACGGGTGAGCACGACGCACGACCAGCCCCGAGGAATAGCACCTGGACCAGCGGGCCATGGTACCCTGCCGGTACCAGCCCACAGAGAGGCGCAAGAGGAGACTCGCCTAGGAGGCCTCTCCCCCAACGCTCGCCGATGTATCAGCCATCCACGGCGTCATACATTGCCACACCGACCATCCCAGACTTCACCCATGAGAATCGGGCACAGTACACGGAGCTCCGAATGTGCTTAGAGACAATGATGGTGGATGTCATTGATGAACGTCACAAGTATGCAATATTACTGAAGCACCTGAAAGTACCCCGAGCGCACAATATAGTGCTAGCCTATGCCACCTCTACGACCCCATACACCGCGGCTCTAGCAGCGCTGGACCAGAGATATGGACGTATATGGGATTACGTAATCCAAGAGATAAGGCATATTGACCGCCTACCTCCAGCAACAGACAATCGCTCATTAGACGACCTGTCTATAAAAGTGCAGTCCCTGGTAGGGATGCTGGGAGCGCAACGAGAAAAGGGTATGCACGAGCTATACGCCAACTCTAACGTCGAGAGGATTTTAGAGAAGCTGCCACCCGCCAGACAAGAGCGCTTTAGGCGGCAGAGAGACCACCGTGATCCTAACGGTCCCGAACCATCCCTCCTCGATCTAGCCGACTTCCTGGCGAGAGAAGTCAGCAGCTTACGACTGGATACGTTCGTGCGGAGCACACCAAGCTCCAGAGAGGGACCCAGGAGAATAAACGATGGAAGAAGATCGGTGACTGTCATGCACCAATCAGAATCAGTACCGAGCAGTAAGAACCACAGTACCCCCTCGAGAAAAGAGAAGTGGAAGATGGTGTGCCCGTACTGCGAGAAGGAACACTGGCTGTCACAATGTGACCTGTTCACAAAGATGAATGCAGAAGAAGTGAGTCAATGGATAAAGTCCAACAGGCGCTGTTACCGATGTGCGCGCAGTCACATGGCAGCCGAGTGCCGCCTAAAGAAGAGGTGCAGTCGGTGTGACGGAGCCCACCTAGATGTCCTACATGACAGTAACAGAAGAAAGCCTGCACCTGCACCATCGAGCAGCACCAAGGCAAGTGTCATGTACATTGACCCCGCCAGCAGCAGCGGCGCCCAAGTGCTCTTAAAGGTAGTCCGTGTAACATTGAGCTACCAAGATAAAGTCATGGACACTTACGCCGTCCTTGATGACGGGTCAGAGAAGACCCTTCTGCTCGCGTCCGCTGCGGCCCAGCTGGGACTGCGGGGGAGCGAGAACCAAATGACGATTCGGACAATAAGAAGAGATTTAAAGACGATAAAAGGCGAGAATGTCTCCTTCACTATCGCAGCAAGCGGGCAGCCAGAGCGACGGTATAGGATTACAAATGCTTTCACCAGCCAAGAAATAGGACTATCACAGTACACCTACCCCATCGCCAAGCTGATGGATAAATATGTGCACCTGCGTCAACTCCCTATCCCGCTCATAGACGGCGCCACCCCGACCCTGCTGATAGGCTCCGACCATGCAGACCTCATAGTCCCGATAGACCGGGTCCATACAGGACCCAGAGGCTGTCCTGCAGCAGTCGAGACCCGCCTAGGATGGACACTACAAGGCCCCCTCGCTAAATCTCTCAACCGAACAGCAGCCACTAGCTGCCTCCACTCCAGAGTGACAGAAGAAGACACCACTCTCCTGCAGCATGTCGAGAGGCTATGGACACTAGAGACAATGCCCTTTAAGAACGAAAAGAAAGACATTCGTTCTAAAGAAGACATTTACGCCATAAACCTCCTCGAGCAAGGGACAAAGAGAGTCACAGTCGGCGGAGTGATGAGATACGCAACTCCACTCCTGAGGCGAGAGGGAATGCCCACCTTTCACGCCACGAAAGAAGCTACGGAGCGGTATCTATTGAACACAGAGCGGCGCCTAGCCAAAGACCCCACTCAAGAGAGTGTGTACCGCGCTGAGATTGAGAAGCTAATCACAGCGAGACACGTAATGAAGATTGACATTAAAGAGGCCGATCAGACGACCGAATCATGGTACGTGCCGCACCACAAGGTCCACCACAACGGCAAGGATCGCATTGTGTTTAACTGCAGCTACCAGATCGGATCCCAAAATCTGAATAAAGAGCTCTTGCCCGGCCCCACACTCGGCCCCTCTCTACTAGGCGTGCTACTACGCATCCGCCAGGACAAGGTGGCTATCAGCGGGGATATCAAAGGGATGTTCCTGCAGGTGAGACTAGTGGAGGAGGACAAGCCCCTGCTGCGGTTCCTATGGAGAGAGAGGATCGGAGATGAGCACCCCGCCATCTATCAATGGGAAGTCCTCCCTTTCGGAACTACATGCAGCCCGTGCTGTGCTACATTTGCACTACAGAAACACGTCGCAGAGGACCCAGCAGCAGATGAAGAGGTCCGACACAGTGTGAAGAACAGTTTCTACGTGGACAACTGTTTACAAAGCGTTTCGACTCAAGAAGAAGCCGAGGCTCTCCTACTCAAGCTACGCGCCTCTCTGATCAAAGGCGGCTTTGATCTCAGGCAGTGGGCCAGCAGCGACCCGCACGTATTGCGCAGCCTCTCCCCCGCGGACAAGGCTGCCAGCAGCGAGACCTGGATGGCGACAATCCCAGGAGAAGCCCAAGAAATGACACTAGGACTAGTCTGGCGCTTCAAAACAGACTCGCTCCACTATAGACACAAACCCCTGACCACGGAGCAGGGAAGGTCGACGGCGATACCGACCACCAGACGGAGTGTGTACAGAACACTCGCCAGACAATATGACCCGTTGGGATGTATTCTACCTTACACCACCAGGGCAAAGATGATTGTACGAGCACTATGGGACAAGGACCAGGGCTGGGACGACCCAATACCCGCACCCCTTGCCTCCACATGGAGAGAGTGGGAGACGGAGCTCCGCTCACTCCCAGGCGTCAATATACGCCGCAGCTACTTCCCACCCACAGTGAGGCCAGAGACATGCAAGATGGATCTACACGTCTTCAGTGACGCCTCCGAAGTAGCCTATGGATCGGTGGCCTATTTGCGTGCCCAAGAGAAGGGAGGAGAGATACACACTGCTTTCATCCTGGCTCGCTCAAGAATAGCCCCACGAAAGCAACAATCTATCCCGCGTCTAGAGCTCTGCGCAGCCCTAGCAGGAGCGCATCTAGCCACGTTAATCCAACGTGAACTCACCATTCCGGTGCACAGAACAATCTTGTGGTCAGATTCCACGACAGTACTCACATGGATCAAGTCTGATTCATGCAGATACAAAGTCTTCATGGGAGTCAGAGTCACAGAGATTCAAGAGTTAACAGAAGCAGCGAGCTGGCGGTATGTGGACACCAAACACAACCCAGCTGACGTCATCACCCGGGGAATGTCCCTAGATGACCTCACCCGTCACAACATCTACAGTGACGGACCAGAGTTCCTCAAGCTCCCGGAAGAAGAGTGGCCTACGCCCACCCCACGGGAAGCGAGTAAAGAGGAGGCTGAGAAAAAGAAACCTATGTTCTGTGGACTGAGCACAGTCGCCTCCACAGACCCCAACATAGATGACTGCCTCACCCTACAGAGTGCGCAACTAAAGACATTCCTGTGGCACCACCCAGAGATTCAGCCCACCACTGACATTTCAGCAGCTGACTACGAAGAAGCAGAACTTCTTCTACTACAACGAGCCCAGAGAGACTCGTTCCCCGATGAGCTAGACTGTCTACAGGGAGGAAAGCCCGTCCCATCAGACAGCAGACTGCTCCACCTGGCACCCGAGAGTGACGCCCATAATCTCATCAGAGTGGGTGGTCGTCTGCGGAGAGCCCCCGATCTACCGGATGACGTTAAGTACCCGATAGTCTTGAACAGCCGACACAAGGTCACAGAGCTGATCATAAAGAAATACGACGAGGATGTACACCACGCAGGAGCAGAGAGAGTCTTCGCGGAGATCAGACGTCGCTATTGGATACTTCAAGGGAGAGAAGCAGTGCGACGCTTCCAGCGAACCTGTCTAGACTGCCGAAAGTGGCGCGCACAGCCCAGCATACCCCGGATGGCTGACCTACCTCCCTGTCGCCTCCGACTCGGCGACAAGCCATTCCACTCCACAGGCATGGACTGTTTTGGCCCGTTGTATATAAAGAAAGGAAGAGGAACCGAGAAGCGGTGGGGTATTGTATTCAAATGCATGACCACCAGAGCGATACATATCGAACTCCTTCCTCCTTTTTGCGGACCTCCCAAACTTTCAAACTTTTTAGATGAAGGAATGGGTACAATAGGAGACACGCCTCCAGTTTTTCAAAAGTTTTTGACACGCCTCAGCTTCTGAGCTGAAGGCGTGTTTCTGCGGACCTCCCAAACTTTCAAACTTTAGACTGTTTTCTTTATGCGTTTTTCTTTTTCTTTCTTTCTACCACAAGACGCGGCCACTGATGGGTCCATGGGACTTGGATAAGTCCTGTGGACCCAACTCTGGCCACTGACCACATGAGCGAACGGGTACATACGCACACAAATACACGGCCACTGATGGATCCATGGGACTTGGTAAAGCACTATGGACCCAACTATGACCACTGATAAAAACGTAACTACACTAGCATTATAAGACCTAAACATTGCTACCTACCATACAAGTGCATTGGTTTAGTGCATTTCCGGTTGCCACTGAGCGGAAATGTTTGTGCGGACCTGTTCTCCCAAACTGGTAAGCAAATGATTACGTTATTTTCATTTTTACGTTACTATTATTATTATTATTATTATTATTGCTTTTATCGTTATATATGCCTATAATTGTGTACAGCACTTTGAGCTACATGACATGTATGAAAGGTGCTTTATAAATACTTACTTACTTACTTACTTACTTACTTCCAACCATGAGCACAGACTCATTCCTTATGGCCTTCCGAAGATTCACATCGCGGAAAGGAAAACCGTCTACATTGTTGTCTGATCACGGGACAAACTTCAAAGGTGGAGAAAGAGAGCTGAGAGAGAGCTTCCAAGCTATGGGCCCAGAACTTAAGACCCACCTCGCTCCATCCCAGATTGACTTCCAGTTTAATCCCCCGAACGCACCCCACTTCGGTGGAACCTGGGAACGAGAAGTACGTTCTATAAAGACAGCCCTGTACGCCGTGCTTGGGGCCCAGACTGTGGCGGAAGAAGTCCTAATGACAGTCCTTACGGAGATCGAGGGAGTATTGAACTCCAAGCCCCTCGGCTACGTCTCCAGTGATATAGCAGATGTCGACCCAGTCACCCCCAACACACTCTTGATGGGGCGGCTGGACCCCGCGCTACCCCAGACAATGTACAGGCCTGAAGAAGCGAACGGCCGAAGAATGTGGAGGTACAGTCAAGTACTAGCTGACAAGTTTTGGAACAGCTTTCTACTCCACTACCTACCGTCTCTACAGACCCGCCAGAAGTGGGTAAAAGAGAGAGACAATTTGACAGAAGGAACAGTCGTCATGATTATCGACCAGTCACTACCCAGAGCTATGTGGCCGGCTGGCCGCGTAAGCAAAGTGATCACCGGTGCCGATGGCAAGGTCCGAGCAGCTGAAGTGCTCGTCCAAGGGCGAACTTACACACGACCCGTGGCGAGGCTAATAGAACTGCCTAGACTCCCAGACACTATCAATGACGACCATGACCCCATGACTTTGTGAGTTGACTGACCCTTACAGCGGACCTTGAGTGGTAGACAGTGCGGTTAATCTGTCTCTGCTTAGCTAATTAGGTGGGACTAATTAGGGGGCGGCTGTTGTGAAGGATCAGATTAAACCGAATATATATATTTATTATGGATATATATTTAATAGTATTTGTATATCGTTTGATATCCCTTGTATATTCCTTGTACATATACACTGAATATCCCTTTAGTCTACTAACAGCCCATAATAGTTTCATTCTCTCATTGGACAAGAACTTGGCGCCAGCAGCCAAGCCCCTTGGTTCAAGTTCAATCGTGCCGACGAACATGTCGTTACTAGCCCGGTTCCGCGTAGGAATACGTCTGGCGAAATACGAATGGTACTATTTGTTCACAGCGCATATATATATGGCGCAAGTAAAGTAGAACTTTCTTTTAGTCCCTTAGCCCTTAGTTCTTTACCCTCCAACCTAGTGGCAAGACGTTAAGCCTCACCCACGATACACGTGTGGTGCAGTATGGTCAACTTGGCCTCAGAATGGCATTGAGACATCGTGTGGATTAATAGTTGAATTGTCATAGTTTGGCACTATACCGTCGAGTGGGACGTATTTCTATTAAGTTAATAATAGTCTATTATGTATGGTGCATCGTTCGGTTAGAGTTATAAAGTGAGCAGTACCCCCATCGTTTTCCTCGCGTTATCTAGAGTCTTAACCAGGCTGGGCAGACCACGTGTGGTGCTTTCATCCGAGGAGTTCTGGGCTAGGACGAGTGGACCTGCACATTGGATTACCTTACCCGGACGACGGCGAGCCCTACACGGCTTGGATTATCTACTTGCTTTGGGTGCTTTGATTATGCCATGGATAACAGCCAACACTGGTAAGTGTTGGAACTACCCCCGAGAGGAGTCCAGGTGAGACGGCGCTCTAACCCGAGTGAGGTCGCCTCACGTCTCTTCGTTGTGGACCGGCAGCTACCGTCTACAAGAGGGCCCAACTGTATTCATCTGTGGACCAAGGTTCTGTGGGCACCGTGTTCAGCACTCTGAATTCTCCCAAGAAATCGTTGGCCAGATGGGATATCGCCAGCGGCTCTCCTAACCCCCCCCCCCCTACTGACTTACAACCAGCGGGACCCCCTTTAGTATATCCAGCTATAATCATTAAGTACCATCGCTATAGTTCCCTAAAGAACCAGGTTGTATACTTGCTTCCTGCGTAACCAGAGATTGGACATTCAATGTTGATTTGCCTACGAATACTCATTTGCCTTACAAGTGCATTCAAATCATAAATGTCATTACGTGAACGTTGTATATACCCTTTGCTATATATTAAAGATTCGACGGATACATTTGTGTGGACTTGGTTTCATCAGGTGGGAAAGTGTTCATCATATCTATATCATGTACTGTGTGGCCAGTAGTTAAAGTACATAAAGCGGTAGTGGTTTAATGATACCATACTTATCAATACAGTCAGGGAATTGTACCCCTCAGTTACAATATGCATTGGTGAAGAAACACACAGTTTGTTTGGCCAAAAAATACAGTCCCCCTTTAAGGGGACTTTTTATTTGGGCACAAAATATATGAGAGGGCCGGGGAGGGGTACAGAGGGGACCACAGGGGAAAAAGTCACTAATCAGCGGCGTCTGCTGCCTCGAGCCGCTCGGGCTTTGCCACCCCGAGAAGCCCCGGAGGGACGGTAGACTATCGGCTGCTGGTCTCGTCGATCCCTACCGTCTCCTCCGGTCGTAGATGGGCCGGCTGCAGCAGTAGCACCGTCTCTCCTCCTGGCCTTCTTTGATGGGCCAGCAGTGGCGGCGGAGGCAGTGGTAGGCACGGCGGAGGTAGCTCGACGTCGTGGAAGCCTTCTGACTCCACCGGCGAGGACGGGAGGCGGAAAATGGGGTTGGAGAACGGATCTCTCCTCTGCCATCTCTCTGCATGTTGATGTCATCAGCTGCAGGGCCTTCCCGAACAGTCCAGCATCGGAGAGGTTGGCCGTCAGAAGAGGGGCTCTCTTCTTCTCTGGCACACAGGCCTGCTCCAGCCAAAGGTGGCGCTGGATCAGAGTAGCCAGGGCGCGCACTTTCCCAGCGGCTATGGCCTGCACCTGAGTCAGATGTAGGACAGCTCCTGCCGCCTGGGTGAGCTGATCGTGTTGTATCTCGGTCAGCTCTGTGCCGCCCGTCATTATCCCAGATACAAATCGAGCCAGCTGTGCGATATTAGACGCAGCAGCCAGCGACTGTGTACCCGCGACAAATGACTGGTCACTCCAATATGCCAATCGCCTAGCCGATTTTCCCTGGAGAACCGGCTTGCATAACGGTTCCCACACCACATCCGGACAGAGGAGAGCGGCCATCGGCACACCCTCTCTCATACCTTCAACCAACCCCGCCACCTGTGTAACTGGTACGTAGGCGGGAGTAAGGCCCATGATGTGAGACACCACCTGGCCCCGACGAACATAGGCCCCCATTGAGGGGAAAAATGGGTAGACAACGTCCACCCCTCTCACCGGGCGACGCTGCCAGAGATGACCTATGAGATCATCGGGGCAGGAGCAGGCAATGGCTGCGGCAGCGGCACGCCGTTTGCAGCGGCCGCTACTGCCATGAGCTCGGGGAACAAAGCCTGCAGTTCCCCCTGCTGACCTTCCTCCACCGAACCCGCATCCCTCACATGCAGCAGGCTTCGACCGGTTGAGGAGCCACAGTCTGATGTGGCTGATAGCAGGGCATCCTACCGATGAGGCCGAGGTGGTTCCCCGACATCCTCGAACAAGGCGCCCCAAGGAGACATTTCACCCCCCTCCAGTGTTACCTGGACGGGTGGGATACTCGCCTCCACTGGGCCTTCAAACAAAAATCCGTCCGCCTCTACCATGTAATCCTCAGTTTCCATAGGGCATGCAGAGACCGACGCATCCTCGCTGGTCTCCAGCAATTCCCCAAACCCAGGCCGTTCGCCGAACGGACGATTCCCCGGAACCAGAGTCGGGACCAGGCCATCGCCGGGGCGACGGCACCGGTGCACCGGCTCCTCGGAGAGGCAAACTACCCATCGGCTGTCTCCCGGGCGTGGCTGGCAACCACGAAAGTGGCAACAGCCCCGCACCAGAACGCACGACGGAGGCGGGAATGGAGAACCGCTGGTGAAGAGTGGGTCTACGACTCTCCGAGGTAAACATTATGACTTAGATTTTTCTCTTGAAAATTTATGAGAGAAGAAAAAAATAAGCACAATGTAAACACGTCTCAACTTTCTTCAACTAGCAACCTCGTCAAGTGGGGATCTCCGAAAGCACTTCCTTGTGGTGAAAGCGAAGAAGGAGGCGAGTAGGTGGCCACACACCTGCTTATGAGGGTAAGCTGATAGGGGTGTGGTCAGACGAATATTGGGATGTAAAGGTACATTGTGGAATTTTTATTCAGTGCGCGTGCACAAGCGAGGTACAGTGCGGAAGTGACGCCGAGCGAGATCCATTACGGAACAGAACTGCTTTGGCCATGGCTGACTTCGTTCTGTGGTACTTCGCTTAGGCAGAATAATGGTGTCGTGGGAGGTAGACGATCGAGACTCTGCATTTGCTGCAGTACAGTCTGAACAACATGCAGACTCACAGTCACAGTCAGTTCCAGTTCCAGAGGAACTAAGCAAACTTACATCAGAAAGGTTAAGAACAATCGGGGCGCTGTGAACAAGCTTTATAGTGTCTTTGTGTTTGATTTGGTCACTTTTCTTAAGAGTAAAGTACTCGTTGAATTCAAAGTCCAGATAGGGTGAAGTCGAGAGGAATAGAAAAGGTCTCCTTTACAATGTCTTTCAGCTCCTCCACAGTGGGGGGGATTCCCAATGGAAGGACCAACTTCTCGATCCGATCATCCATCACTACTCGGATCTTCGCCTCCATCTTTCCCAGCCTGTTAAGAATGTAAATAGACAAAAGTACAATAGCATCATAAGTATTTTATAGATGAGACCAGACAGTGCATGCATGCCATCATTATGAGTCATGCAATTGCAAAAAAAAAATGGGGGATAGTTCGGCAAAAATGTAATTAAATATGAATAAAAAAAAATTTAACCATAAAAAGAAAAGTTAGATGTTTGTGTATGCTGTCAATCATAGTTCTTAGAAAGAATTTCGTAATCGGCCAAAATCGTAATCGGCAGATCAGACTCTGAAATCGGCCAAGAAAATTGCCATCTGTGCATCCCTACTAAAAAGGCATGAAAAAGCACACATTATATTACCAGATAAATGGGCTGAGATATAAATATTGTGATTAAGTGTTAACATAATGTATTCCAATTACCTAAAATGCACAGCAAATGTGACGTTTCAGTGTAACAAAGCGTTTTCCTCCAACACTGTACGCAGCAAAGACACATCACTGAGTTTCTGCTGCTCCAGGAGTGTCATTTTTCCAGTGTCCACCAGTTGAAAAGATCTCAGATGCTCTTCATACCATGCAGCGAGTAACTTCACAATGAAATGTACACAGTTGTCCAAAATGGCTATCTGAATAATCTCAGCGAAGTCAGGTAGTCCGCCAGTAGAGCCATAGGACAAGATCATCCCAACAGTATACCTGGTTCCATAGTAGGCAACAGAAGTGGCCAACTGCACACTAGACAGAAGTGGTGACATTTCTCTTAAAGTTTCCTGTATGTCTGAATGCAGCACATCTAAAGGCATCACTGATATTTTTGTGACACACAAGGCTGGTTTTCCCACATCTGATGTCCCATGCATGTGGTATGCCATCATCATCTGATGTCTTGTAGCAAGGCTGAACACTACATTTCGGAAGTTGTTTGTGTGCCTCACAACTTGCTTAAAAAATCTGTGCTTAGCTTCGAAGCGCATTGTCCACACATCAACCAGAGGCCCATATTTTTCTATCAATGCAGGATAGTGTTCCAAAAAATGGTGTTTGGGTATCAGCTTCTCTTCAGGAAAAACTTGTAAGAACCTGTCACGATGTTCAGATATTTTACAATCAAGGTACGCAATACTTTCAACTGTGTGAACAGGGGCAACCACCAATTCAACTATGTCTTTTAAAGTCAGAAGAACTTGCCATGCAGAATCACCCTGAGGTACCCGCGAACCAACAATGAGCGGCAACAACCGTATTAGGGCCCAATTTTGATGTGCATTTCCACCTACAGTTTTGCGAACAATGTAGCTTTGTGGGATTGCTTGAGGACTGTTGGCTTTGTCCGAGCCCTTATAGGCAAAATCTCTGATTAAGTCATTGAGTACCGTCAAATTAAAGTACTTCTTCTTGGTGAAAATCTGAACACACAATGCTAGCTCCCTTGGGACTATGCCTTCAAAAAGATCATGTAATATATCTGGTGGGTACCCAGAGACAAAGTGAAAGTGATTCAATCTATCAGTCAATGGACATGAGCGCTTAACACCAAAACAATGTTTTAAAGTTGGATTTTCTCTCACTGTTTGCACATGCAAATTATAGTCCTCCTTTGTCCGAGGTGGAAACACATTTTTTCCCACACTGGCAATGAAAATGCCTTCCTGTTTTAGAGTGGCCAGATCCTTTAAGAGTGGTTTCAAAACGACTTTGTATCCAAACTGTTTTACATCAACAGCTTTGCAAAGTAAAGCTAGGTGTATTGACGTCAATGCAGATTGCAACTTGGATGGCACATTAGCCAAAAGCCAATAAACAGCTGTTATTTTGTGTTTTTTTTCTCGAAGTTCCTAGTGGGTTACTGTAAAGTGTCACAGCCAACTAAGTGACACTGGGTAGTATGACATCCTGATCTTATATATGATTATGGGGAATGTCTGTAGATTCTTCCTGGACAATGGAATAGAAACACGTTATGTGTGGACACATGTTGAGTGCCACAGAACAACAGTGACCCTTCTTGAAATTGACATTCCTGTTTGTTCTTTTATAACCAGTATATTCTTTATACACTTTAAAACTAAAACTCTGGTTGGAAGACAGTGATTGTGTGAATCTAACCTATTTTTAATATGCTTCTGCGTAGAGAAGAATGATTTTCTTGGTCTGTACAGATGCATCTGTCTCCCTACCTCCACATGGGCCTGCAGTAGGGAATTAACCATGGGAATGCGACCTTGCCAGGCAGGGCCTCTTCCCCGAGCTCTCCGGCCGGCAGACGCATGGTTGACCGGTTAACCCTTTGTGGGGTCTGAATGAGATGAAAAGTGAAGGGACTTTCCACAGCAGAGACAAAGGGAGTCTGTTCCAGCAAAAACGTTACAATTACTTTTCGAGTTACGGCCTAGTGGAGTAGGATGGGAGGAGAGCCAGTCCCCACGTACCGTGCATTGACTGGCTGGTGAAATGACATCACGGTGACAGCGCTGTATTTGGACAAATAAGCAGAAGAGATCTGGGGCCCTTTATAAAGGCCAACTGGCCAGATCACAGGCAGATTTTCAGACTTTTTGGAGGGATAGGAAGATGGTGCTTGCAGACACCGGGCACAAGCCGTGCCAGATGAGATGTTTTGTTTTATACTTCTTTTAACTAAATTGGAAATTTTCCAATGAAGTCTCTTTTGTAACTTGCCTTTTCTAATTAAAAATACTTCTTTATAAATATATCTTTTTGTATCCATTCTTCTGACCAGACGGACGGGTAAGCATCGAAATGTTGTTTGCATTGTAACTTCACCCTTTGCGTTCTGATTTATGATGTAAAGACTTTAGAAACCAGCCGACAACCACGCGGTCCCGTAATGTTCCTGATTAATGATGTAAAAACTTTAGAAGTGTGGCTTTATCCATACGGAGGCCTAAGGAGAAAAATGTATATGTATATGTATACTAAAGGTGGGTTCTGTATAAATGTGATTATCAAGTAAAGCCATACAGTGGTAATACGTAAAACCGAATAAGTTAAAGCAAAATAGAATAAATATACTCCGCAACTCCAATCAATCAACCGCATGACTGGAGGGGACGGGGGGGTGCATGTGTGGGCTTGGGTCGATTGGGTTTAACCCCTGCAGTTTGTAGACGCATTGAGTCCTAGACATCACAGATGTCGCAGGACGCTGCTTGAAGTTGAGATGCGGACCAATGAGTTATGGGGTTATCAATCTGACCTAGGCTTATGACGCGCACTTATCATGGTGTCCCTGGCGTTGGGCATTTATACTAACTGAATAGGTGCTAACGGCCGAAAATTAATTACAGATTTGACAAAAAATTAAAGTAGAAAGCTCAACTGGCGACTCGAGTGGAAGGCTCTACTCGGGGATATCACAAATGAATAGAAAGCTCTATCTTTGTGATTAAAGCAACGTTTACTCACAACTAAAGGGTAACGTAATGTTTATAGAGCTCTGGGGGGAGTTACAAGTGCAACATAATTTCATGCTTTGCTCACAGAAAGGCGAACTGGATGGCTACCTAGCCCAAAGCTACTGTATGTGAAGCGCAGCCAAAACGGCCGTTCACAGAAAGGCGAACTGGATGGCTACCTAGCCCAAAGCTACTGTATGTGAAGCGCAGCCAAAACGGCCGTTCACAGAAAGGCGAACTGGATGGCTACCTAGCCCAAAGCTACTGTATGTGAAGCGCAGCCAAAACGGCCGTTCACAGAAAGGCGAACTGGATGGCTACCTAGCCCAAAGCTACTGTATGTGAAGCGCAGCCAAAACGGCCATTCACAGAAAGGCGAACTGGATGGCTACCTAGCCCAAAGCTACTGTATGTGAAGCGCAGCCAAAACGGCCGTTCACAGAAAGGCGAACTGGATGGCTACCTAGCCCAAAGCTACTGTATGTGAAGCGCAGCCAAAACGGCCGTTCACAGAAAGGCGAACTGGATGGCTACCTAGCCCAAAGCTACTGTATGTGAAGCGCAGCCAAAACGGCCGTTCACAAAAAGGCGAACTGGATGGCTACCTAGCCCAAAGCTACTGTATGTGAAGCGCAGCCAAAACGGCCGTTCACAGAAAGGCGAACTGGATGGCTACCTAGCCCAAAGCTACTGTATGTGAAGCGCAGCCAAAACGGCCGTTCACAGAAAGGCGAACT
Source organism: Notolepis coatsorum (assembly GCF_963971535.1). NCBI lineage: Eukaryota > Metazoa > Chordata > Actinopteri > Aulopiformes > Paralepididae > Notolepis > Notolepis coatsorum. The sequence continues at coordinate 190,966,859 of NC_140167.1, forward strand.
GGATGGCTACCTAGCCCAAAGCTACTGTATGTGAAGCGCAGCCAAAACGGCCGTTCACAGAAAGGCGAACTGGATGGCTACCTAGCCCAAAGCTACTGTATGTGAAGCGCAAACAAAACGGCCGTTCACAGAACGGCGAACTGGATGGCTACCTAGCCCAAAGCTACTGTATGTGAAGCGCAGCCAAAACGGCCGTTCACAGAAAGGCGAACCGGATGGCTACCTAGCCCAAAGCTACGTGACACGCAGCCAAAACGGCCGTTCACTGAATGTTCACTGGATGGCTACCTAGCCCAGGAAATGCTAGCTCAGGAGGATGAGGGATTGGGAGTTTTTATACCCGACCTGGGTCTGGACTACCTAGGGGAACGGGAGGAACACCCAGAGTCCCCTGAAACGTTTGCGGGAAGTGAGGAATTCACAGAACCAAGCAAATCACAATACCCAGAGCTGCCGGCTGTACAGCAAGCAGTAATTGGCACAGGAGGGAGACCCTACGGCTGTGACCAGTGTGACATGAGCTTCAAGACAAAGACATGTCTTAAACGTCACCACATGGTACACACAGGAGAGAAACCTTACTGCAGGGCTCTACAGTGCGACCAAATTGCTCGCATATGCCCCTAAAAATATTTGTATGCGAACAGTAAAAATCAATTACGCGCACGCTGTGCGAATACAGATTATAGCCTCTCTCGTCTTTTTTTCCCTCCGCTGCGAGATCGTTAAAAAACTACAAGTCCCACATTGCACTCAAGCCAACGGTCCAATCACAGTAGAGTGAAGTGACTGGTTTCATGGGAAATAAAGCAAATGACCAATCGGAAGCTCTCATTTATCTTGTTTACTTCCTGAAACTCCGCGATCAGGGCTCTCGTTTTCCGACACACCAACTTATTATAGTCTCTCTCTTACCAACAATAGCAATAGATTTTAGAACACCTAGATTTATCGATAGCAATAGTAATATAACGTTAATGCAACAAAACGAATGCCTTGCTTTGTTAATCATAACGTTGATGCAGTAGCGTATGTCGGTGTGTTGGCTGTAACGGACATGACAATAACAACGTGTACACATTAAAATTGCGATAATCTATTCTAACATTTTCAAATCGATGCAGTTGAATTTCCCCCTTAGGATCGATGCATGGTTACACCCCTACACCAAAGTCACTGGCCCACTGTATCTGTGTGTATAATAACTTGGCTAGCGTTATCAACAGCAGAGGTGGGCAATGGGTCCAGCTGCAGCGCCGGAGTGCAAGCGATGTGATGTAATTGGCAGACTCGACTGTCAATCAATGGTCTACCTGACACGCAAACTCAAACAATGTTTCTGTACTGGAGGTGTGATTGATTGATTGATTGAAAACTTTATTAACAGATTGCAGAATGGGTACAATACAGTACAGCTCAATACACACAATTGTTAAGGGGATGCAGACCAGAGAAAGACTTTCGTCTTGTTTACATCAGGGTCCCCCATTTCAATTAATCGGGAAAGTGTACAGTAGGAAAGTGTACAGTATTTCAATAGGCAACCCTGAAAGGATTATTTTTCTAGAAGAGCAACACAGCCAAAACATAAGCATTGTATGCATAAAAGGGGCTAAAGTTAAGTGACTGAACCTTTTGTAGCAGTAGTTTGATTTGATAGTTTATTTGATAGGGACAGCACATGTTAATGAACATCAAGTACAAAATACAAAATGTAAACATGCAGGGTTGTAGCAAGAGCTAATTTACACACATGCACGCACAGTACAAATATACATTTATTTTTGAAAAAAAAATAAACTGTTACTTGAAATATTTTCACTGTGCTCCTAAATATTTTTGGGTGCTCCTAAATTTCTTTGTGTGCTCCTAAATTCTTTCATTTAGGAGCACCTGTGCCCCTAGTGAAAAAGGTTAGCGTAGAGCCCTGTACTGCTGTGCCCAGTGTGGGAAGACCTTCAAGACGGAGGCAGAACTTAAACAACACCACCTGGTACACACAGAACATAAACCTTACGGTTGCGCCCAGTGTGGAAGGAGCTTCAAGACGAAGGCTCACCTTAAACGTCACCACATGGTACACACAGGAGAGAAACCTTACTGTTGTGCCCAGTGTGGGAATACCTTCAAGACGAGGGCAGAACTTAAACAACACCACCTGGTACACACAGAACATAAACCTTACGGTTGCGCCCAGTGTGAGAAGGCCTTCAAGACGAAGGGAGAGCTTAAAATTCACTGTACGGTACACACACGAGAGAGACCTTACAGCTGTGGCCAGTGTGGAAAGAGCTTCAAGACAAAGACATGTCTTAACCAACACTGTACGGTACACACACGAGAGAGACCTTACAGCTGTGGCCAGTGTGGAAAGAGCTTCAAGACAAAGACATGTCTTAACCAACACCACATGGTACACACAGAAAATAAACCTTACTGCTGTGCCCAGTGTGGGAATACCTTCAAGACGAGGGCAGATCTTAAACGTCACCACCTGGTACACACAGGAGGGAGACCCTACGGCTGTGACCAGTGTGACATGAGCTTCAAGACAAAGACATGTCTTAAACGTCACCACATGGTACACACAGGAGAGAAACCTTACTGCTGTGCCCAGTGTGGGAAGACCTTCAAGACGGAGGCAGAACTTAAACAACACCACACGGTACACACAGAAGAGAAACCTTACTGCTGTGACCAGTGTGGAAGGAGCTTCAAGACGAAGACTCACCTTAAACATCACCACCTAATACACACAGAAGAGAAACCTTACTGCTGTGACCAGTGTGGGAAGACCTTCAAGACGAAGGCAGAACTTAAACAACACCACACGGTACACACAGAAGAGAAACCTTACTGCTGTGACCAGTGTGGGAAGAGCTTCAAGACGAAGCGTAACCTTACACTACACCACATGGTACACACACGAGAGAAACCATACTACTGTGACCAGTGTTACATGAGCTTCCGGAACCTGCAAGGGCTTAAGAGACACAGACGGCGGAGGCAGCCATGCAAGGTGCCAACCTGCTTAACGGGGGCAGTAAGGGGTTATGTGTCTCGCTCAAGAACACTGCGACACACTATCATGGACGAGTGTGGAAATGGAAAAAACCAAGAGGACGATGTAGTCATTCTTCCTCTTTATGAGGCGCCAGGCTCCACCTCAAAACGAGTATCTCCCTCCACTGACATAGAGGCGTTCAACTCTCTAGACGAGTACCTAAAGGCCAAAAACATCAATTATGAGCACTGTTCCATTTTCTATGGCCCAGAAGAGGAGGATGGCGACATTCAGATGAAGGATCAGAACCCGAGGCCACAGATGACACCTTCAGGTGAAACTGAGTCTGAGCCTGAACAGGATGGGGAGCTAAATACCTCTGAAACTGAACACAGTTCTGATTACTCAACATATTGAGTAATAGCTCAAGAGAAGCTAGCACAAGGAGACGCTAGCTCACCAAAGGGGCTTCAATGGCCCAAATGATGGAAAGAGAAATAAGAACCCCCGGTCAAGATCCCGGGGAAAACATGGGGGAGAAACTAACCCCAGAGCAGCAAGCAGAGATAAGGGCAACAAAGGGAGAAATTACCTTCTGGGGCCCTGACACATGACACTCAAGCAAGTGCAACCTGCACTTGACGGGAAAAACATGGGGGAGAAACTAACCCCAGAGCAGCAAGCAGAGATGAGGGCAACAAAGGGAGAAATTACCTTCTGGGGCCCTGACACATGACACTCAAGCAAGTGCAAACTGCACTTGACATACCGCTCATCTGTCAAGAGGAATAATATATAGTGTTGTTGTCATTTAGGAAGAAACATGACATAGAATACTACATGCATTTTGTATATATTTTAAGCTGGTGTTATCAGCAGGAGCTGAGTCTATAAGAGGCTACATAGCCTGAATCTACAAGCTGGCTAACTAGCCAGAGCTAACACCAGACATAACAGTAACTAACTACCCAGTCTGGACCGAGACAAGCACAACACAGGGTCGGCCCCCTGTGCAAGAAGGAAGTGGACGGAAACAACAGTCCGAAAGGCCTGTGAACAATGTGCGCTGGTAAGGGGGACAAAACCTGAACCAGTGCCATCGAGACGAATAGCAGTATCTGAGAGCAGGACTGAAACTACTGGAGGAAGCGGGTGTAATGGCCCAATACTCTGTACCCTACCAGCCCAATACAAACGGGGTGGCAGAGAGAGCTGTACGCTATATGAAGGATCAGATGATCAAAGTGGATATGTTGCGATCCTGGAATGAACCGACCTCCCTCCTTAGGATACACCAAGGAGACCGACAGTACAGTTCGGACCGGAAGGATCAGAACCTGCCCTATTTCGGGCCAGGAGCATTCTTAGACGGGGGGGAGGTCCCCCGGAGTCAGCGGACGACGCAGCGAATGGCAAGAAGGAATATACTGACTCAGGTCAGAACTCGGAAATGGAGGAAGACCGGGATAGGTCAAGCTCCAGAGCATCCTCAAGGTCCTCATCTAGACCTCCCAGACCTCCCAGACCTCCCAGACCTCCCAGACCTCCTAGACCTCCTAGACCGGACAGAGAGACATCGGCCTGGACCCAGGTTACAGGGCGACGAGAGCCCTGAATGGACCTGAAAGAGAGAAAAGAAATGAGTCCTCTGTGGACTGTATCTGTGATGTCCTGCGAGGCCTACGGACAGGGTCACACGACCAGGCCAACCACACTTCAATAGAGGACTGCTGCTACAATTCTCGGGGACCCGTGGGGGTCGCCCGAGAAGTAACAATTCAACCTACCTCAAACTATGGGAGAGATCCAAGAGGTCAGAGGGGGTGACCCCAAGATGACCAAGATGACCAAGGTGACCACACGATGACCACCAGGTGTTGTCTTCAGGTGCGTTGGCCGGGAACAACAGATGCAAGTCTTCCCGCCGGATACCAAGCAACAACGTGACCCCTATCCTGTCGAGCCGTACAGCCAGGGAACAACAGATGCAAGTCTTCCCGCCGGCTACCAGGGTAACAGGGAACCAAGATGGCAGAGGGGGTGACCCCACAATCGCCATCTCGTCCCCCAGTACAGACGCTATTAAGACAATGGAAAATGACCGACCAGGATGACAGAGGGGGTGTAAAGTGTCACAGCCAACTAAGTGACACTGGGTAGTATGACATCCTGATCTTATATATGATTATGGGGAATGTCTGTAGATTCTTCCTGGACAATGGAATAGAAACACGTTATGTGTGGACACATGTTGAGTGCCACAGAACAACAGCGACCCTTCTTGAAATTGACATTCCTGTTTGTTCTTTTATAACCAGTATATTCTTTATACACTTTAAAACTAAAACTCTGGTTGGAAGACAGTGATTGTGTGAATCTAACCTATTTTTAATATGCTTCTGCGTAGAGAAGAATGATTTGCTTGGTCTGTACAGATGCATCTGTCTCCCTACCTCCACATGGGCCTGCAGTAGGGAATTAACCATGGGAATGCGACCTTGCCAGGCAGGGCCTCTTCCCGGAGCTCTCCGGCCGGCAGACGCATGGTTGACCGGTTAACCCTTTGTGGGGTCTGAATGAGATGAAAAGTGAAGGGACTTTCCACAGCAGAGACAAAGGGAGTCTGTTCCAGCAAAAACGTTACAATTACTTTTCGAGTTACGGCCTAGTGGAGTAGGATGGGAGGAGAGCCAGTCCCCACGTACCGTGCATTGACTGGCTGGTGAAATGACATCACGGTGACAGCGCTGTATTTGGACCAATAAGCAGAAGAGATCTGGGGCCCTTTATAAAGGCCAACTGGCCAGATCACAGGCAGATTTTCAGACTTTTTGGAGGGATAGGAAGATGGTGCTTGCAGACACCGGGCACAAGCCGTGCCAGATGAGATGTTTTGTTTTATACTTCTTTTAACTAAATTGGAAATTTTCCAATGAAGTCTCTTTTGTAACTTGCCTTTTCTAATTAAAAATACTTCTTTATAAATATATCTTTTTGTATCCATTCTTCTGACCAGACGGACGGGTAAGCATCGAAATGTTGTTTGCATTGTAACTTCACCCTTTGCGTTCTGATTTATGATGTAAAGACTTTAGAAACCAGCCGACAACCACGCGGTCCCGTAATGTTCCTGATTAATGATGTAAAAACTTTAGAAGTGTGGCTTTATCCATACGGAGGCCTAAGGAGAAAAATGTATATGTATATGTATACTAAAGGTGGGTTCTGTATAAATGTGATTATCAAGTAAAGCCATACAGTGGTAATACGTGAAACCGAATAAGTTAAAGCAAAATAGAATAAATATACTCCGCAACTCCAATCAATCAACCGCATGACTGGAGGGGACGGGGGGGTGCATGTGTGGGCTTGGGTCGATTGGGTTTAACCCCTGCAGTTTGTAGATGCATTGAGTCCTAGACATCACAGACGTCGCAGGACGTTGCTTGAAGTTGAGATGCGGACCAATGAGTTATGGGGTTATCAATCTGACCTAGGCTTATGACGCGCACTTATCAGTTACACACCTCAAAGTCATCAACATAAAGGATTAGAGAGAGTCGTGTTTCTTCTCCAGCATAGAAGTCACTTTGCTTAAAAAATGTACCATCACGAATTGACTTAATATGTCCAGTACTGTTTGAATGTCTCGACAAGGTTCTCTCTGCAATATCTTTGTTCTTCAAGACTACCTGCAACGTCTTGAGAATAGGCACATATTGAAAGCACTTGTTCTTTTGAGAATCAAGGATATATTCAACAGGATCAACAGACTGGAAATTCTCCTTAAAATACTTTCTTCTCTTAAAAGCCGAACCAAGTGCACCACTTGCTCCTAGTGCTGTGCTAATGGGGTGGAAGTTGCACAATTGTTCTGCCAAGTCAGTTATGATGGCCTGGTCAACAATGCATTTGTTAGACTTCAATGTTGAATCAAGTATGTTTCTAACGACTGCAAGAGATGCGGAAGATGCAATGAACTGAAGGTCTTCAACCAAAGCATCAATGCACTTCACTGAGGCATTATAGATGCTTTCTAGCTTAAGCAGAAGTAAGCCAATTCTTTGAAAAACTATGCATGATGCACTTTCCGGATCACAATCTAAACTTATGTCCAACTCCTCACCATCACTGGCCTCTAGGCCTAAATCAGAATGGTCAACAGTCTGATTATGGTGACTCGCAAACACGTCTTGCTTAAAATCACTAAAAGAATAGCCTATATGGCTTCTGTTTTTGTGTTTGAGAAATGTATTGTATATATTTGTGCAAAAGTCACAACCTTTAAATACACAAAAGACAGTTTCGTGGCTCTTCAGATGCCTTCCAACATGCTGAAAGTAGTCCTTCACTGTAGGACAATGGCGACTGCAAACTAAACACTTAAAAGTAGTGATAATTTCTGGCCTTGAACTTTCTCCTGCTGCATGGTATCTGGATAAATGTGTGCGAAGGGCACCCTGTGTTTTGAATGTGCAAGGACAACCGTCATGTAGACATGGCTGGGGTTGTGCTCTACCGAATGCGTGTTGTAGTCTGTAATGCTTCAGTAGATTCCTCCTTGTAGTAGACAATGATTTGCAGATCTTACAGTTCCATCTCATAGTCCAAGCCAGATCTTACAGTTCCATCTCATAGTCCAAGCCAGATCTTGCAGTTCCATCTCATAGTCCAAGCCAGATCTTACAGTTCCATCTCGTCCAAGCCAGATCTTACAGTTCCATCTCATAGTCCAAGCCTAAGATAAGGAAAAAAGTAATTAATTTACATACCCAAGTAAACGGAAGATTGTGGCACTTCTACAAGAAATATTTGCATGTTCACAAAAAAAAAAAAAGGGAAATAACACAGTGTTGTGGCTGATAACGTTACTGCTTAGCTAGCACGATAGCTAGTTAGCAATAACTGGTTAGCCGTTCTAATGCAACCTCACTCGACCAATTCCCGTGCCTCGGTTCTCAAGTTACATGACGCTATGTCAGGTGAGCATCTTTTTTTTTGTATTACTGTTGGCGCGTGGTAGCTTGGTTGCTAGCATTAGCCAACCAAAGCTATAGCAAGCATGCAAGCCATGTAGACAGCACTGCCTTGTCAAGGCTAACCGCAACTTGAAAAAAAGTCTAAATTGAGTTATGAGTGAAATTGACTTGTCAATAAATGTTTTATCTTGTGACCAAGTTTCAGATGTTAATGTCGCTCAGTTTTGGAGATATGGGGTTTTAAAAACTGCAGTAACTACAAAATCACACTCAGACCGCAGTAACTTCCAAACAGTGAAACTGAGAAAAATGGCTTTAAAGTTTTTTGACTTGCCATCCAAAATGTGTTATAGGTAGATAGATGATAGTACCCAGATTTAACATGTATTAATGAAGTAATCTTTAGGCATACAAAAATATGACGTAATTATTTTAATTAACCCCAAAAAATCAGATACTGCACTCTCCTGCACGATTTCCTTAAATAATTATACAGGTAATGTACAGGCAAAGTGCAGTAACTTCAAATACAATGTTGTTTTCCCTCCAGCTTTCATAACTTAACCTAGCCATTTTATTTGGATCATCATCATTCCAATATATTCAGGTGTTAAATTTCATTTTCAAAATGGCTAGGTTAAGTTATGAAAGCTGGAGGGAAAACAACATTGTATTTGAAGTTACTGCACTTTGCCTGTACATTACCTGTATAATTATTTAAGGAAATCGTGCAGCATTTGTGTAGTATCTGATTTTTTGGGGTTAATTAAAATAATTACGTCATATTTTTGTATGCCTAAAGATTACTTCATTAATACATGTTAAATCTGGGTACTATCATCCATCTACCTATAACACAACTTTAAAGCCATTTTTCTCAGTTTCACTGTTTGGAAGTTACTGCGGTCTGCCTCGACAAGGCAGAGCAGGTCCATGAATGTTGACACGTGGTAGCTTGCTTGCTAGCATTAGCCAACCAAAGCTAGCAAGCATGCGAGCCATGTAGACTGTTGACATGTGGTAGCTTGCTTGCTAGCATTAGCCAACCAACGCTAGCAAGCATGCGAGCCATGTAGACTGTTGACGCGTGGTAGCTTGCTTGCTAGCATTAGCCAACCAACGCTAGCAAGCATGCATATACAGACAGCAGGTGCATGACTGTTGACGCGTGGTAGCTTGCTTGCTAGCATTAGCCAACCAAAGCTAGCAAGCATGCGAGCCATGTAGACTGTTGACGCGTGGTAGCTTGCTTGCTAGCATTAGCCAACCAACGCTAGCAAGCATGCAAGCCATGTATACAGACAGCAGGTGCATGACTGTTGACGCGTGGTAGCTTGCTTGCTAGCATTAGCCAACCAAAGCTAGCAAGCATGCGAGCCATGTATACAGACAGCAGGTGCATGACTGTTGACGCGTGGTAGCTTGCTTGCTAGCTTTGGTTGGCTAATGCTAGCAAGCAAGCTACCACGCGTCAACAGTCATGCACCTGCTGTCTGTATACATAGTTGTGCTAGTGAAAGGGGAGTCTGAATGTCCCATTCTAGCTTGCATTAGCCAACCAAGATAGAGTCGGAATTACATGCACTCTCCTACAACAGTTGGAAAAACATTTTTCTCCTGAAATGTAAAATGTAATAGGCTACTTTTAGCAGCATGTTACATGAATAAAAACATAGTGGTACTGCATTAACTTGAGAACAGGCAACAGATTAAATGTACTCACCTGAGGTCCGTGTGCATACCACCTGGCCCCTGAACCACATCGCTCTCTTTGGATATAAATAATGGCATGATCCTTGCATGTGATTGGCCGCATCATCCACGTGGTGTCAAAATAAAGTTGCGAAAGTGCCAGGTGATTAAAACCAAATACCTCCTAATGAGTAAAATCTATCAATTTTCTGCATCTCTGACATTGCTGATAAAATATAATTAAATTCGACTCAATGTATCACAGCTAATTTTATTCAACTAAAATTGTGTAAAATGCAATTAATAAATTGTTCAAATTCGTTGAATTCAGCCCAATTTTATTGCATACAGCACATAGTCTTTTTTATTATGTATAAATTACTAATAATTATTTAATAAATATTAATTAACCCCAATCCCAGTTTTTTTAGTGTACTTCCAGACAATGGTCTCTAACTACATACCCTTAACATTAGCACAGCCATGGAGAAAATGCCACTAATTCCTGCCAGGAACGGGTCAAATGACCCGACAGCTTATATGAGAAATATGAGAAAAATAAACAGTGTAAACTATATAATTACCTCTGAATATAAAAATATAAGGTTTACCACAATGAAATATAGGTTTGAGTAAAAAAAAAAAAAAAAAAATTTAAAGAAATGTTAAAAAAAATAATATTATACTTTTTTTATTATTCCTTTTTGGATGGAAGAGCCACATATTAACGGGCAAAGAGCCACATGCGGCTTGCAAGCCACGGGTTGGCCACCCCTGCGCTAGACTGATTGATTGATTGATTGAAACGTTTATTAACAGATTGCAGAATGGGTACAGTACAGTACAGCTCAATACATACAATTGTTAAGGGGATGCAGACCAGAGAAAGACTTTCGTCTTGTTTACATCAGGGTCCCCCATTTTCAATTCATCATAACATATATGACATACATGACATACAGATAGACAGTACTGCTACATCTATACATTTATGACATATCAGATTTGCAAATACAGTACTGTTTGTGATACAAAAGTGTCCAGAAAAGGAGTGTATATACATTTGGCGTAGAAACTGTACATTGGAGGAGGTTGGATGTGTGGGGTGGGTTGGGTGAGGGCTGTACATTGGAATGTACAGGTGTTACACTGTACATTGGAATATTGACAAAGCCTTACTTGGTCATTTACTGTACAACTAGGTTAGGACATTTGTAGGGTCCAGTTTCGAATTGCAGTCTCACGTAGGTGTTTTTTGAGAGTGTTTTTGAAAGTGGGTAGTGATTCACATTCCTTTACAGCTTTAGGTAGGGCATTCCACATTGATGTGGCATAATTGCGAAACGTGTTTAGTCCCTTGTTTGAGCCGAATCTGGGTTTTACATGATTTGTGGAGCTCCCTCTGGTGTTGTGATCGTGGTATTCACTGACCTTTGGGAAGTATTTTGACATGTACATGGGTACCTTGGTCGCGTAGTGTATCTTGTAGACCAGGCCCATTGCAAGTTGCTGTACTCGGTCGTCTACTCTAAGCCATCCTAGGTTGTCAAAGTGGGCAGGGGTGAGGTGGGTTCTAGGAGTCAGGTCAAGTAGTAGTCTGACTAGCTTGTTTTGAGATGTTTGTAATTTGTTTTTTAGTGCCTTTGAGGTGCTTTGGTACCATGAGGTGCAAGCATAGTCGTAGTACCCTTGAATGAGTGCTCCTGCTAGAGTCTTCAGGGTATTCTTGTTTACCAGAGAGGAGATCCGGTACAAGAATCGCGTTAGTTGGTTGACTTTTTTTATTACATTGGATGCCATTTTGTCACAGGAAAGATTAGCCTCTAGGATGGAACCCAGGTAGGTAATTTCATCTTTCCTTGTGATAATATTGTCACCCACTGTAACCGAGAAGCCGTCGGTCTTGCTGAGTTTGTTATTTGAACCGAAGAGAATGGACTCTGTTTTGCCCATGTGTAATGATAGTTTGTTGTCGGCGAGCCATATGCAGATTTTGCCTAGTTCCGAGCTGAGGGCTTTTTCAACCTGTAACTTGTTCTTGTCAGAGACCAGCAGGGCTGAGTCGTCCGCAAACAGGAACAAGTTGCAGTCACAAGCTGACGACATGTCATTTGCATAAATTAGGAATAGTAGCGGTCCTAGTATGCTTCCTTGTGGAACACCACAGCTCACTGTGAGGGGGGGGGATAGGGTACCGTTTACTTCCACCATCTGTTCCCTCCCCTCCAGGTAGGATTGTATCCAGCTCACTGATAAACTATCAAAACCAATTGCTTTTAGCTTGTCAATCAGAATGGTGTGATTGACAGTGTCGAAGGCCTTTTGTAGGTCCAGCATGACCATGCCGCAGTATTTGCCCGCGTCCACCTCTTGTTTGATGTGGTCGTTCAAATAGAGAAGGCATGTGTCAGTGGAGTGGGATGTTCTGAAGCCAGATTGGAATTCGTAGATTAGATTTTTTTCCGCGAGGTACTTTTCAATCTGTTCGTATACTATTTTTATTTTTTTTAAACTTTATTTTTTAGCGTTTATCGCTTTTCTGGTCAAGCATGACCGACAGTTGTAGGGTGAAACGGGAGAGAGAGCAGGGGGAGACATTCGGCAAATGACGGCGAGTCCGGGAATCGAACTCGGAGTCAACCAGATCCGTGACGCAGCACGGAGTCCCGCGACGCAGCGCAGTAACATGGTGTGCTACTGGAGCACCCCCTCGTATACTATTTTTTCCATGACTTTCGAGATGGATGTAAGGATAGAAACAGGGCGGTAGTTACCCGGGTCTAATTTGCTGCCCTTTTTGTGCAGGGGTGTTACTCTCGCAATTTTGAAGTTCTTGGGGACGTGTCCCTGTTTTATGGAGAGGTTTATTATGTGTGTGATGACTGGGGTGATGGCTGCTGCTGAGTCTCGGAGGAATTTGGAGGGGATGTTGTCATGGCCAGTGGCCTTGTTTGGTTGGAGGGCGCTCAGTTTTTTGAGTACCTCATCTGTAGTTACCATTTCCAGTTTGAAGTCGTCTTTGTGGACGCCTAGGTTCTGAACTCAAACTAGAAAGAAACAGACTAAGAAACGACGTAAACTCCATGATCAAAACTGCAAAAAAGAATTTCATCAATGACAAAACTGAGGAAAACAAAAACAAACCACGTGAACTTTGGAAATTACTCAATAATCAACTAGGATGCAGTAAAAAACTTAAAACCAGATTCTCAAACATAAACATAAAAACTGACAACACGCTCATCACAGACAAGCTGGATGTAGCCAATTACTTAAACATTTTCTTCACAAACATAGCCACAACACTGGTAAACAAACTACCCTCCCACTCAGGGCTTTATGGGGTAGAACACATAGTAGCTTTCTACAAAAACCTAGGGGTCCGCAAGGACGACTTCAAGCTGGAAACGGTAACAACAGATGAGGTACTCAATAAACTGAGCGCCCTCCAACCTAACAAGGCCACTGGCCATGACAACATCCCCTCCAAATTCCTCAGAGACTCAGCAGCCGCCATCACACCAATCATCACACACATAATAAACCTCTCCATAAAACAGGGACACGTCCCCAAGGACTTCAAAATTGCGAGGGTGACCCCTCTGCACAAAAAGGGCAGCAAATTAGACCCAGGCAACTACCGCCCTGTTTCTATTCTCACCTCCATCTCGAAAGTCATGGAAAAAATAGTCTACGAACAGGTCGAAAAGTACCTAGCGGAAAAAAATCTAATCTACGAATTCCAATCTGGCTTCAGAACATCCCACTCCACTGACACATGCCTTCTCTATTTGAATGACCACATCAAACAAGAGGTGGACGCAGGCAAATACTGCGGCATGGTCATGCTGGACCTACAAAAGGCCTTTGACACGGTCAATCACTCCATTCTGATTGACAAGCTAAAAGCAATTGGTTTTGATAGTCTATCAGTGAGCTGGATGCAATCCTACCTTGAGGGGAGGGAACAGATGGTGGAGGTAAACGGTACCCTATCCCCCCCCCTCACAGTGAGCTGTGGTGTTCCACAAGGAAGCATACTAGGACCGCTACTGTTCCTAATTTATGCAAATGACATGTCGTCAGCTTGTGACTGCAACTTGTTCCTGTTTGCGGACGACTCAGCCCTGCTGGTCTCTGACAAGAACAAGTTACAGGTTGAAAAAACCCTCAGCTCGGAACTAGGCAGAATCTGCATATGGCTCGCTGATAACAAACTATCATTACACATGGGCAAAACAGAGTCCATTCTCTTCGGTTCAAATAACAAACTCAGCAAGACCGACGGCTTCTCAGTTACAGTGGGTGACAATATTGTCACAAGGAAAGATGAAATTACCTACCTGGGGTCCATCCTAGAGGCTAATCTCTCCTGTGACAAAATGGCATCCAATGTAATAAAAAAAGTCAACCAACGAACTCGATTCTTGTACCGGATCTCCTCTCTGGTAAACAAGAACACCCTGAAGACTCTGGCAGGAGCACTCATTCAGGGGTACTACGACTATGCTTGCACCTCATGGTACCAAAGCACCTCAAAGGCGCTAAAAACAAAATTACAAACATCTCAAAACAAACTGGTCAGACTACTGCTTGACCTTACTCCTAGAACCCACCTCACCCCTGCCCACTTCGACAACCTAGGATGGCTTAGAGTAGACGACAGAGTACAACAACTTGCAATGGGCCTGGTCTACAAGATACACTACACGACCAAGGTACCCATGTACATGTCAAAATACTTCCCAAAGGTCAGTGAATACCACGATCACAACACCAGAGGGAGCTCCACAAATCATGTCAAACCCAGATTCGGCTCAAATAAGGGACTAAACACGTTTCGCAATTATGCCACATCAATGTGGAACGCCCTACCCAAAGCTGTAAAGGAATGTGGATCACTACCCACTTTCAAAACCTCTCTCAAGGGACACCTACGGGAGACTGCAATTCAACACTGGCCCCTGTAAATATCCTAACCCAATCATTCCAACCCCCTCCAATGTACAGTCATTTACCTAGTATGGTTTTGTCAATAGTTCAATGTACAATTGTGTTTGTTTGTACAGTGTCTCCTCCCCCCCCCCCTCAATGTACAGTGTTACTTGTTTATACAGTATGCCCCCCGCCCCCCCCCCCCCCCCCCCCCAACCACCTCCAATGTAAATTACCCAGTATGGTTGTCAATATCCCAAAGTACCCAACCCCCCCCACCCAACCTCCAATGTACAGTTTCTACGTCAAATGTATATACTCCCTTTTCTTGACTCCTTCTGTATCACAAACAGTACTGTATTTGCAAATCTGGTATGTCATAAATGTATAGATGTAGCAGTACTGACTATCTGTATGTCATGTATGTCATATATGTCTATATGAATTGAAAATGGGGGACCCTGATGGAAACAAGACAAACGTCTTTCTCAGGTCTGCATCCCCTTAACAATTGTATGTATTGAGCCGTACTGTATTGTACCCATTCTGCAATCTGTTAAATAAAGTTTTCATTCATTCATTCATTCATTCTTGTAGTATGCTACTATGTGTTCTACCCCATACTGCCCTGAGTGGGAGGGTAGTTTGTTTACCAGTGTTGTGGCTATGTTTGTGAAGAAAGTGTTTAAGTAATTGGCTACATCCAGCTTGTCTGTGATGAGCGTGTTGTCCGTCTTTATGCTCGCAAAGTGCTGTGACTTTCGTCTGTTCCAACGGCCGATGGAATAACGTTCTAATTACATTTTCCTGAAGTCATTTTGAAATTTCAGGAACCGTGCCAGATAAAACAGATACTTTTAGGAAAAGTCATTGAGTGACAGAGCTGGAGCTCGACCGAGTGACGAGGATGCATTTATTGAAAATGCCTAGGGGTCATTTGACCCCTTGTCGGCTGTGCTAGTGTTAAGACCCCTGCTCTCTGTTTCTTCTGGCCACCTGACCTTGCTCCACTATGGTGGAACAAACTTCCCACCACAGTCAGGACAGCTGACACCCGCCCAATGTTCTGCCATCATCTAAAAACACACCTATTCAATAAAAGATAAAAAAAATATGTGTTTACTATTATGTACTTGGTATCCCTATACTACCTACTTTGCTAATATGTCTATACTACTATGCACTCAGAGTGTAGCACTCAAGTTCAATACCACTGACCCTTAGCTGCCAGAGTTGTACCCCTCCTGCTGACTTGTTGTTCACAATTTGTAAGTCGTTTTGGATCAAAATGTTAGCTAAATGACAAAATGTAAATGTTTAGTATGACGCGTGTGCAGGTGGTGCTTCTAGCTATTATTTTCTTTTAAAAAATCCACAGCTTGCCTGCCATTATCCCACTTTCTTCCCCAGTTTTACGCACAACACGTTGATCCCCAGCTGTACTGTATATGTAATGCTACGCTAAACTAGCTTCAGATCACATAGTAGTTAGCGTAGTGTACCATTACATAGCCAGGAACCAGCGAAATCGCTACGATTATTAGATGTTTGAAATTAATACATTTCCTCTTTGGGGCTGTAATGTTAAATAATACACATCCATCCAGCACTGCAGCATGACTCGAAACCGTCAGAGTGAGAAAGTCACCGCTGGTAACGCTTGCCGTGTCTTCCTTGCCAATCAGTCATGCCCACAGATGTAACATCATATATCCATGATGATCCATGCCAAGACAGTGGCTTGGTAATGGCTTGGTAATAAATATAAATCCACATCTTCTGCTATTCTTGCTGATGGAAACTGACTTGTTATTTATTATTATTAACCTGGACTTATTTTCAGCTTGTTAGCAACGTTAGCCAGTTAGCGTGCTAAAGTCACTGTTGTAAACAATCAAAACGGTCTGCCAGAGTAGTGAGAGGGTGACCTTCTGAATAAACAAACAAACTGATCAAATTTAACAGTAGTCCAGTTTGATGTAAGTATGTTCTGGCACTAAATGAACACTTGCTGCATAGCTATGCTGATGTAGCATGATGACAGACAAAAGATAACCATAGCAGTGTTGTCGTGGTTACCTATGACCTCTGCCCCATCCAGAACAGGGTCATAAATACAGTCCACCTTGTGGTGATTTAAATATAAAAATAATTGTTCTCATATTTTTATATTCAGAGTTGATTATATTGTTTACACTATTGTTTACACTGTTTATTTCTTCTCATATTTTTATATTCAGATACAATTGCATTGCCTATATTTATGTCTTTCTTCTATTACCCTGTACCTCCCCTCCCCCCATGCTGTTAGCTATGATGCCCACATTTCCCCAAGGGGAGCAATAAAGGAATATCTTATATTATGTTAATAGATGCACACTAAGAACTACATAGTCACAGTCCTCAATATGACAATATGAGTAGCCCATTGGCAAAGAAGTATGGAAACGGTCAAAGCCAGCGGCATCTGGACGCTTCTGTGCGTGTTCTTCATCCCTTCCTCAGTTCTTTCTCTCTTCTCACTGCAGATTGATGTCAGTGACCCCTATCAAGACTGGCGTCCAGTAGCAATGTGTTGCAACCGTCTTCCCACATACTTCCTGAGCCGTATATATATCATTTATATTCCTCCCCTGCAGAGTACAGAAAAAACAGCCTTCAGTTGGAAGTGGATGGAGTGTTATTATTATCATTAGATGTGGACGTAAAACATATATGTCAGTATACCGGAGGCCTCTTTGTTCCTGGGGTGAGGACGTCGTTTGGAGCGGGAGCTTGTTTTGGTGGGATGGTTTCGCTTTAGCGGTTCATCTTCAGCTGCCTTTTGGATTCCCTGCACATGCTGAGAAGAAAAAGACCTTCTCAGTGGAATGGACATTGCATGAATCGCCACGCCGTTTTCACTTTGGACAACATACAGCAGTGTTCATGTTGATTTTGGTCATCATATCCAGGCCTCCTTTGTCCACTTTGTGCACGTGATGATCAAAGGGCAACCAAGCGTGCTGAGTGTTAGTGCATGTGCATATATATATATATAATATAGCTGCATATCTTCCACATCTGCCCTCTCTCTCTCTCTCTCTCTCTCTCTCTCTCTCTCTCTCTCTCTCTCTCTCTCTCTCTCTCTCTCTCTCTCTCTCTCTCTCTCTCTCGCTCTCTCTCTCTCTCTCTCTCCATTGAGGCCTATTCCTCTAAGAACGCTGTGCTGGGGGGCTTTTATCCCAGGGCCAGTTGTTCTCAAACATTTTGGTTTGTGGTCCCTAGAAACAAAGAGATATCTACTCTACTTTTTTCTTTTCTACACCATGCCTGTCCAGATGGTTAAATGTGAAATGTACAGGAATGGAAAAGTGGAACAATTAATTCTCGCTGGATACCAGAGTGTGCAGTGCGACAGATTTGCAGGCTGTTACATCATTTAAGGCCGTGGCTTCAGGGGCTCACTCCTTGCTCTCAGGTCTGAGTGGAGAGTGATTTGATGATGCGATGTTAGGACGGCCGGGTGATTATTTTCCACAGCCCATGTGGACGGACAGTCTCCATCTTTCACTTCCACTTAAGTGCCGCATCGAGCATATAGTATATTTCTCGTCCAAAATCTCTGCTGTCCCTCTCCGCGCTCTCTTCCAGAGCCTGTCTTAGTTCCATCCTTGAGTTTATTTGTCTTAATCACTCTGAGGAACCAAGACTGAGGGGAGACCAAGGAGGGCTTAGTGCGACCAAACCAGCTCGCCAGGAAAACAAACATATATCAATCAGAAGGTCTCTCTTTTTTCTCTTTCTGTCTATCCCTTTCTCTGCGCCCCCCCCCCTTCTATCTATCTCTCTCTCTCTCTCTCTCTCTCTCTCTCTCTCTCTCTCTCTCTCTCTCTCTCTCTCTCTCTCTCTCTCTCTCTCTCTCTCTCTCACACACTTTCTCAATCATTTTCCATTTGTCATTATTTATTTTCCTATTATATAGCAACATGTTTCAAAGTATTTCAAGATGGTGTTGCTTTTCATTCATTTGCCCCAAGCTAAGATAACACAGGGTAATAATTAGGGATGTGCACAAATTCACTTTTTCATGGTCAGTTGGTTGATGGGTGGTTTGAACAAATAAACCAATATTCGGTGCGTGCCTACATTCACAAAGGCTTGAGTAGAAGAAAATAATTCTCACTGCGGCATCTGGCGCTCTACCACAGAACTTAACGTTCACGATGTTAGCTAGGTCCGTTGTTGTTGCATAAGCAGATGCTGTTTATTTATGAGTCAGCCTTGTGGACATGGTGCCATGGTCCGGTCCACATATCCCAGACAAGACAAAAGTTTCATAACATTTCTTTTAGATTTTTCACGGGGCTACATTGTAGCCAGCTACTGAACCAAGGAAGAATAACAACAGCACATGCAGGCCAGAGGCCAGGCAGACACAGAGCTCCAAGCTAAAGTTAATGACACTCCCTCCTAGTGGCTGAAATTTGTTATTGCTTTTCAGTCAACACGGTTCCACCAATGAAATTCTCAATAATAAAGAAGAAAAAAACATTACAAAAGTCAACTTTGATCCTCGCAAACAATTATTTGCTTATTCGTTTTTTATGACCCATGCCTAGTGATAATACAGGGTAGTACAATCAGAAAAACGTGTTTTGTCCTCAAACCTTTTTCTTGGTGAAATTACAGATGGCATTAGCCTATTGTGTTAAATTACAAGTAAGAAATCATATCACAATGTTATTTTTGGAGATAGGATCGGAGATAGATCTTTCACAGACAATATTTAGAATTAGAACAATAACACAAATGATAATAACCTCCATTCAAGTAGGGAATCAAGCCCTACTCAAGTCCTAGCCGCTAGCCTAGCCCTACCAATGCTGTTGTCCATCAGTAGATTCCTCTCACGATCCATGCTGTTCTACCCGCGGCTCTGGCTAGTTAGGCACAGAACTGCTGTAGTCTAGTGTGAAGCAGTGGGCATACTGTGACTTTGTGCAACCTGCTGTGTTTGGGACATTGGTTACAGTAATATATAACTTTTAGCAGTAACATAGTAATATAACTAGTAACTAAGTTACTAATAGGATTTCAGCAATATTATTCCAGTTACTGTGTCAAGTAGCGTGTGTTACCACCCTCGTTACCACCCCCGTTACCACCTGCGTTACCACCTGCATTACCACCGGCGTTACCACCCCCGTCACCTGCGTTACCACCTGCGTTACCACCCCCGTTACCACCTGCGTTACCACCCCTGTTACCACCTGCGTTACCACCCCCGTTACCACCTGCGTTACCACGCCCGTTACCACCCCTGTTACTTCTGAAATTCGATGGCTGAGGTGGCTTGGTAAGTTCAATTCCATAAGTTGAATTTCATAATGATGATGCCTAATCCCCTCCCACACATCAAGGCACTGTCCATGGTGCTGAACTGGACAGCAAGAGGCAGTCTCATTTCTCTCTCTCTACTCCATAAGACACACACCAAGGCACACACCAAGGAACACACCAGAGTGCAATCCGTGGTGCTGAACTGCAGTGAAAGGCTCTCATTTCTCTCACTTACTCTCATTCACTTATACAAAAACAATGACTGAAACGTATATATATCTTCGGAGGGTCAATTTCTTTCTTTCTTAGAACTAGAGAGTAACACAAAAGTAGTGTAATAAGTAACTTTTAGTCCTGTCATGATCACTGTGGTGCCAATAATCACCAGTATCAATCATGTGGGCCTATTCAAAATTGCTAATATTATATGTATAGTAACTTCAGGCAAATCAGATCATCTCTGCCAGTAGATGCGGCAAGAATGTTCATGCACTCAATGATCTTCTCGCATATTGAGTATTGTTTCACAAACTGGTCTCACTTTTTTGTGATCATCAGTGCAACATCCTGTGAGGGTTCGCCTGTCCCTGGACCTTTTTTCCCTGTCTCCTCTCCTCAACAGCCCCCACCCTTGCGAGGACTTTTCTCCTCTACTCTTCACCAGCCCCCACCTTTGGACATTCTTGTACTCTTGGCGTTTGTATTGTCTCCTGTGTGTTTTAACTGTGTTCTGTCTTTAGTCTCGTTCCCTTTGTAATTGTTTTATTTGTCCCTTGTATAGTGTTCTCTCTGTAATTGTAATTTTGATTCTAGTCTAGTTTATTCCCCAGTGTGTGTTTGGCCTTTTGTTTTATTACCCCTGTGTGTTAGTTCAGCTTTCCCCATCAGGTGTGTCTCGTTCCCAATTACCCTCTTGTGTCAATCAGTGTGTGTATATCTGCCTCGTTTGCCATTCTCTCTTTGTCGGTTCATTGTTTGGATTCCCTACTAGTGTTTGCTGTCTAGTTCCTCTGTTCCTGTGATCCTGTTACTCCTTCCAGTATTTTTGTAGTAAGTGTTCCTAGTGTTTATTTTGTTTGTTCCTCCCTTCGTTGTTTTTCGTGGAGTGTTCATTTTGTTTGTTAGGGTTTTAATTTGTAGTCGGTTGTTCATGTTTTTCCTAGCCTGCCTTGCAGTGTTTTGTTTGTGCCTTTTGGACTTGCTCTCTTTATGAGATTATTATTTGTTATTCGTATTTAGCCCTCTGCCAGTTCTTCAGCTGTGCTATTCTTTGTTTTTGTATTTTTGCTGCTGCCTTTGGACGTATTTTTGTAAACATCTTTGTTGCTGCCCTCTGTTTACATTGGATTATTTTGTTACACTTCACCCCTGGCTCGAAGTGTTTAAGATTAAAGGAGCAGTGCTCACTTTTGACAATCCATATCTACCTCTCCCTCGTATCTGTTTGCGCTTGGGCCCTCTGCCAACACATCCGTAACACATCCTTGAGAAACACAATTTATTGAGTTTGGTGGTAGACGTCCCGTGATGATGACCGGGAGGATGCAACCCTCTCTACGCCGCCCCCATACCTGAAATGGATCCGCCATCAGCTCTATTTTCAATCTTTCAAAATGTTCAAGTTCAAGTTCAAGTTCAAGTTCAAGTTCTTTAATAGTTGTCATACAGAAGTACAGAATACTTTCATACAAAATGCTTCTTACTGTTACGCTCCAGAGACTGTGCTAGACAAGATAGTATCAAATAACATAATAACATAATATAGCATGAATTTAGAAGAAGAAAATGAGGTCACAGTGTTCGGTATAGACATATGTACAATGTTCTGAGTTACCATATAATATACAATACACAATACTATGCAGTGTACTAATGTACAGTACTATCTAGTGCAAAGCAGAAATGGGATGAGGTACAATTTTAGGTACAATTTACAGTAAGGTGTACGAGTTGTAGTGCAATCCTTCATCCATAAATATAAAGTGTGGGGAGTGGGTGCTACAGTGTGTTTGTTTAAAGTGGGTGTGTGCTATAAGTGTGTGGAGTGGGTGCTACAGTGTGTTTGTTTAAAGTGAGTGTGTGCGTGTGGATGTGTGTGCTATGTGCGTTTGGTGGTTGTTGTTGTGTAGTGTTCATTCATTGTTCGTTTAGCAGCCTGATGGCCTGGGGATAGAAGCTTCTTCTGAGTCTTTCTGTGCTCGCCTTGAGACTCCTGTATCGCTTGCCTGACCGCAGCAGTTCAAAGAGGCAGTTGTTCGGGTGACTGGAGTCTTTAATGATTCTCTTAGCCTTGCCCTTGCAACGCTTGTAGTAAATGTTCTGGAGGGTGGGGAGCCCCCCTCCAATTGTGCGTTCGGCTGAACGTGTCACTCTTTGTAGTGTGCTTTGGTCTTGTGCAGTGCTATTCCCAAACCAGGAGGTGATGTTGCCGGTCAAGATGCTCTCTATTGTACATGAGTAGAAGTTCTTAAGGATCTTCTGGCTGACTTGGAACTTCCTTAGGCGCCTGAGGAAGTAGAGGCGTTGTCGTGCCTTCTTCACAACACTGTTAATGTGTGTGGTCCATGTCAAGTCCTCGGATATGTAGGCTCCGAGGTACTTAAAGCTGTTGACTCTCTCAACCGGTGCCCCGTCGATGCTGAGGGGGCTGTAGTCCTTGACCCCCGACCTCCTGAAGTCCACAATCATCTCCTTTGTTTTGCTGACGTTCAGGGAGAGGCTGTTTTCCTGGCACCATCCCGCCAGGACCTTGACCTCTTCCAGGTAGGCCCTCTCGTCGTTGGCAGAGATCAGGCCCACCACCACTGTGTCGTCAGCAAATTTGACGATTGTATTGCTACTCCGCTGAGCCACACAGTCGTGTGTGTACAGGGAGTAGAGGAGGGGACTCAGAACACAGTCCTGGGGGGCCCCTATGTTGAGGGTGATGGATGAGGAGGTGCAGTTGCCTGCTCTCACCACCTGGGGTCTGCCAGTCAGGAAGTCCAAGACCCACTGGCAGAGGTCATAGCCCAAGCCCAGGTCCCTGAGCTTGGCTATGAGTATGGAGGGGACTATGGTATTGAATGCCGAGCTGTAGTCGATGAATAGCATTCTCACATAGTTCCCCTGCCTCTTGTCCAGGTGTGATGCTGCTGTGTGCAGCACATGGGATATGGCGTCCTCCGTGGACCTGTTGGGGCGGTATGCAAATTGCAGGGGGTCCATGTTGATGGGGAGGGAGGAGCAGATGTAGCCCTTTACTAGCTTCTCGAAGCACTTCATGGCTATGGAGGTGAGAGCTACAGGGCGGTAGTCGTTGAGGCAAGCAGGCTTGGATTTTTTGGGTACAGGGATACCCAATGTTGCTATTGCATGTACTTATTTGTGTTTCATTACATGTATATGTACATGCTTATCAACTGTTTCGCCTTTTTATAGCAACACTACTATCACCGACATCTAAGAAGGGAGATCCCCCCTTGAACGGCCCTTCTAAGGTTTCTCCCCTCCACATTGCCTGTGGTGCTTTTTTCCTATTGCTATAGGTTTTTAGTGAGTTTTTCCTTACCTTCGCGTGGGGTATGTCTGGGAGTGTTGCATTAATTACATTTATTTATTTGACATTCTATTTTGGATTTTCTGGTGTTGTCTTTGTTTTTGATTTATTGTGATGTTTCTTCTTGACTTGTTTAACCCTTTCACACTACAGAAGGTTAACCCTTTACTATCACACTACCAACGGTTACCGTAAAGGGTTAACCTTCTGTAGTGTGGCAGTGAAAGGGTTAACCGGCTGTTGTGTGGCAGTGAAAGGGTTAACATTCTGTGTATTGTCACAGTGAAAGGGTTAACCGTTTGGTAGTGCAGCAGTGAAAGGGTTAAAGAAGACGTGTCCGGCCCATGGGGACATTAACATGTGTTGTCGGGCCTTACAAATTTTGATTTGATTTGATTTGATTTGAGTTTCGATTGTTTTACAAACTTCTACAGATTTTACAAACCGCGCTAAAGTGAATTCAGTGGCTCCTCCACTAGGGCTACGAGAGGGGATTGTGAGGTGATCTATAGACTCACCACTAAATGGATCCGCCACTAAAATCTGGAATAGCATACCAATGGCATACCATAGCATACCATAGCATACCCATAGAATACCATAGCATACCAATAGCATAAATTTTTTTTTATTTGATTTGAAATCTTTATTTCGAACAATATAAAATCTAAACCAATCATTGATCTCTAGAAATTAAATGGAAAAAAAAGCAAAAAAATCTCAATTTACATGTTCGAAAAGGAGTAGGAAGAAGTATACACTTATTTAATCCTACCCCTTTTCCACTACTCAAATGAGTGTACTAATTTAAAACCTTACAAAACAAATATATATATATATATATATATATATATATATATAGCCACCTGAATATGTCTGGTTATTATTCAGGGTGGCTAACGTTAATCTTTTGCATTTCCTGTGTTCACGAGGACGTTGTAACCAGTTGACTGCTCTTGATCATACCTACCCGGACATGGACACTTAACGTGCGGTTCTCTTTGATCACCCCTCCCCGACATTGACTATTAACTTGCTGCTCTTTGATTCTCCTTCCTCAAAACATTGGCGTTTCATAGCGAGACAGGACTACAGGTGCCGGCAGGGGGCGGTGGTGGTCGCTGGGCAGGAAGGACATCAGGCAAAGAAGAATGAGTTCAACGCCAAGTGCAGCAGAGAGGAACTTCCTCTTTGGCGTTCTACACGGAGGAGGAAGGACGTCTACAACGGGAGCACCAGCGAGTGAGCACGCAAGGAACAGACTCGGCTACAAAACGGGTTATCCCAGAAATACATGCGGTAGTTGAGCGTTTGATTAATGCGCCGGATAAGCTCAGTTACACAACGGGTTATCCTAGAAATATATGCGGTAGCTTAGCGTTTAGTTCATGTGCCAGAGACACTGTGAAGGAATCAACAGGCGAGCATCGCCGAAGACCAGGTGGTAGACATTGGCCACCTCGCGTTAGCTGTGTATAGGCGTCATAGCAGGAGGGTTCAACACGACCCACAGATTAGCTGTGTTTAGGCAAGTACCACAGTTTAGCATGCGCGCCGGCCCACCTCTTCAGCCCAGCAGAGGACGCCACTACACTGCACGCTTCTCCAGCCTCTCCAAGCAGTTGCCCAGCAGCACCTGCCCCAGCGTCTACTCCGCCCCGCTGGCTGTTATCGCGGGATCTCCGTCGGCCATCTTAGCACCCGGACTAGTGGTGCTGAGGTTGGGCCCGCCATCTTGGATAAGTATCAGCGGTGCTCTGAGTGTGGAAATGTGTTCGGTAGACAGTCCACTGTGTGGCGCAGGCTCTGTAAGAGTGAAGATAAACGGTGCTTTGAACGAACGCTGGAGAGCAGTGTAGAGGGGCGCCCCAACCATTTCAAGACGGCTTTAGATAGGACTTTATTTGCTAAATGTGGGCCCACTGTTAATTTCTTTTGAGTGTAATAATAATGTGTGTTCCTTTATAAAATTCCCATTCAGTAGCCCATACCCCTCTCCCTCTAACTCTCCTAACCCCCCATCTACGGGTGCAAGAACAGGTATTTAACCCCTTAAAGGGGAACTCCAACATTTTGGGAAATTAGCTTATTTAACATCTTCCCTGGAGTTAGACAAGAAGATACATACCTTTTTTGTCTCTGTGCGTGCATTTTAGCTTTGGGAATAGACGCTCCGTTAGCATAGCTTAGCTTCATCACTGGAAGTGAGGCAGGACAGTAGCCTTACAGTGCCTTACAGTGTATTGCAAGGTCTGACATTGACCAAATTTGATATGTATGACCTTGGTGGGCTCTAGGTCAACTCCTGAAAAGGGGGTCAATATCAGACCTTGCAATCAAAAGTTAGGGGGCGCACTGAAATTATGGCAAGGGTTATTAGCCCCCTAACTTTTGATTGCAAAGTCTGACATTGACCCCCTTTTCAGGAGTTGACCTAGAGCCCACCAAGGTCATGCATATCAAGTTTGGTCAATGTCAGACCTTGCAATACACTGTAAGGCTACTGTCCTGCCTCACTTCCAGTGATGAAGCTAAGCTATGCTAACGGAGCGTCTATTCCCAAAGCTAAAATGCACGCACAGAGACAAAAAAGGTATGTATCTTCTTGTCTAACTCCAGGGAAGATGTTAAATAAGCTAATTTCCCAAAATGTTGGAGTTCCCCTTTAAAGGGAAGGTGTTGTTACTGTGTCTAGCCCAGTGTGGGAAGCACTTTAGTCTGTGTTACAGAGCGAGAGCACTAGGTGCCCAGGGCGTAAATAACTTGAATCAGACTGTAATTAATTGTAACTTGAATCAAACTTCACTAAAGAACACTGAATGGGAGCACTGTGTGTGTGTCTGTTACTGAGTCTGTTGTCTTAACCCTTTTCTGCCCGGGTAATGCTCATTATTATTTAACCCTTTCCCCACCCCTGCCTATAGTTCATTGTTAAAGGTCTCTACAGGTCATTAAGGAAGGGTACTGCTTTGGGGAGCGAAAACATCATCCATCTTACTGCCATCTGGTGTGGGAGGGCTCAGGAAGTATTGGAGGAAGTGGGGGTATGTGGGGAGCTACTGCTGATCGCCCTGGAGGGCAATAAGGACCAGAGTACCATCCCTAGGTCAGTGAATCCTAGGCCCCATCCGCTCCTGCTGCTCGACCTCCACTTCGACATTCCTGGCCTACAGTCGGGGATCCAGCTAGACTCAGCTCTGCTGCGTCCCGCTACCAGGTGGCCGTGTACAACGACTCCCATAAAGCAGGGATAATCCACCCTGCTACATATGCAAAACAAAAACATTTTAACCACTTTTAAACTGTAGTACAAAGTATGTTTATATATAGTACATAATGACTCAGACTATTTTCGTTTTATATACAGTACACTACATTCTATAGTATACATAGTGGTGCATACATGTATCCAGGGCCGCCTGGGAGAAATGCGAGGCCCTGTGCGAGATTTAAACGCGAGCCCCCCCCCCCCCCCCCCCCCCCCCCCCCCCCCAAAAGGTAAAAAAAATATATATATAATTTTTTATTTTTTTTTTATACAGTCAACATATTCTTAAATAATAGCACTGCCCGAGGCTGGGCATGATACAGTTAACATATAGCAAGAGAGAGAGCGAGAGAGAGCTCCCGTTCTACAGTCAATATACAGTGTACAGAGAGAGAGACACATTGGAAAGAAATTGAAATGCTATTTGGCCCTAAACAGAGAGTACACAGTGGCAGAATACCTGAGCACTGTGACTGAAGATCCTTGACTAGGTACAGACTCAGCGAGCACAGCCTAGCCATCGAGAAAGGCCGCCATAGGCAGACTGTGTGTGTTAGAAAGAGAGAGAGAGAGAGAGCATGTGTGTTTGTCGTGTGTGTGTGTTAGAGAGAGAGCATGTATGAGAGAGATAAGCAAAGATGACCCCCTAAAGGATATTCAACTTTTAATGAAAGAACAAAACAGAAGGAAAAGATAACTTCACAAAGGCAACATGAATATACATAGATCCAAAAGGACAAAGATCAACACTTAAATCCAAAGAGAAGAGGGTCTATACCAGAGAAAACAAAGCAGCAAGGAGCCAATGGCCGACATCAGCTAAAGGCTAGCCAGGTAGGCTACTGACACCAGGCCACACACAGCTTTGGCCAACGGCCCAACGCTACCCAAGCTACACAAACGACCAAGACAATGAATTCACACACAGCACATGTCGTATCTCCAAATGTTGTGAAGTAACATATGTTTTGCCTGGAAAAAAACATCGTTATTAACAAAACATTCGGGAGGGGAAGGAAGGAAGAGTGGGGTAATGTCATGACATTTTCATTAATCTTACCTGCACCAAGGAACGCAGGGCGAAAGGCCGCAACACAGGTCTCCACGTTGACGAAAGGCCTCTCGCTGGCGGGACAAAAATAAGCTATGGCCAGAGCCTTGTCATGGTGCAGGCCCGACTACATCTTCTGTCAAAGATGATGTCGTAGTCAGAGTGCCAGAACCCCCTGCTATTCTCACGGCTAATATCAATGGTCGTAGCACAAGCTAACAGCTAACTAGTCTCTAGGCTAACTGATAGCATCAAACGAACGTTCCCAGCCGAGCGCAGCCGGCAGCTAACGTCGTAGCTAAACAGCTAACTGGCTAACAGTTAGCTCAACCAGGCTATCGCTAACCATTAGCTAACGCAGAAGCAAGCTATGCGGCTACATACAGGTGCTGACACCAGGCCACACACCGTTAGCTACTAGTAGTACTACAACAGCTAGTCGGCCAGTTTGGCTCCAGAGAGAGAGAGAGAGAGAGAGAGATATTCACGGCGGGAATAGAATAGAGTTAATAGAATAGGTTAAAAACTCACCAAACGTCCAAGAGGATGGAGACAACCGCGTGGAGTTGACGAAGTTCATCTGCCAAACGACCATCCTCTTCATCTTGGCTGCATGCGCTGTCTCTAGGTTAGCTAACGCTAGTTAGCCTTTAGCTAAGCTAGCTACTAGCCGACATCATCATGGCTATATCCCGACTGCACCATGACAAGGCTCCGGCCATTTGTCCCGCCAGCGAGAGGCCTTTCGTCAACGTTCCTTGGTGACTGACCGACTGATAATGACCGACCTCTTCGTCTTGGCTGGCATAACTAAGCATAATAGTCAAAAGCTGCACGCGCGAAATAGTCAAACGCAGCTGACGCACGCCGGCGTACTACACATGATGTAAGTAACCACTCCCTTCGTTGAAACCAATAGTATGTCTGCTGCATAGCCCCAGAGCTCCAATAGTGAGTATGTCTGCAGACCCAGGAACAAGTCAGACACATTCTACAAACGTGTCTAATGTGAAATATATAAGCATATAAGCAAAACTAGATTTTAGGTCTGTGATGAAAAAGGGCCTCGCGGGAAGGGGGGCCTCGCAAAAAATAAAAATAAAATAAAAAATAAAAAATTTGTGCGAGGCCCCTCTTCCCGCGAGGCCCTGTGCGACCGCACTGCTCGCATACCCCCTGAGGCGGCCCTGCATGTATCCTTGAGCGACTGTTATACACCATGAGCAGCCAGTGACGTGAACTGTCCCAGGTGGAAGGACGGGGAAACTCAACTTACTTGAGTTACTGTTTACACCTGTTTTTTCTTATGCATAGACTGATCGCATAAAAAATGTTCGATGATATAATATGAATGTGTGTACACGGCCCTGCACACCACACCTCTCTGCTCCACACCAAGCAGATGGAGGAAGCAGTCAGTAAGTCATGGCCTCTTTTCCATTAAGTATAAGCACCACATGCTACACTGGACTACTGCAGGTCATCACTCAAAATAGTAGCATGACATACTGTACCCCACTAATATTTATATACATACAGCAATGTATAGTAATGTGTATGGTGATATTTGCTGTATAATGTATTGGCCATACAGTATATCTTGCTGAGAGCTGGTGCATTAAAAAAGCCCGGAAAATTATCAAGGACCTAACCACCCCAACCATGGATTGTTCCAGCTGATGCAGTCTGGAAAGCGCTACCGCAGCCACACAGCCAGAACCAACCGGCTGAAGAACAGCTCCCCCCCAACAAATTATATTTCACTCTTTCTTTGCTGTAAGGTACTGAAATATGTGACAATAAAGGATTCTGAATCTGTTCCTATGTATGTGAGTCCCTGTTCTCATTGTACCATGTTTGACTGTATGTGCTGTAGAACCCTTTCAGGTGTTGACATGTCTGTGCAATAATGCCCTGGAGCCACATTTTCTGAATAAATATTCTTATCACCCAAAACTGAGTTGGCAGATTGTTGTGTAGGCGAACAGGACACAATGTATTACTCAATAGTGTTTTATTCTACATGTTTTCAGTGGACTTGAGAGGAGCTTTGACTTCATATAATAACCATTTTAATCTTCCTAAGACACACGGATGGGTCCCGACCCACGCTTTGAAAAATACTGGACTAATGTCACCAGGAAAATGTTTTTCTTTTCTTTTTTTCGATTCTGATGGTAACTCTATACAGTGTGGGTTTTGACTCCTGAAGATTCCTGTGTTTTCCGTGCTCATTCTCAATGTTGGCCCATTCTATATGAGTCATGTGCAGCACAACTATCCAGCAATTTGAGTGTTTTACCACACAACCTAAGTGAGAAATACGCCTCATCGATAAAATAAATGCTGCTCATTTAATCTGCGAAGGCAGAGGTGAGTGATTTCCAGTGTGGCGGGACCTGAAGATGACTTCAGCAGCATGATGCGGATCTGCTATATGATTTCACTTGTAAATGTGTGTTGCATAAAGTATTGTTGTAGCTGTTTTAGCTATTGTCAGGGAGGCCCCCGTTTCCCTGTTTCACTGTGGTTCCTGTTTGGCTCCTGTTGCGAGATTGAAATCACATGGGATATTGGAGAATCCCTGTCAATGTTGTTACGGTTGAGGGATTAATGAAGGGATCAGTGGAGGCTGCTGACCAAATTTTTAGGTGAAGCAAAAATTATTATATTATATTATATATTAAATTATATTTTTAAAACATCCCCCACTGTGTGTCAGTGGTCAGTGGACACAGATGAAAACATATTAACATTAGGTGACAGCGGACCTGACCAGATGAAAACATATTAGGTGACAGCGCACCTGACCAGATGAAATAATATTAGGTGACAGCGCACCTGACCAGATGAAATCATATTAGGTGACAGCGCACCTGACCAGATCAAAACATATTAGGTGACAGCGCACCTGATCAGATCAAAACATATTAGGTGACAGCGCACCTGACCAGATCAAAACATATTAGGTGACAGCGCACCTGACCAGATCAAAACATATTAGGTGAAGGTGACAAGGAAGCCACTGACTCATACCCCCCCCCCCGACACTCAGCTAACCGCATCGGACAGTCCTTCATACCAGTGGCCATCAGGCTCCACAACAGTGGGCAGGGACTGCTGCCAGACATCGACCTAGAACTAATAGGAACCCAAGTAGGACAATAACACTACCTTATGCATACTGCACCTTATGTGGACACTGTGATACTGTGAATAATGAATAATGTATATTTCAGTTAGTTAGATAGTAAATTATAACACTACCTTATGCATACTGCACCTTATGTGACACTGTGAAAATATATTTCAGTTAGTTAGATAGTAAATTATATTGACCTATTTGTTTACACTGCTTGTGTTGTTTTCACTACCTGTACCCCCCCCCCCCCCCCCCCCCCTTCCCCCATGCTGCTATGATGCCTGAATTTCCCCAAGGGGATCAATAAAGGAATATCTTATCTTATCTTAAAAGGAAAGATGAAATTACCTACCTGGGTTCCATCCTATAGAGGCAAATCTTTCCTGTGACAAAATGGAATCCAATGTAATAAAACTAAGTCAATCAACTAACTAGATTCCTGTACCGGATCTCCTCTCTGGTACCTTGAAGACTCTAACAGGACTCAGAGCACTCATTCAAGGGTACTACGACTATGCTTGCACCTCATGGTACCAAAGCACCTCAAAGGCACTAAAAACAAGATTACAAACATCACAAAACAAACTGGTCAGACTACTGCTTGACCTTACTCCTAAAACCCACCTCACCCCTGCCCACTTTGACAACCTAGGATGGCTTAGAGTAGACGACAGAGTACAGCAACTTGCAATGGGCCTGGTCTACAAGATACACTACACCACTAAGATACCCATGTGCATGTCGAAATACTTCCCAAAGGTCAGTGAATACCACGACCACAACACCAGAGGGAGTTACACAAATCATGTTCAACCCAGATAAAATAATTTAAAAAGTAAAAAAAAAAAATATATATATATATATATATATATAACTTTTTTTTTTAATAAAAGAAAATCGTCATAACTTAGAAATGAGATTGCATAGGTCTATGAATCGATATCGCGATTATGTTTTGATTAATTGCCCAGCCCTACAGTGTGTACAGTAAGTTAGCTTGGTGATCATCATTGTGATATAGGCTAAGCTGGCTAGCTACTGTTAGCATACAAGCTTTTACAAACACTGTAGCCTACTTACTTTTTCATCCACAACTTTTTTTCTGATCCAGATGCATAAGTCCACTTCTTCATGTTGCTCAGTTGCTGGTTTATACTTCGTTCCTAATGTTGGCGCAAAGTTTAATTTAGCCTACTGTGTTGTTATAGCTGTACAGCTTACTAAACGACTAGCTTGCTAGTAGTTTCACACAGTCAAAACGGGTCCAGCTGCAGGTCCGGAGGTTAGGTTTAGCTCGGGCCAATCTCAAGTTTCTCAAGTTTACAGAAGTACAGAATACTTTTATACAAAATGCTTCTTTCTGTTACATTTTGTATAAAAGTATTCTGTACTTCTGTATGACAACTAATAAAGAAACTTGAGAAACTTGAGATTGGCCCCAGCTAAACCTAACGTACGGAACTGCAGCTGGACCCGTTTTGACTGTGCGATGCAGCAATCTCTGATTGGATTTTCAAGGCTGCCAATCATTCATCCTCTGTGTATTATTGGATTGTCAAGGCTGTCAATCATTCAATCCCCCATTCAATGGCAAGAGTTTAACTGCACAGACCGTGCTTAGATGAAGTTAATAGCCTATTTTGATTGGCTATTATTTATTATTTATTTAAATTGGGTCAACCTGTGCAGTTATTCTGCACGAATATTACTGCAGTCATTACTGCAGTGCAGTCCTGCTCAGAGCTGTCAATTTTGGCCATTTTTGAAGAAAAAAATAATTCACTGGAATTTTTTTTACAGATGAAAACATTTATAATAAAAAAAATAATAATAATTAAAAAAAAATATATATATATATGTAAATTAATAATAATTATGAATTATGAGTGAATTTGTGTTTCACGTGTTGTCATAGAGAAACCTCCACTGGAAGGGATTATTTTTGTCTTTCCGTACCTTTAGCATATATTTATTAATACAAGTTGTATTAATTATACCTTTATTACTTGAGACTGTGCTGTATGCCTGTGTGATACTGAAGCATACGTAACATGCAGTGCTCCTGGAACAAGCTGTTGCCTACCAACTCGAGCTAAATCGGTCCAATCTACAAACCCCTACAATCTGGTTTCAGAGCCAAGCACAATAGAGAGTCACTAACGAACAACCTCCTCATTGCCGTCGACTCAGGCTTTGTCAACATCCTCATTTTACTGGATCTCTCAGCCTTTGCTGCCGTCACAGCATCCTCCTAACCCACATGTCTGAGTACCTGGGCCTCACTGGAACTCTGTCCTGGTTTTCGGTCCTATCTAGCCGACAGGAAGCAGTTTTTCCATTATTGGGCCTTCAAAATCCACCTCTGCTCCTGTCATCCAGGGCGTGCCCCAAGGCCCTGTGCTTAGACCCCTGCTGTTCATTATCTATATGCGTCCCCTTCAGGGGTGCAGTGGTAATTTCAGAAGTGGTCTGTTTAAATTACGTCACGTGCATGCGCGCACATGCGCATACATGTCCCCTCGCGTGCGCACAGAACAGATGATTATTATGCATAAATAGTAGGAAACATGTTTGTATAGGAAATTACTAGTTTTAGTTTAGTTTTTGTAAATATTGCCTTGAAATAGAGAAGCTGAAAAAGGTAGCAGGATTTAGCATTCAATATATAAAGAAATTATATTGTCAACAGATATGGTTGAAAAACAAACAATGTTTTCAATGTAATTGTAGATACAATATTGTAGTTACAATTTCTTTAATTGAATTAACTTAAACTAGAAAAGTAAATACAAACTAAATTAACAATGTAACTTACAGTTCTGAAGCACAACTTAAGAAATGTCTCATCCTTCCAGTCGGGACCATTTGTCACATAGTGAGAGGTTCCACAGCTCAAGCAAACCCCCACCAATTGGTACAGGGCTTGTATTTTGGTTTTGCTCTTCTCGTTCTTTGTTATGCTATGCTATTGTTATGCAACGACTAGGTGATAGGTGAGTACCGGTACTTGGCGCACGGCACGACAAGTCGAGTGAAAGTTGTGAAAGTTTTTTTGTGTGCACGCGCATGCTCAGAAAAGTGGTGGAACGGCGTGGAACCGCGTGGCATGAGCACTGCACCTCTGGTCCCCTTGGTCAGATCATCCGCCATCACTCCCCTAGGTTTCACTGTTGACACCCAACTCCACCTCTATAGAGTGTTCTCACGGCGCGTCATCAAACCGGAAGTCGGCCATCTTGGCGATAAACTTTGATGTAAACAACGCGTGATTGCATCGAACTAGCAACTCTTCAAATACATTGTTGCTCAAAATGGTCAATTATTGCCGTGTTCTTGGCTGTACTAATAGGTCGGATAGGGAAAAGCATTTGGAGTTCTTCAGATTGCCAATTGTCATCACAAATCAAGGAGAAGAGGGCAAACAATTGTCTCAGGAAAGGAGACGTTTGCGGTTGGCCAAACTGAACCAGGATTTCCATGGCAAGACTCTTGTCAACATTCGAGTTTGTTCTGCGCATTTCTTGTCAGGTAACGTTATGTGAAATATATTCTTGGCTGGATATGATTGTTATCTCATTTCATAACCTACTACAGTAGTAGTGTAAGACTCAGTTTACATTATGGTAACGTTACGTCAGGTAACGTTATGTGAAATATTAATAACAGCAACTATCATTTTACAGTGGAATAGTATGAGGCTGGATATGATTCGTATCTCATTTCATAACCTACTACAGTGTAAGACTCAGTTTCTGTAAATGTTCCTAAAATGTAGCGTCAAAACAAAGTGTTTCTTGTCAGGTAACGTTATGTGAAATATTAATAACAGCAACTATCATTTTACAGTGGAATAGTATGCAGGCTGGATATGATTCTTATCTCATTTCATTAACCTACTACAGTGTAAGACTCCGTTTCTGTAAATGTTCCTAAAATGTAGTGTCAAAACAAAGTGTTTCTTGTCAGGTAACGTTATGTGAAATATTAATAACAGCAACTATCATTTTACAGTGGAATAGTATGCAGGCTGGATATGATTCTTATCTCATTTCATAACCTACTACAGTGTAAGACTCGGTTTCTGTAAATGTTCCTAAAATGTAGCGTCTAAAGTGTGCTATATTTTTCATTATTGTATTCCAGGTAAAAAGTGTCACCTGTACAAGAAAGATGACCCAGATTGGGTGCCATCTGTAAATATGACCGGAAAGCAAGAGCCTTCTTCTCTGCAACCACCTAAAGAAACACGATACCAACGGCGTGTGAATCGTACCCAGCAGAAACTGAAGGTGGATGCTGCCCATGCCTTGCTTCTTATGGACATACCAGCTGCTGCTGATGATTCTGCTGCAAGTGATGTCGGTGATAATGTGTGCAGTATAGGTACTCAAACTGATATGACTGGTGATTTTATTTATTCTATGACCAATGAAGTTATAAATCTGAGAGCGGAAAACCTTCAGTTGCGTTCTGATGTGAAACAGTTGTCCTCTACCTATGACCAAAGTGCATTTGTGGGTAAAGATGAGAAGGTTTTATTTTTCACTGGTCTACCTACATTCCAGATTTTGTTAGCACTCTATGCATACCTTAGTCCCCACCTTCCTGTGAAGAAGTCGTTTAATCCATTCAAGATGCTGATGCTGACATTGATGCGACTAAGGCTTAATGTTTCTACAACCTTCCTGTGTTATGCATTCAATGTGTCAATATCCACTGCTTCTAGGGTATTTACTGATGTCATTGATGTCATGTATATTCGCATGAAACCACTTGTTATATGGCCAGAAAGAGAACATTTGCAAAAAACCATGCCAATACAATTTAGAAAACATTTTGGGAAGAAATGTGTTGTTATTGTCGACTGCTTTGAGGTTTTTATAGATCGTCCATCTGCCTATATTTTTATTATTGTATTTTGCACAATCACAATGTTGAGTTGTTTTTTTGTGGAGGACATCTTCAGTTTTGCAGGATTTTGAGAAAGCATGGCACTTGAGACAAAACACACTATATCCTATATAATTGTATTTTAATTCCTCTTGTTTCTTTATATACATTGCGTACAGCTTGTTATATTACATTTTATTGTATTTTCTTGTTCTTGTGGCCATCTTGGTCGACAGGTCATTTGTCAAGTAATTGGTCAAACGTTTCACACCGAAACGTCATGATATGATTTCAGGCTGCCAATAAATTTGGAAAAACCTGGAGTGCGTGCCTGGACATTGTTTCCCTATTTTTATGTGTGGTACAATACACCATTCCCATCAGAACACTTGAATAACAGAAGAGACAGTTTTGTATGTAACGTTGTGTTTAATAACAAGAACAAAACACACCAATAAAAATTGCATAAATAGCAGCATTAACAACAATATAATCTCTCATTTACATAACATAACTATTATTATTTGATACACACAATTGTTACCCACTCAGAATATCCTCCTTCCAGAAAATCCTCCTTCCAATGTGCTGCTTGCCTGCATGGTTAAATAAATAAAAAATATATATAAAAATCACAGCATGGGTCTAGTGTGTGCAAATCAGCTTCAGAATATAAATCAAAATAGCACTTATTAGGAGTTGTTTGTAATTAGGCTGTACATCGGATATAAATGAAGACGTCAATACAAATTTATGAAGCTACACAACGGTTTACTGAAAATAGCATAACCTAGGATTTTTTACAAGGTTTCTTGACCCTTCTTGGCAGAAACTAGGGAGCCTACGGCAGGTGGGACAATACAATTTTCCTTCTGGCACAACCTCAACATTAACACATGAATAGTGAAACCACTGAATATGACATTTTGTATTGTCACACAAAATCATGTGACCAAACTCAACCTGGCCACAGTAACACCAGGTTTCTTCTTGCCCGCTGGCACTTGCTGCAGTATCTGAACCAGCATGGACAGATGCACCAGGCTGTAGGGATACATCAGAACCATCTGAACCAGCAGGGACAGATGCACCAGGCTGTAGGGATACATTAGCCATGGTAGACGAAAGCCTAGTGTAGAACTTGCCAACTAGCTCTGGCATAATGGCTGTGGCAAAAATGTGCTTGCTTTTCTGACATATCATGCCCCAGAATTCTTCATCAAATAAAATGTGCTCAACATGCAGATCTTTCTCTGTCCAAACAACAAAATAGGCAGATTCCAGTTTGCACACTCCAAGCTGTGTTTGCACCTGGTAGAAATACTGGTGGTTTCTATTTAGTGTCAGATTCCCTTCACCATCCTTCTCTAAATAAAATAGATTAACACTATCTAACTTGTCACTTTTTACACAGAATGGACATTTAATTTCAATTACACTGACACCACAACAATCGCAAGAAACAAGGCCATCCGGGGAAGCACCCAAGAATGGCACACTTGGATTTATAAAAAAAACGGTGTCGTGCACTTTCACATTTTCATGAGATTTCTTATGTCCATCTGTAAACATGTCACGTGCAAATTTCTCATGAGTACATCCCCAGGTACTGGATTTTGAGGTAAATTTGTATGATTCGGGATAGCATACACTTTTTATCAAGCTCTGGGCTGGTTGGTTTGGATCAGTGCAACATGCAGTTTTCATTTTGGATGCTGTAATCCGACCAGCACGAAATCGAAACCACAGTTTGGAGGAAGCTTGCTCCCTTGTAGCGGCCTCAACTGCATGTGCTTGCTCTTGGGATACAGAAATGTCAACACCATTACAAATGGACAATACATCAGTATAGTCCATGTGAACTGCATACTCGTTTCGTAATTCCGTTAACACCAGAGGAAAGTTTTCACCCATCGGCTTGGGAACAAAATCATTTGAATAAGGCTCAATCAGCGACAAAATAGCAGACTTAGAGCCAGTTGTGCTAAGAGTGTAGTGGATGTCCCTTACGGGCATCCATAGCTGTTACTGTAAGGCGTGGCGCAGGCGCAGTTGTGTTAGATTAATAAAGACGTTACTTGAAATGGCCACGCTGTCTGAGTCCTTATATGAAACACCACCTAAGCTTTACCACAAAGAGCATTGAACAATGATGCTAATTCATCACTGGTTGGATGTTGGGTTTTGTTTACTTTAAGAGTAGAACAACTAGCACTTTCCTTTTGCTTCTCAAGTGACTGTAGTACATGACCAGCACAGTCACTTTTAGCCCTTATTTTACTTTGTATCTCTTTGCTGCAGTGAAGTCAATCTGCATTCCTTGTACTCCACCTTTGACATTGCAGTAGGCAACAGCCAATACGCCTTTTCCTGCGTCACTGTCTTTGAGTCCCTCAACTTCACTGTTGCTTCAATGAGAAACAACAATGCTGCTACATGTGTGCAGGTCTCGCCCAGGCCAGCCATACATGTACAGTGGGCTCCAACAATCCTACCAGACTTTTCAGCCATTATCCAGGGATCCAGGGGTTTTTCTCTTATTCGTTGGGAATGGAGTACCTGAATAAAAGACAACCAAATATAAGCTTGTAAATAAAAAGCGAGTTTGAATGAATGAAAACTTTATTTAACAGATTGCAGAATGGGTACAATACAGTACGGTTCAATACACACAATTGTTAAGGGGATGCAGACCAGAGAAAGACGTTTGTCTTGTTTACATCAGGGTCCCCCATTTTCAATTCATAGTGACATTTATGACATACACAACATACATGACATCATGACATTTATGGCATAGGGACATACATACGATATGCAAATACAGTACAGTGTTACCCATAGATCCTAACAGAGATATGCAAATATACAGTAGCCTACTCATCAATTTACTTATTTAATAGGGTTTAATTGTTTATATGTTTATGACCGATCAGCATTTTGATCCAAAAATGTGTACTAGTAGACTATTAGAAAATAATCTTAGGTATTACAATTTCCTAAATGTAAAGATCAGTTGATCTAGTAACGTTATGTGAATCACCTACCTTGGCTTTCACAAGACACATATCATCGATTATCTGGTACTGTGCATCTCTCACCCATCCACACACCATCTGGTTGTAGGCATCCAACCCTTTGTAAGCCTTAAGATCTTCATTTGTGTATGGGCTTGGCGAAAATACTAGGTAGTTGACTATATCTGGATAGGCAACAGAAGGCAAAATTGTGGGGTCGCAACTCCAAGATGACGCAGCTAACTCGTAAGGATCTTTATCACCTATTCGTCTGAGTTTGTCACAATATCGCGCCCTTTCCTGCTGACCAAGTCCTTCTCTATATGTTCGAGCAGCTTCCAGCTTACTCTTTTTGGGTTTAGACATATCTTAAATATAGAATTCATCACGCAATTCATTCATTCATTCATTCGTTCATTCTATCACCTGTTGTTTACATTGCAGTATAACGCCAAGATGGCGGCGCACCTGGCCACTGACGTCATTCGTGACGTCAATGAAAACACTCTATACTAAACCCTCGACCCACCTCCCCCCTGGTCTCTCATCACCTGCCTCCACGACATGACAGACTGGATGACATCAAACCTGCTCAAACACAACAGCAACTAAACAGAGCTCCTGGTCATTAGCCATGAGTGGCATACAGGGCCCAGCTTCAGACGGTTGGTGACACGGTGCTGTCGATTGACAGCTGCTCCATTTACCACTCCTCTTAAGTCTGTCACCGTTGTGTAATGGTTCCACTGTTTCATTTGAGTTGCACATGAAATCCATCATCAAATCTGCCTTCTTCCACCTCAAGAACATTTCCAGACTCTGGCCATCACTCACTGACTGTTGCAGAGTCGCTGATCCATGCCATTGTAACATCTTGACTGGACTACTGCAGGTTACGCTCCTCTGACACTGGACTCATCATTCCTCAAACCAGACTGTGTTCTCTCCCTGCCTCAGTCAACAACACTGAGTCCATCTCTGTTTTTACATCATACCCTCTGGAACACTCTCCCTGCCTCAATCCACAATGCTGAGTCCATCTCTGTTTTTTTTTATCATACCCTCTGGAACACTCTCGCTGCCTCATGCCATGTCCACACAGAGACGAGTTTATCATATGCACGTTTCGTCCACATGGAACCACGTTCTGGGAGCCTGAATACGCTATTTTCTGAAGACGGGTCCCAGAGTGAACAAATCTGAAGACGCCACCCTGCGTTTCTGTCTTTACAAGCCAGTACGCATCTTTCCTGAACCGATGACGCAATAGCCCACCTCTCCCTTAACCCGCATGTGCAAACCCAGCCAACAAAAAAGAAACATCATACAACATAAAAAATATATATATATTTTAAATAATAATACAACATGGCTGCAGTTAGTCACTTGTTCACCAACAATCTCAACATTTGTATTCTAGACATTTTCAACAAGTCAAAGGAAGACAAATATTAGCTAGCTTAACTAGCGTTAGCTTGAAAGCACAGAACCGGACGACCTTCCGCTAGCGATAACAACAATAATACTTCCGGTCGGGGGTTTCAAAATAAAAGAGCGAAGTCTAAAACACAGAAGCTATTGAAAGACGTTTATTTTGTACATTAAAACAACAAACTAAGTGTAGCAGGGTGGATTATCCCTGCTTCGTGGGAACAGGTGGGCACAATCACTGGGTAGCGAGACACAGTAGAGCTCTGTCTGACTGCACCTCCGTCTTTGAGTCTGGAGCTTCAACTGGAGGCTGGCAGTGTGAGTGGAAGGGGCCCGGGATTTACCAACCTGGTCTGGTACTCTGGTCTTCCTCCCCTGCAGCAGGGCGGTCAGCAGTACTCCCCAACACGCTCTCACCTTCCCCAATTACTCCTTTAACCCTCCCACACCTAGTGACTGAATTGTAAATAAATAACTTGGTTCCCCCCGCAAGCAGTACCCTCCCTCAGTGACACTAGAAACCTTACAATAAAAAGGGAAAGGTGGAGTAGGAAGGGGTTAATTATAGTAGCGTTACCCACACCAAAATAGTTAACACTGTGCACAGTAATGGACACGCACACAGAATCCCATCTAATGTTTTTTTTTTTTTTTACTTTATTTTTTAGCGTTTATCGCTTTTCTGGTCAAGTATGACCGACAGAAACAGGTTGAAACGGGATGTAGAGCAGGGGAAGACATTCTGAGAAATGACGGCGGGTCCGGGAATCGAACTCGTGTCCCCCAGATCCGTGACGAGCACGGTTTTCCCCGACGTAGAAATAGCGCCGAGATATGCGGTGAGCTACTGGAGCTCCCCCCCATCTAATGTTTTTATGTTAATTGGTACGGTTGAATACAAAAGCTTAATAGGAGTGGTCCAACGGAATGAAATCCTACTACTGCTCAATTGTAACTCAATACCTTATGTACCCGTATATTCTACACACACCTCTGTGTTAGCACCAGGAATAATATACTTTAATGTATTCGACTCATCTCCCACGTCTGGGTCAGTACCAGGTATAATACCTCTATCAGGCTTTAATTATATGGTAGGAATAATACCTCAGGTCTGGAACCTCCCCACTGGGAAAGGGTTGATTAGATGGGAAATTATTATCAGAAGAAGAACCAACACGTTATCACACTCAAAGGAAATCAAAAATGTGGGCCCACTGTACCAAAACAAAAGTCCTATACTAATGCCGGCATATAATGTGTATGGGGGTACCCCTATGAACTGGATTTAGCAACATTTAGCTTCGCCCGTAGGCCGCACCACACTGTGTACTGTGCAATAAGATCCGGAGCAC
This sequence comes from Notolepis coatsorum, assembly GCF_963971535.1. Classification (NCBI taxonomy): domain Eukaryota; kingdom Metazoa; phylum Chordata; class Actinopteri; order Aulopiformes; family Paralepididae; genus Notolepis; species Notolepis coatsorum. The sequence continues at coordinate 191,008,483 of NC_140167.1, forward strand.
TGACGCTCTATTGTACTCAACCAAGATGGCGTCCTCGCCGCGCCACCACTGTTCGGGGTAGCAAGATGGCGTTGAACGCTCTGGTCGCGGGCGCGAGCAAGCGGGGCTGGAGCAGGGGGGCAGTATCGGGCTGAGAGCGCGTGCTGGATGATGGCGACCTCTGCTGGACGGGAAGAACTCCCGTGATGGCCTGAAGACAGCCGGTGCAGGACAGACGTCGAACGCCGGCGAAGACTGATTGTTGACGGCCGGTGCTGGGTAGACGCGCGGCTCTACTCTTGCCCTACTTACACTGAAGCTACTCTTGGGGTCCCAAACAGCCCTCCTGCTAGACGCAATATATAATGACGCAGGGTGTCTCTAAACACCGGTCTTCTTCAAGCCACGCTGGCGGGGCGGCTCACTAGAGGGAATATCTTTAACTTAAGCCACACTTGGCTATACCGCATTTCTTCTAGGATAACTCGTTGTATCGCTAGGGTTATTCAGTGGGAAAACATGCAACACACTACTACGTTTACCTTTCTAGGATAACCCGTAATATACTCAAGTTCAATACGTTTACCCGTGTGGTCCTACACGGGGCTCTGTCTAGACATGACCGATCACATCCAAGTCCAATGTCGAAGAGGCTGGTTCCTCACACTTCCATCTCAGTTGACTTGCTTCCTCCTCCGTCACTCTCGTACGCTCTCTGCCTGCCACCGGCGCCCCCTGCTGGCACCGCCTACTAGCCCCACAGGGAAACACTGGGTGGAAGAATATGATCCAGGGTTATTGTTTATAATCCATATTCCAGCCGGTATGAGAAGGAGAAACCCTCATTGATCAAGGGGATATTTAATGGAAACTAGTTAATACATCTTGGTGTACCAGGGGAGATAAAAGGCAAGTCAGCACTTCTGAATAATAGCCATATTTTCAGGGTGCTACATAAGCATTTAGCATTGTTTGTTTGTATTTTCCGCCATTCTTCTTTTTCGTGTGTTTGTTCATCGCACAGGTTTTGCGCATGCTCCATTCTTCTTCTCTGGTTTTAGTGTAGTTTGTGGCAGCGTTACAGCATTTTCAGTGGTTTCATTTGGACACATATTTCTTGAGACGATTTCATGTTTACGGAAAACTTTTTTGAAATTAAAACGAAAAAGATCGGTTCCGTCTCCGTGTGGATGTGGCCTAAGGGCTTGTGTCCACAGCGGACGTTTTTTTCAAGACGGACCGCTTTGAAAAGCAAAAAATAAAAGCTCAGAGCGTTTTCCTGAGTCTCGCGACTGCCGCGGCTCCACCACTAGCTCGATGTTGATTGGCCGGTCGAAAAGAGTTACCTTGATGAGCCGCGCTCCTCTCCAAAAGTTGAACTAGTTTCAACTTTATGCGCTGGGAGCGCTCCGCCCAAAAACGCTGTTGCAGAGAGCGCTAAAACGCGAGGCGCGGTGCTGGGAAAAGGAGCGCGCCTGTCTTGTCTGTAGCATAGAAATGAATGACAGAAAGGAGCTGACAACTCATAAAACGTCCACTGTGGACACAAGCCCTAAGTCCACAATGCTGAGTCCATCTCTGGTTTTAAATCTAAGTCCATCTCTACCTGCCTCAATCCACAACGCTTCCACCTGTAAAGGTTGTTTTTTGTTGTTTATTTTCCCCCTTCTCCTTGACTCTTTCTCTGCCACGCATTAGCCTTAGCAGCTACCGCCAGTGCTGTAAACGGGGGGAGTCGCTCTCCTTGTTTGCAGGGCTATAACTATTTAAATATTATAGCTATATATGCAATACTATGGCCCATTTGACATCGAGTATCCATCGTTCAAGTGAAAAAGGAATATTTGTTCCATCCACACATTGTCATTTTATACCGTGGTGAATATAAGTATAGCTTTAGAGTGGTCTAGGATCATTCCTGGAACGCTAGTTATAGGCCGCGATGCATATTATACTTAATCCATTGGCATTTTGATACACGCTACAATAAAAAATTCAAATGCATATGATCGGTATATTATGTTCCATCATGCATGCATGAAAGGGGGGGGGGTCGTTTATGATTAATTGATTGTCAATAACGGCATTTGTTAGTACAACAGCATACGTTGATCAGGGCGATGGCTATGAGAACAATGGAAAACCAAGCTGAAATTAACGTTAGATTGCTCTTACCTGTGGCCGATAATAATCCAAAAAGAATATTCCAATTATTTGATTGCCATCTGCTAGATCGTACGTCCATTTGGCCCAATTTATAACCCCCAAAAGCATAATGATTCTGGCGTCCCGAAGGCGATTCAATGTGATCTGGTGTATATCTTGATCCACTTTACAAGATAACTCCGCCCGGATTACTTTCAATGACGTACAGAGTCATACTTCCTTCAGAAAGTAAGTGCAACATCGGCTGCATACCACCAGGCAGCAGTATCGGACGGTTGCGATCTCAGACACATTGCCACCCAGTTCCACAGCATACCAGGATGAATTATGAATGGAAATAGCGAATAAAATAAATAACGATCATAATAACGTATACGTACATGGTTGGCATTCAACGATTGGCGGGCTAACACGTATTAACTTAATAAGTCATTGTTGGCGGCCATTGAGTTAATGTATGCATAAGCAGTTTAGTGGTTATTCATACACGGATAACTTAAAGAGTCCCTATTATCTGCTCGGGACCCACACACACACACGCAGCCCTTGCAGTGGAGTCCATCTCTGTTTTTAAATCATACCCTCTGGAACACTTAAGACTCCCCACTTCAGCCAGGCTTTTCTATAGCTTAGTTTTGCCTGTTATTATGACTCCTGTTTTTGTTTTGTTCTAAATCTCTTGTTTTAAATTGTAAAGTGTCCTTGGGTTACATGAAATGTATTATTATTGTTATTATTATTGTTATTATTATTATTATTATTATTATTATTATTAGTAGTAGTAGTAGTAGTAGTAGTAGTAGTAGTAGTAGTAGTAGTAGTAGTAGTAGTAGTAGTAGTAGTAGTAGTAGTAGTAGTAGTAGTAGTAGTAGTAGTAGTGCTTGCCATAGAGGTCCTACTACATCTTACATTAGTGCTGCTGATTTCCACATCAAATCCTCTTGAACAGGCAGACAGCATAAAATGTATAAAAAAAGACTGTATAAAATGTGTGACTTCTCCAATGATTCCAGATGTGTTTTTTTTTTATTTATTTTTTATCTCTGCCAAAGTCTTACTGGATTTGTCTGCTATCTCCTTTGCTGTCAGCCCTAGGTTTATGATGTTTATCACCTTTGGTGTCAGCCCCACAGTAAGTTCTGTTTCATAGTGGATCCGCTCGGCATCACTCTAGCACTATCCCCGCATGTGCACGCGCACTGAATAAAATTCCACAATGTACCTTTAATCCCAGTATTCGTCTGACCACACCCCTCGTTAGCTTACCTTCATAAGCAGGTGTGTGGTCACCTGCTCTCCTCCTTCTCGCTTTCACCACAAGGAAGTGCCTCGGTAGATCCCCACTTGACGTGTTGTTAGTTGAAAAGAGTTGTGACGTGTTTACATTGTGCTTAGTTTTTTCTTCTCTCATACTGTTCAAAGGAAAAAGCTAAGTCATAATGTCTACTTCGGAGAGTAGACCCACTCTTCACCAGCGGTTCTCCATTCCCGCCTCCGTCGTGCGTTCTGGTGCGGGGCTGCTGCCACTTTCGTGGTTGCCGACCCAGCCCAGGAGGCAGCCGATGGATAGTTTGCCTCTCCGAGGAGCCGGGACGTCGGTGCCGTCGCTCCGGCGATGGCATGATCTCGACTCTGGTTCCTCTGGTTCCAGGGAATCGTCCGTTGTTGAACGGACGGTTCTTTTGGTTCTGGAGGATTTGCGACGCAAGCTTTTCGCGTCTGCCCGTTCACGTCGCAAGATGGTGGCATGCAGGCGCGAACGGCCTGGGTTTGGGGAATTGCTGGAGACCAGCGAGGATGCGTCGGGCTCTGTTTGTCCAATGGAAACTGAGGATATCATGGAAGAGTCGGACAGATTCTTGTTTGAAGGTCCTGTGGAGGCGAGTATCCCTCCTATCCAGGAAACACCGGAGGGGGGAGAAATGTCTCCTTGGGGCGCCTTGTTCGAGGATGTCGAGGAACCACCTTGGCCTCTTCAGCAGGATGCCCTGCTATCGGCCACATCAGACTGTGGCTCCTCAATGGGTCGAAGCCTGCTGCATGTGAGGGATGCGGGTTCGGTGGAGGAAAGTCAGCAGGGGGAACTGCAGGCTTTGTTTCCCGAGCTCATGGCGGTAGCTGCCGCTGCAAACGGCGTGCCGCTGCCGCAGCCATTGCCTGCTCCTGTCCCCGATGATCTCATAGGTCATCTCTGGCAGCGTCGCCCGGTGAGAGGGGTGGACGTTGTCTACCCATTTTTCCCCTCAATGGGGGCCTATGTTCGTCAGGGCCAGGCGGTGTCTCACATCATGGGACTTACCCCCGCCTACGTACCAGTTACGCGGGTGTCGGGGTTGGTCAAAGGTATGAGAGAGGGCGTGCCACGGCTTGATAGGCCGATGGCCGCTCTCCTCTGTCCGGATATGGTGTGGGAACCATTATGCAAGCCGGTTCTCCATGGAAGATCGGCTAGGCGATTGGCATATTGGGGTGACCAGTCATTTATCGCTGGTACACAATCGCTGGCTGCGGCTTCTAACATCGCCCACCTGGCTAGATTTGTATCGGGGATAATGACGGGCGGCACGGATCTGACCGAGGTAAAATGCGATCAGATCACCCAGGCGGCAGGAGCTGTCCTGCATCTTACCCAGGTGCTGGCCATAGCCTCGGGGAAGACGCGCGCCCTGGCCACCCTGATCCAGCGCCACCTTTGGCTGGAGCAGGCTCGAGTGCCGGAGAAGAAGAGAACCCCTCTTCTGACGGCCAGCCTCTCCGATGCTGGATTATTCGGGAAGGCCCTGCAGCTGATGACCTCAACGTGCAGAGAGATGGCAGAGGAGAGATCCGTTCTCCAACCCCATTTTCCGCCTCCCGTCCTTGCCGGTGGAGTCAGAAGGCTTCCACGACGTCGAGCTCCCTCCGCCGTGCCTACCACTGCCTCCGCCGCCGCTGCTGGCCCCTCCAAGAAGGCCAGGAGGAGAGACGCCGCTTCTGCTACCGCCGGCCCATCCACGACCGGAGGAGACGGTAGGGAACGTCGAGACCAGCAGACAGTAACCTACCGTCCCTCCGGGGCTCCTTGGGGTGGCAAAACTCGAGCGGCGCGAGGTAGCAGACGCCGCTAAAGTGACTTTTCCCTCTGTGTCCCCTCTCCTCTACACCCTCCCCGGCCCCTCATGATTGTGTTTTTGTGCCATGAAAATAAAAAGTTCCGTGATATAAGGGGAACTATATTATTGGCCAAACAAACTGTGTGTTTCTTCAACAAATCATATGATGGGGTTGCGTAAATATGAATCTGCACTATTACATTGAGAGATGAGTCATGTTGTGTTACGAGATTAAGCAAGGTCTGCAAGCATACACTCAGTCGTAGGAGGTTCTATTAGCCTGACGCTCCACATGCAGGTAGAAACTGGTGGTATTTCCATTGCTTAAACAAAGTAAATGTGTTCCACAACGCTGTTGTGTTAGTTGCAGTAATACTCGTACACACACGTTCCACGGCCTGGCCGTTACTCTCTGTCAGCGTTGATATGTACGACATAGAAAGCGGGTGTAGGATTCACACACACACGACTTGTTTTGTTATAAATCCTGTTCACATTTTGTGGGTAGCGGGCATTGTATTAGCTTACGCTATACATTGGCATTCTATCGAAGGTTTCAAAATGCTACAGTTGTTATTGTGTGTAGGGAAAAAGGGTTTTTTGTGAGGGGGTGTCGAATAAACCCCTCCTTTCCACTTGGTTGGTTTAGGAGATTTTTTCTCTTTCTGCTGAGCCAGTCAGGGCCGAGCCGTTCGAACGTCTTGGCAGAGAGGGGGGGGGTGTTGTCCTGACGTATTACAAACAGGAGCCGTGTACAGGGTTTCCCCCCGTCATAGCAATGTTGCTATGGCGACGGCTTCCGTGAGTTAAGATCTTTACGTAAGGTTGTGGTGTTAAGGTGTCGAGTTAGAGCGTAGGGCTTACGGGTCTGCTACGCTCGATTTATGTGTAAACTTGAGTCAGTTGGTCACGTGACTCACAGTTGACATGTCTTTTTCATAACTACGACTCATGTGGGAAGGCTTCTGGGAAAGTTCGGTCTATACTCTCTGACAAAAGGAGTGACTGGATGTAAAAATATAAACAGTTTTTTACTCCCAGCTGTGCAGTTGGGTTCATACGGTTGATGCTTCTTCTTTATTATTATAAAGGGTTGGAGTTGGTTGCATCCCGCCCCTCTTGTCGTTTCCCTGGGCGCCTTGGAGATTCAATAAAAAGGTCTATATAGCCTATTATTGATGTGGATATACCCGACGCACACATAGTGCTAGCTCGGGATGTTCTGCTGGACATTAAGCTACTGACTGGCGCGCCTTGGTTGCTTGGGGTTAAAACAGCGTTTTTATAAAGCAATTGGGATGGGGGTTTTTCCTCTTCCGACGACCTGTGTGGTTGTCGACGGGTTCTCGTTCATATCAGGGGGGTCTCACGCCCTGGGGGTGGGCCACCGGGCGCGGTTCGCATCGAACGTCTGAGTGGCGCCTTCTTTTCATGTTTAAGATCAACACGCATATCTGCCCCTTCTCCTGGTGTTGGCATGTCGGCGTGGTTAGGGCCCGGGACTGGTTCTGGTCACGCTGGTCCGGATCAGTTAAACCCGTTGTCTGCCGGGGATGCAGATCTGCTGTTCTGATACCCTGAGGGACTTGGGCTTTTTTCAGGGGGAAAAATGCTAGGTCGGTCCGGGTGTCACAGGGTTGAGCGCTATGGAGCCCTTGTTGGGTGCATTGTATTCTACACTGTCGTAATGGCTTACGGCCGTGCCAACCTGTACACGCCCGATCTCGTCGGATCTCGGCCGCCACGCAGGTTGGTCTTGGTTGGTACTTGGTTGGGTGACCTCCTGGGAATACCGAGTATGGGGTGTTGTGGCTGGTTTTCCATTATTGCGCTCTTCTCTTACGCATGGCGAAGAGGGGCCTGTTGGGGTGGTCTTGACCTCCTCGGGGGACCCTGTGCTCCCCGTATCACCGGGCCCGGTCCGAAGTAATGTTTTCGTTGACCCGTAGGCCTGGGATAACCCTGTTGGAAACTGGAACACGGGTACTGCGGTAGTGCCGCAGGTATGTTTTGGAGTTTTTTCCTGAGGGGTTATGGGACCAACCACCACATAGGGTAACGACTAGGTGGTTGGTTCTCTGGTGTGTTGGAGCGGTGTCAACTCCCGGGTTCACCGGTTGAGGGTGCCCCTGCACGTTCATGACGTCTGCCAATCGTGTCAGCCTTCTCTGCCTCAACCCCTCTGGGTGGGTTTTTTTTAAATGGAGGCTTGGTCATGCAACAACGCCAGCATGCGCCCCTTCCGCCGGGGCGGCTGTGTTCAGCTGTCCCCTCTGGCGCCTGTCTCGTCCGCAGTCTCCAGGCTCGGGTTAACAGCCTGTTGCCTGGTTTTTCCCCGGTGCGCTGCCTGCTTCCGTTGGTTAACCTTTTTTGTGTGCTTACGGCCATGCTGACTGCCTGTTCTACAGGGTCAGTGTGACAGGCAGTGTACTATTGGGGGGACAGGGCCCGCTCGGCTGAGGGGCCTTTGTCCGAATACGCTGGCGATGTGGGGGGCGGGGCCACTAAGTGCCCACCTGGTGGGGTCTTGATGCTGGCATCATGGACTTCTCCGGGCCCCCGTTCCAGGGGGTCCAGTCCCTTTGGTGGGTCTGGGCCTTCCTTCGCGCTCCGCTGCTACGGCCTTGCCACGGGGTTGGGTTTGCCCTTGACCCCGTGTTTCTGGGGGCAGTAACGAGGTTGTTCCCTCCGTTCGTTCCCGAGTGGCATGCGGGTTGTGCGTGTGTGTAGTCGTGGGGTCAGGCCACGGTCTGCTCACCCTGTGCGTTGAGTTGCTTGGGTGCCTCTTCGCACGGTCGGGTCCGTCGCCCTCCCGGGAAACCTCTAATAGGGGGGGTTCCCTCTATTAGGGGGGGTCGGGGGGGCTCGGCCCTCCCTGTTCTGATGGTTGTGGGGGGCTTTCAGCGGGGTGTATTTGTCGGCCGGTGGCTCCGCTCGGCCTCCCTTTGTGCTAGAGTGATGCCGAGCGGATCCACTATGAAACAGAACGATAGGTTATGACTATAACCAAGTTCTGTCAATAGTGGTGACGCTCGGCATCCGACGCCGCTGCAGCCCTTGATCTCACCTTGTGGTGAAAGCTTGGGAAGGAGGAGAGCAGGTGACCACACACCTGCTTATGAAGGTAAGCTAACGAGGGGTGTGGTCAGACGAATACTGGGATTAAAGGTACATTGTGGAATTTTATTCAGTGCGCGTGCACATGCGGGGATAGTGCTAGAGTGATGCCGAGCGTCACCACTATTGACAGAACTTGGTTATAGTCATAACCTATCGTTAAGGATGTTTATCTCCTTTGCTGTCAGCCCTACAGTGTGTTAAGGATGCTTATCTCCCACACTGTCAACCCTAAGTTAAGGGTTTTTATCTCCATTGCTGTCAGTCCTAAGTTAAGGACGTATCTCCTTCGTGGTCAGCCCCATGTGTTTTTCACATCATTAAGACTCTTGATTGTTCCCGGTACAATCACGCACGCACACACACACACACATTCATGTGTTCACAGATGGACATGCATGCATGCGTGCGCACACACACACACACACACACACATACACATCCTATTTAAAAGGCACACGAACACACACACACACACACACACACACACACACACACACACACACACACAACACACACACACACACACACACACACACACACACACACACACACACACACACACACACACACACACACACACACACACACACACACAATGAGAAACACATTGAGCTTGTGGTTTCTCTTCTCTCCAAAGAGAAATCTGGGTAAATTCGTCTTTTCCCTTCCTTTTTTCTGATCTTCATCCAATCCCTCTTCCTCTCCCTCCTCAACACCTCTGCCCCACATAGCTCTTCCCGTAAAGATTCACTCATTGCTTCACTCTCTCCTCGGCAGCAACAGCGAACCTGTACGTCAGAGCAGGGCTTCAATAGATAGATAGAACAGATAATACTGTCACAGTGACGTATGTTTTTGCAGACTAAGGTGCAAAAACAGTGCGCAGGTTTAGAATACAACTGGTCTTGGCCCGCGATGCGAAGGGATATGCAGAGGAACGTGAGCTTTTTGCAGTCATACAGATTAAGAATCTCATGCAGGTCAGCTCTCTAGCCGTCCAAATGCTCCACCATATGTGCATAGACCCACATATGTTGGTCACCTGTTTCTCGGGAGTGAGTAAGGGAACTCTGACGTGAGTGATGGCGTCACTGTAGAACACTCAGGAACTGCGTACAGGCTGATGCAATTAGTGATGATTTTGTCAAGTCGTGTTGGATCGTAGACGTTGCAGTGGGGATGATGAAATGCACCGCTAAATGCTTTTCAGTAAGAGGATGGTGTGTACGCACAGTGAGTGACTTTGATCGGTTGTTGTATTATTGATTGGGGTCAGTGTGACATTGTACTGTTCATTTACTTAAGCAGAAGTGGAAATAACCAGAAGAAATCGTACCCTGGTAAAAGTACATGTCCTCCATTAAAAATTCTACTTTGAAGTGGAAATAAATATGTGTTCTGGGTTTGTCACACCCCAGGAGAATGTGTTATTAACCACCTATAAAAAGATTAATAACTATTATAAAACCCAGCTGAAAAAACAGCTCATCTGGCTGCTCAGACCATCTCTCAGGATTGTGGGGACGTGTTCAGATCACACTTGATTGACAGCTCCCTTTGTGCCATTTTATTTTCCGTTCAATCACTAAAACGGTTTGCTATGAATGACCAAATCTATCAAATGGACCCTACTGGTTAGAAAACTTGACTAATCCACTAACTAACAAACTAGGTTAGACCACCCAAATCTGTGTTTTTAAAGAAAACAAATCAAGTACAGTACCTACAAGTCAAAATTGGATGCACTCTTTTATAGACTTTATTTTATATATGAAAATGTGGCTGGATCACAGAGTTGGGTTGGGCTGAACAACAGAACACTCTCCCGATGGCAATGCATGATGAGCTCTTCGGGTCGTGCATGACCAGTTTCCTGACCAGTTGGATTCAAGAGGAGACTACGAGTGGCTGTAATGCAGAAAGAGATTGATTTTGGTTGGGTCTAATCTGTGTCTAATGAATGGGTTCTTGTGTTGGGTTATGTGTTGTTTTGGAATGTGTTTGTCTAGTGGTTATGAGGAGTATTAGAGTATGAGTGTACAGAATGTTGTGCTGTTTTTGAGCACGTTTTAGTTTTCTCTGAGATGTCTTCGTTTGTTGTTTTATTGATATTTGTTGTTTTATTGATATTTGTTATTGTTCTATATTAGAAAATTTGGCATACATATTTGTTTGTATGTCTGATTTTGATTGGTTTAATGTTTTATAATTGTTTGTATATTTTATTGGTGTTTTATTGATATTTGTTTTGTTTTTATGTTGTTGTATTGATTATTCTTGTTTAATTTTATATGTTTGGATCCAAACCCCAGGAAGAAAAATCGCTGCTGAGGCAGTGACTAATGGGGATCTGAAATAAAGAAATAAAGAAATAAAGTTCCCTGACCAGTTCCCTGACCAGTTCCATGACCAGTTCCATGAAATCCATAAAAGGCTCTAGTCTTCATAAGGCAGCTTTTTTATTTTTATTTTTTATAATTTTTTTCCTCCCCTCCCAATGTTAGTCGTTATGCTAATTCCCAATCCCCTTCCTGGTCGTTGCGCACTCTACCCCCTACCGTCGGTTTGGGAGGGCGGAGACTATCACATGCTTCCTCCGACACATGTGTACCCAGCCCACTGCTTCTTTTCACCTGTCAGCGCGGACTCTCACTGGGAGAGTGGAAAGGTCACACTACCTCTCCTAGATCCTTCCCTTGCTGTGCAGGCGCCCCCCAACCGAACTGTAGGAGTCGCTGTTTACAACGACCAGGACCCACCCTTGCCGGGTTTCCCACCCGCTAACGCTGCCAATTGTGTTAGTATGGACGGTCGGCCAACCCGGAAGCACCACAGCTGGATTCGATCCCACTGTCTCTGTGGTGGTAGACAGACGCTTAGTCCGCTGCGCTACCCGGCCTCACTTTCATAAGGCAGCTTTAAGTGCAGCACTTGAGTACAAGTACTCTGTTACTTTCCACCACTGTGCTAAAGGCTCCAGTTGTATCTTTGTATTGGTCTCTTGTTGTTGTATTATTGGTCTCATAAAGCTTTTACCAAGGACGATTATTTCTTTAGTCTTTCAAATAAAAGTCATAGAGCACCAGAAAACTTGGAACAGCTGTTATCAACTTCCCTTCTATTTTTCGCAAGAATGATCAAACATCATTGTAGCTATTTTGGACACAGCAGGAAGAACATCACTGTTGTCACGTTGATAGGGAAGTGAGGAGGTGCAGAAATATGATTGGCTGTTGGTGGATGATGTCAGTCGCATGTTCAGCAGCGGTCAACTTCTTGTCGTAATATGTGCAGAGTTCCCCAGGCCGTGTGGCTCTAATGAAAATCAATGGACTTTTTATTAAATTACATTTATTTATACTTTTAAGTCTGGAGTCATTGAGGGAGACCCTCATTTTCAATGGTGATGAGTGTACAGGGCATTACAACAGTAACAGGACACACAATCAATTTAAAACAATAGATCAATCAATCATCAATACATAGTCCGAAAATTTATAATAATAATAATAATAATAATAATAATAATAATAATAATAATAATAATAATACTAATACAGTTCATGAGAAAGAGCAATTAGCAGAAACAACTACATGTTGATGGTGGACGGTTATTGATTCAAAATCTAAAATGTCCAGAAGAAACAAGAGTGCTTAGTTTAAGGTCACACACATGTCCAAAAGCCAGAGACAGTCATGTTATTTATACTCTTGAGATAGTTCCAAGCCAAGGGAAAAGCAGAAAGACATTGAAGAAGATTGAAGCGGATTGTGGAACCAAGGAACAAAAATGACAATGGCAGAGGCGCTGGAAAAACTGAAGAAGAAAAGCGGTACACTTCTATCACCAGAATGATGACAAAAATGTATGAAGCCCTGAGAGAGATGAGTGAAGAAGTTACTTAGTTGAGGACTACTAGGACTTTTTATGAGAAAAGGAGAAGATGATTGCTGACTTGAACAGAGACACTGAAGCTGCAACTGAAGAAGATTACTTGGAACCTGAAGTTGAATATTTAATGACGAATATGAAATTGTAATGGAAAACTCTTTCTCCAAACTGGTGTGGTGGATTATATCATAGATGGATCTTCTGATCAAAATACGTTTGATATTAAAACAATTAATACAAAGTACATGTAGGTTAAATGAGCTTTGGCTGAGGCGTGCTCTCATCATGGCCAGCTAGAAAACACTGAGGAAGAGAATGAGACAATGATCTTAAGTAGAGAGGGGTGGGAGTCATAGCCCCTGGTCTCTCACTAAGGTGCAAACTAAGCTATTTTTGGGGAAACCAAAATAATTCCTCCACACTGATAATTGATACGTTTAGTGAGACCAGATAAGTTTGTGGCAAACATTTCGGAGTCAGTTTGAAATAGCCATTCACAACAATTCTGACCTGAGCAGAGCTGATATAATTAATATATAATTAATTATCTCAAGTCTTATCTCACAACTAATGACATTGCAGGTTTAGCGTTAACTGATGAAAACTAATCAATGTGCTGCTCAATCTAAAACCAGTCAAGATGTCAAGTGATGCCACTGCATTGAGGAAATGTAATGTTTCAAGTTTCAAGTTTCTTTAATAGTTGTCATACAGAAGTACAGAATACTTTTATACGAAATGCTTCTTTCTGTTACGCTCCAGAGACTGTGCTAGACAAGAGATAAGTATGAAATAAAATAGTATAGCATGTAATAATAGAAGTAAAAATAGAAGTCACGTACGTAGACACAGTGTTCAGTATATACATTTGTACAATGTTCGATGCAGAATAGAAGTAACTGAGTTACCATACAATATACAATATACTATGCAATACTAATATACAATACTATATAGTGCAAAGCAGAAATGGGATGAGGTACAATTTAGGTACAATTTACAGTAAGGTGTACTGAGGTATGGGTTGTAGTGCAAATCCTTTATCAATAAATATAAAGTGTGGGGCGCCCCAGTGGCGAACCACATAGCGCGCTCAGCCGCGACACGGGCGACCCGGGTTCGATTCCCGAATCCGTTGTTATTTCCCGAATGTCTTCCCCCCACTCTGTCTCCCATTTATCCTCTGTCTCTCCCTACTGGACTGCCCAGTAGTAATAAAGCGATAAAACGCCAAAAAAAAATCTTGAAATTATTTTTTTATATAAAGTGTGTTTAGGTGTTCTAAAGTGTGGAGAGTGGGTGCTGCAGTGTGTTGTTTGTTTAAAGTGAGTGTGTGCATGTGGATGTGTGCGTTGTGAGTGCATTTGATGGTTGTTGCATAGTGTTATTGTTCGTTGAGCAACCTGATGGCCTGGGGATAGAAGCTTCTTCTGAGTCTTTCTGTGCTTGCCATGAGACTCCGGTATCGCTTGCCTGACCGCAGTAGTTCAAAGAGGCAGTTGTTTGGGTGGCTGGAGTCCTTAATAATTCTCTTAGCCTTACCCCTGCACCGCTTGTTGTAAATGTTCTGGAAAGTGGGAAGCCCCGGGCCCCTCCAATTGTGCGTTTGGCTGAACGTGCCACTCTCTGTAGTCTGCTACGGTCTTGTGCGGTGCTATTCCCAAACCAGGAGGTGATATTGCCAGTCAGGATGCTCTCTATTGTACATGAGTAGAAGTTCTTAAGGATCTTCTGACTGACTTGGAACTTCCTTAGGCGCCTGAGGAAGTAGAGGCGTTGTCGTGCCTTCTTCACAACACTGTCAATGTGTGTGGTCCATGTCAAGTCCTCGGATATGTGGCCTCCGAGGTATTTAAAACTGTTCACTCTCTCAACCGGTGCCCCGTCGATGCTGAGGGCGCTGTAGTCCCTGACCCCCGACCTCCTAAAGTCCACAATCATCTCCTTTGGAGAGGCTGTTCTCCTGGCACCATCCTGCCAGGACCTTGACCTCTGATGACTGTGGAATTCAAGTGTTGTTTGGACTCCATGGGACAGTAGGCAGACATGGCAGCCTATTGTCTCCCATTCTCATACAAATGATTCCTGAAGATATAGCTCTTGCACCTCATGCAATTCTTACAGAAAGAAGTCGATAGTGGACTGTTAAACTGACACGGTCGGTCAGCGATCAGAAAGACAAGAGACAAAGAGATGAATCCGAGACATCATTCCCAGATCAAGGGATTATAAAGGAAACAAGCCAAGCATGTCCTCAGCGGCCGTAAGCTACAAGTTATGGAAGTAGTTATGGAAGTAGTCCAAATTATATCTTCTGTGAAAAAGCTGACCACAAATCAAGAGACTATGGAAGGTTCAGCTGTAGAAGGGGGAGAGTAAAACACCAGGGGAGATGTTTTATCTGGAACCAGACATGTTGGCAGGAAATGGAGATCCCTTGGAATTCCGGGTGAAAAATGTGGGGGAAAGCATCAAAAGGCCGCTTACACTGAATTGGAGCGTGAACCATACACAACGCAGCCTGCCAGCAGTGTACAGAAGGACAGGTGCGCAGACACCATCATCTCAGCATTCATTCATTTTATTTTGTTTCGTACATGGGGGTACAGTTCAGGGGCGTCGTTTTGGTATGGCAAGGTATGGCACTCGCCATACCTTGGCAAATTAAAATTGTAAAATTAATTTTTTTAATTTTTTTTTTATAATTACAATGTTTTATGTTGATTTAGAATTCGAATGTCAACATTATGAACGAAGCTTCGAACTATTCGGTACAGCCCTAGCATGTTTTGATATTGTCAAATAGTTAATCTTTGCACAATATCACCAACATCTTTTTTTTAACATGGTACACCCATTGCCGAATAATAATAATATAATAATAATCATTACCATAACTATGATAACAATAATAATAATAATGATAATATGACCATGAATAATAATAACAATAATAACGGTAATAATAATGACAATAATAATAATAATATTGCTATATACCAAAATAAAATAAAAAGAGAAAAGAGAAAAAAAACTAAAAATAAATAAAAATCAGATACAGAGAAATGTATACCTGCTGTTCATATGTTCTCATTGTTCTGTCTTTACACAGAACACAGTGTTCCAGGTAGAAGCTTCAGCCTATTCCTTTTTTTCGGTCGTTGATTTTGGATTTTGTGTGTGAGCTTGCCTTGAATAATGTACATTTGTGATTTTATTTATTTATTTAAAACGTTTTGTAAGTCCACATGGGTGTGTTTGATTTGTTTGTAAATAAGACCGAAAAATAAACTTAATTTATTCATTCAAGCTCCTGACTGTAGGACGTTAGCCAAGTTGTTATCGGATGGAGGGTGTACGCACAGCTTCATTAGACAAGATATATCTCGTGCCAGAGATTGATTGATTGATTGATTGATTGATTGATTGATTGATTGATTGATTGATTGATTGATTGAAAAGTTTATTAACAGATTGCAGAATGGGTACAGTACAGTACAGCTCAATACATACAATTGTTAAGAGGATGCAGACCTGAGAAAGACTTTCGTCTTGTTTCCATCAGGGTCCCCCATTTTCAATTCATCATATGACACACACGACATACAGATAGACAGTACTGCTACATCTATACATTTATGACATACCAGATTTTCAAATACAGTACTGTTTGTGATACTAAAAGAATCCCTGTACATTGGAGGTGGGGGGGGGGGGGTTGGGTAGGGGGACACACACTGTACATTGGAATACTGACATACATTTGACATAGAAACTGTACATTGGAGGAGGTTGGGTAGGTGGGGTGGGGTTGGGTGGGGCTGTACATTGGAGGTGGGGGGGGGGGGGGTTGGGTACGTTGGAATACTGACAAAGCCATGCTTGGTCTTTATTGTACAACTGGGTTAAGACATTTGTAGGGGCCAGTTTTGAATTGCAGTCTCCCGTAGGTGTTCTTTGAGAGTGTTTTTGAAGGCGGGTAGTGATTCACATTCCTTTACAGCTTTGGGTAGGGCGTTCCACATTGTTGTGGCATAATTGCTAAACGTGTTTAGTCCCTTGTTTGAGCCGAATCTGGGTTTTACATGATTTGTGGAGCTCCCTCTGGTGTTGTGATCGTGGTATTCACTGACCTTTGGGAAGTATTTTGACATGTACATGGGTACCTTGGTCGTGTAGTGTATCTTGTAGACCAGGCCCATTGCAAGTTGCTGTACTCTGTCGTCTACTCTAAGCCATCCTAGGTTGGCAAAGTGTGCAGGGGTGAGGTGGGTTCTAGGAGTCAGGTCAAGCAGTAGTCTGACTAGTTTGTTTTGAGATGTTTGTAATTTGGTTTTTAGTGCCTTTGAGGTGCTTTGGTACCATGAGGTGCAAGCATAGTCGTAGTACCCTTGAATGAGTGCTCCTGCCAGAGTCTTCAGGGTATTCTTGTTTACCAGAGAGGAGATCCGGTACAAGAATCGAGTTCTTGTACCGTGAGGAAACCATCAATAGGTGAGGAAACCATCAATCAAGACACATTTGACACAGACAAACCCAGTACAAACGAGTTCATGTCAGGTTCAGAAATATAAGAGATGGTCAGAAGTAGTAGATGTAGAGCTACTAGTGGAATGCCCCCTTACCGGACACCCAAGTCAGTGGCATGGAAAACATGGATCTCAGAATTCTGCTGGGAGGGGATTATTATTGGCAAACGATCACCGGGAAAATTTAGAGGCTGAGAGGAGCCCTTGGGAAGCATCTTCAGATGGCTTATGAGAGGCTCAGTGTCAGTTATTAATGTGACCATGGAAATCCCTTAAATAGGAGTGATGCATGTAACCACTGGAGAGGAACAACATCTAACAGAGCAACTACGCCCATTTTGGGACAGTGAACCACTAGGCATCCAACCTGACACAGAGAACCAGATGGAAGCAAAGGATGAAGAAGCTCGGAAATTCTTTCACGAGACTGTCAAGGACATTGGCGGTAGATATAAATTCAGATCCTTGGCGAGACCAACATTTCTCTCTTCAAATCTAGTGTCTGTTGAGTCAAAAGGTTCCAGACGCAATCCTATATGACAGACATTACATAGTGATAGAAGACTATGGGTGGCTATGACTATGGGTTTCCGCTGTCAATGGGTGAATGTAAGGAACAAAATATTGTAAAGCGCTTTGGATAAAAGCTGCTATTTAAATGCACCATTTTACCATTTACTTAAAAGGGACACAAATACTACTTGTTGGATGACACAGGTCCCATTGGGGCCACACATCCATTCTTATTGGCAGCAACAATCCGCCACCATCTGATCATCTGATGATCTTGTGGAATTTAAAACGGCACAATTAATGTATAAAGCAAAAGGTAATGTACTTCCAGGAAACATTCAAGAAATGTTCTTTGATAGAGAGGGGGGGTGGGGGGGGGGTTATAATCTGAGGGGAGAACTCAATTTAAAAGTTCTTAGTGTACGCACTACCATGAGAAGACACTGCATCTCAATATGTGGAGTGAAACTGTGGAACAGTCTGAATGTGGTGCTAAAGCAATGTCCAAATATGAGACAATTCAAACTGATTTATAAGGAAATGATGTTCACGAGGTACAGGGATGAGGAAGGGACTTGATATTCACGGGTGATTAAATTTTTATTTTATTTCTTTCATGTTTTCCATATATATATATAGAGATTTTTTTTTGCATATATATATATATATATTTGTTTTGAAATGTTTTAAATTAGTACACTCATTTGAGTAGTGGAAAAGGGGTAGGATTAAATAAGTGTATACTTCTTCCTACTCCTTTTCGAACATGTAAATTGAGTTATGTTTTGCTTTTGTTTAGTTATTTATTTTGTTTGAGTTATGTTTTGATTTTGTTTAGTTATTTATTTTGTTTGTATTTATTTACATGTTCGAAATAAAGATTTCAAATCAAATAAAATCTGGACAAATATAAGGAGTCTGCTGAAACGGTCGGTGCGTTACACGAGTGTCCTTATGTGGATGATTGGATACATGCAGAGGATGATATAGAAGCTGCTCACCTGACTCTTATCAGTGAAGGGAATCGTTGTGATGGATGCAGGAATGTCTATGTGAAAATGGAAATCAAACTCTAAAATAACTTCAAAGTGAATGGAAACTTTGGAAAGTGGAAAGGGTGGGAATTTTGGAAAAAGGAAAATCAACTCACTCCCCTTAGTTCTTGGACTGAGATGGAAAACAGATTCAGATGAGTTCATGTTTGATGCGAGTAGTCTGTTGGAAATTCTGAAAAAAAAATGGAGAAAGCACAAAGAGACAAGTTATTCCACCCTATTGGCTTCATCTCCCCACTTTGAGTCTGAGTCTCTGAAACAGTCTAAACTAAACAATCTCAGCCGATTTGTGGATACAAATTGATTAATGTTGGAGGAACATTGCAAAGAATTCACTCTAAAACATCCTTGCATAATGCCCGCTCATGACAAGTTCACTTGGAGTTCAAAACACACGACTCAAGTTCGAGAAAGGATTCTGGATTCAGAAAGGGAGGAGACTAGTTACAAATATTTCTTTGTCTGCAGAAGATTCAGGGTCAAACCTGGACAACAGAGTCACTGAAGCGCCCCCTTTTGAGGTAATGGGTATTGATTTTGTAGGCCTGCTGTATGTTAAACCTCATAATCAAAGGGCATACTGTACACAGCACTATTTACAGTTACTAGGGCTTTACATTTGGAGTTACTTACTAACTTAACCGCTGAGAGTTTCATGCTGGCATTCAGACGTTTTATTCCAAGAAGTCATGTTATCTAAGGTCTGCTAAGACCTTCAAAACAGCAGCAGGCATTCTGAAAGTGAAATGTTTGGCTTCAAGGAGGACACAATGGAAATTCAGAAGACATGCTTAAGAAAAATACTCCGAAGAACCTTTTTAGGATTTGAGGAATTCCTGACCTTCTTGACTGAAGTGGAGTCAATGTGGTTCTCAACTGGTCTAGCCTCGGGACCCAACATTTTCCTTAGTCATTAAGTCGTGACCCAAATTTTTGAACCACTATGATTTATTTAAAAAAACATTTCTTTGCAGTAATACACAATATGTCATGCACTGTTAAAAATCATGAAATAAACACAAAAAAGTGCAACAAAAGTGCAGCTAGGGCTAACAACCCAATGAAAAAAAAAAAAAAAAAAAAAAAAAAAAAAAATAATAATAATAATAATAATAATAATAATAATAATAATAATAATAATAATAATAATAATAAATAATATATGCTTCTTAGCAGACTTCTTATCTTAACATAACAGACCTACAGTAAGTTTGGGGGAACTAATGGGATAACTGGGGTTGCAACAAAAGTGCAACTAGGGCTAAAAACACAATGAAATAAAATAATAATAATAAATAATATATGCTTCTTAGCAGACTTCTTAGCTTAACATCCCATGGAACTAATGGGATAACTGGGGATGTTGTTTGCTCCTGACAAGAGTCTGGGGTGATGGTAGACAAAGCAACTCTGAGGTCATGCTCAATGTCCAATCTGTTTCTATGCTTTGTCTTCAGCTGGACCAGAGCTGAGAAGCCACTTTCACAAAGATAGGTAGTGCAAAATAAAAATATAAAAAAAATATATATACGGTATATATATATTTTTTTTTTTAATTTATTTTTTTTACCAGCTGAGAAACACTGACCACTCCCTTGCATGGAAGAACCTGCATCCCTCACCACAGCATAAGACTGACTGCTCTACCTCCACAAACTGCAAAAAAACGCAGAAGTCCTACCATGTGGGTGACAGTAGCTCAGGAGGTAGAACGGTTGTCTGGTGATCGTGAAGGTTCCCGGTTCAATTCCCGCTTCTCCCGGGCAGCGTGTCAAAGTGTCCTTGAGCAAGACACTCCTAATTTCTCCCGATGAGCAGGTTGGCACCTTGCATGGTTGCCTCCGTCGTCAGTGTGTGAGTGAATGGGTGAATGTGAGGAACAAAGAAATGTAAAAGCGCTTTGGATAAAACCATTTACCATGTGGATCGAGGCAGCTGACTAAAAGGTTGGAGGTACAGAGAAAGACTAATACATCTTTTTTGGATTCGTTGGAGACACGAGTACTAAATCTGCTCATTCTTCAACAGCCACTCAGACAACTCCATTCAAGATCTGTGATGTTGTTCTGATTCATGAACACACCCTGCCCAGACAGGCTGGGACATTAGGTCTGGTGAACGAGAGTCTGCTCTTGTTCCATCAAGCTGCCCTCCAAGGAGTTGGTAAGAAGACTTATAATCTTGCAATGGTCTGATGAACTTTAGCAATGCAAGTTCATCGGCTGGAGTTTATTGTGATTAATGACGGTTAACTGTGTACGATAGAGCTCTGCAGTCCCACTGTGGAAGAATTTAGCCGGATAAAGGATGTACTCAAATTAGACAAATATAGACTTAGTTAACACAGGTTTATTTAACTCAAACGGAGTATCGGAATACAAGAGTTATGGCGGATGACTACAGGAAGATACAGGCCTATAGTATCCTCCATAGAGCTCCAGAATCATGTTAAACGTAGACCTTTATACTAGGATAAAGGGGGTGTGGCCAGGTGAGAGATAGGAAGCAGATAGGAGAATTTGGGGTGAAGGGGAGAAATTGGAGGAGGGTGAAGGAGGGAAGAGGGGTGACAGGAGCTGGGAAGGGGGTAGACAAGGGTGGTGAAGGGGGGAGGAGGTGAGAGGGTGGTGACTGATTGATCAGGGGAGACAAGGGGATTGTCTGGAAGACAGGATATTTGGTTATTGGGGATTAATCAAGGGAATCTGGGATGGTAGTATGTTTGGGGGGTACCATATAATTCCACACCCAATTTGGACCCACCAAGCTGGTCCCACTTTTCAGAAAATTATTTTGGGGGTTATCACAGTTTTAATGATTTATAAAATTGGACTTTTGAAATTATCCCCCTACAAATAACCAACAAGAACGTGTTAAAAAAAAAAGTGAAATTAACTCATCATCTGGGTACTGAAGGAACTGTGCTGTCTGAAAGAGAATTGCAGTCGAACTTTGTCTCAAAGTCATCTTTAAAGATGGATTTATTTTTGCTAAATGTAAAATGCTAAATGCTAAATGTAAGCTGATGTCCTTTAGGTCATCATAGTAGCCAATAAGAGAAACTGTGAGCGAGAGCAGCCGATGCAGCGGGGGATACTGGCAGGGCCGCCTGGGAGAAATGCGAGGCCCTGTGCGAGATTTAAACGCGAGGCTAACTGATAGCATCAAACTAACGTGCGCAGCCGGCAGCTAACGTCGTAGCTAAACAGCTAACTGGCTAACAGTTAGCTCAACCCGGCTATCGCTAACCATTAGCTAACGCAGAAGCAAGCTATGCGGCTACCACTGAAAAACTGTACAACATGATAAAAGCAATACAGGTGCTGACACCAGGCCACACACCGTTAGCTACTAGTACTACAACAGCTAGTCGGCCAGTTTGGCTCCAGAGAGAGAGAGAGAGAGAGAGAGATCCACGGCGGGAATAGAATAGAGTGCATTAAAAACTCACCAAACGTCCAAGAGACAACCGCATGGAGTTGACGAAGTTCATCTGCCGAACGACCATCCTCTTCATCTTGGCTGCACGCGCTGTCTTTAGGTTAGCTAACGCTAGCTAGCTACTAGCCGACATCATCATGGCTATATCCCGACTGAACCACACTTAATATTATTACGTAGCTAAAGCTAACTAGCTGTCCCTGTCTTTAGCCGGGATGGTTAGCCTGACTGAACTGTCTAACATGCAACAACTTTCATCTTCAGTCCATCTGCCGAACGATGTCCTCTTCATCTTGGCTGGCATAAGCTCCAATGCTGCACGCGCGAAATAGTCAGACGCTAGTGATGGGTCGGTCATGAGCGACTCGTTCATAAGAGCCGATTCATTGCCGTGAGCGTGAGTCGAATCGCTCACGTCTGGTTCACGCCCCCCCCCCCCCCCCCCCCCCCCCCCCCCCCCGGCATGCACACAGACACACACAATGAACTCAACAGATGCTCCTGGCTGTAACCCCTCCCCTCATTGAAACCAATTCTGCTGCCTGCAGAGCCTCAGAGCCAGGAACGTGTCTAATGTGAAATATATAAGCATATAAGCAAAACTAGATTTTAGGTCTGTGATGAAAAAGGGCCTCGCGGGAAGGGGGGCCTCGCAAAAAGTGCGAGGCCCCCCTTCCCGCGAGGCCCTGTGCGACCGCACTGCTCGCACACCCCCTGAGGCGGCCCTTGATACTGGGTATCGTAGTTCTCTTGCTCGAACTCTGCTAATTATATGTTTTTTATTTGATTTAAATGCCAGAGACAGCCATGTTATTTATACTTGTGAAATAAATCCAAGTAGTTTTTAGAAATGTAATTAAATATGGAATAAATACAAAAAATTATAAAAAGGCCTAAAGGAAGGCTTGCCGGTAGAAAAGGCAGCGAAGGGAATTCCAGAGGTGAGGGGCCAAATGCTTGATGCCCCATCATGCGGAGGCTCGTGGGGAGTACATGAAGCAGTAGGGGTTGATTGGAACGGAGATAGCATGGGGGCACATGGATGGTGATGAGGTCACTGAGGTAGGAGTGAGTTAGACAGGTGTGTGTGTTCATGTAAGTGTGTGTGTACTACGGGGTACTACATGGCACTACGGGGTACTATAGGGTACTACATGGCACTACAGGGTACTACATGGTACTACATGGCACTACACAGGGTACTACATGTCTGCTCCTTTGCAGCACCACAAACATGGGAACTCTCTAACTCTTCCCCCCCCACCCCCCCTCTTCCGCCCCCCCCTCCCCCCCCTCCCTCCCCCCTCTCTCTGAGTGCCCATCTCCTGGCGCTGACTAAGGTGATGGATGCCTCGGGGTCAACGCGGTTTCATTGCTGGGTTAAGTACTTCTATTCTATTCACATAATACGCTTACTTCATATATCTACTCCATTCACATATATGCCTACCACTTGTATCTATTGCTATGTCCGCCTACTACAATCTCATGAGCTGTCTAACGCCTGTCCCGTCTCCCTGTCTCCCTATGACTTGCTGTCCTGGAGTGTTGACCGGAGTGTTGGACGTCCCGTGACGAAGGCCGGGAGATTGCGACCCCCTCTGCGTGCCCCCCTGTCTCCGGAGGTCTCGTAGTGGTGACCGGAATGCCGGATGTCCCGCGATGATGTCGGGGAGTTCGCGACCCTCTCTGCGCCACCCCCTATCTCCCTGTCTCCGGCTGTCCCTGAGCAACGACCGGAGTGTTGAATGTCCCGTGACTAAGACGGGGAGGACGTGACCCTCTTTGCGCCGCCCCTGTGCCTCAAATAGATCCGCTATCAACTCTATCTTTAATCTTTCAAAATGTTCAGTTGCTATCGTTATTAGCTCTATCTTTAATCTTTCAAAATGTACAGTTGCTATTGCATGCACTCATTTGTGTTTCACCACACACATGAGTGCATGCTTACCAACTGTCCGTCTGCAACACTACTATCACCAACATCTAAGAAGGGAGATCCCCCCTTGAATGGCCCTTCTAAGGTTTCTCTCCTCCACACTGCCTGTGGAGCTTTTTTCCCTATTGTTAGGTTTTAGTGAGTTTTTCCTTACCTTCGCGTGGGGTATGTCTGGGAGTGCTTGCATTCTTTCATTTATTTGCATTCATCTAAAAATGTTTGGACCTTATGGTGTTCTTGTTCTGTTCTTGACTTATTGTTATGTTTTCTTCTTGACTTGTTTAAAGAAGACCTGTACGGCCCATGGGGACATTAACGTGTGTTGTCGGGCCCTATAAATAAATTTGATTTGATTTGATTTGATTTTGTGTGTGTGTGCGACATTTTTTTTCTTTATCTACTTTTTCTCCTCCTTTTTTCTGTGATTTTTCTCCCCATCCCAATTTACCTCTCGTGCCAATTCTCCCTCCCCTCCCCTGATTGTTGCTCGCATATGCCCCCCACTGGCCGGTTGTAGGGAGGATAGAAGCCTTGCATCACATGTCCCCTCCCGATACATGTGGAGGCAGCCTGTCACATCTTTTCACCTGCCAGCGCGGACTCTCATTTGGCGAGGAGTAACGTGTAGGAGGCTCACACTGCCCCCGCCATTTTCCTGACTTTGCTGTGCAGGTGCCCCAACCGACCTGTAGGAGTCGCTGTTTACAATGACCAGACTACCACCCTTCGACTTCCCACCCGCTAACTCTGCCAATTGAGTTAGTATGTCGGCCGGCCCAAGCCGGAGGCAACGCCGACAGCCGGATTCGAACCCGGTGTCTCTTGCGTTGGTGACGAGCGCAATGTTTGCTGCGCCAACCAGCCGCATGTGTGTGTGACTTTTTGAAGTAAATATCTGGTAGACTATATCCATACATCATATTTTCCAATTTGTTCCAGTATCCAGAGCCATGGACATTAAACCTGATGGAGTGTTCAAGTTTCTTTAATAGTTGTCATACAGAAGTACAGAATACTTTCATACAAAATGCTTCTTACTGTTACGCTCCAGAGACTGTGCTAGACAAGATAGTATCAAATAACATAGTATAGCATGTAATTTAGAAGTAGAAAATGAGGTCACAGTGTTCAGTATAGACATATGTACAATGTTCGATGCAGAATAGACGTAACTGAGTTACCATATAATATACAATACTATGCAGTGTACTAATGTACAGTACTATATAGTGCAAAGCAGAAATGGGATGAGGTACAATTTAGGTACAATTTACAGTAAGGTGTACGAGTTGTAGTGCAATCCTTCATCAATAAATATAAAGTGTGGGGAGTGGGTGCTACAGTGTGTTTGTTTAAAGTGGGTGTGTGCTATAAAGTGTGTGGAGTGGGTGCTACAGTGTGTTTGTTTAAAGTGAGTGTGTGCGTGTGGATGTGTGTGCTATGTGCGTTTGATGGTTGTTGTTGTGTAGTGTTCATTGTTCGTTTAGCAGCCTGATGGCCTGGGGATAGAAGCTTCTTCTGAGTCTTTCTGTGCTCGCCTTGAGACTCCGGTATCGCTTGCCTGACCGCAGCAGTTCAAAGAGGCAGTTGTTCGGGTGACTGGAGTCTTTAATGATTCTCTTAGCCTTGCCCTTGCAACGCTTGTTGTAAATGTTCTGGAGGGTGGGGAGCCCCCCTCCAATTGTGCGTTCGGCTGAACGTGTCACTCTTTGTAGTCTGCTTCGGTCTTGTGCAGTGCTATTCCCAAACCAGGAGGTGATGTTGCCAGTCAAGATGCTCTCTATTGTACATGAGTAGAAGTTCTTAAGGATCTTCTGACTGACTTGGAACTTCCTTAGGCGCCTGAGGAAGTAGAGGCGTTGTCGTGCCTTCTTCACAACACTGTCAATGTGTGTGGTCCATGTCAAGTCCTCGGATATGTAGGCTCTGAGGTACTTAAAGCTGTTGACTCTCTCAACCGGTGCCCCGTCGATGCTGAGGGGGCTGTAGTCCTTGACCCCCGACCTCCTGAAGTCCACAATCATCTCCTTTGTTTTGCTGACGTTCAGGGAGAGGCTGTTTTCCTGGCACCATCCCGCCAGGACCTTGACCTCTTCCAGGTAGGCCCTCTCGTCGTTGGCAGAGATCAGGCCCACCACCACTGTGTCGTCAGCAAATTTGATGATTGTATTGCTACTCCGCTGAGCCACACAGTCGTGTGTGTACAGGGAGTAGAGGAGGGGACTCAGAACACAGCCCTGGGGGGCCCCTATGTTGAGGGTGATGGATGAGGAGGTGCAGTTGCCTGCTCTCACCACCTGGGGTCTGCCCGTCAGGAAGTCCAAGACCCACTGGCAGAGGTCATAGTTCAAGCCCAGGTGAGTATGGAGGGGACTATGGTATTGAATGCCGAGCTGTAGTCGATGAATAGCATTCTCACATAGTTCCCCTGCCTCTTGTCCAGGTGTGATGCTGCTGTGTGCAGCACATGGGCTATGGCGTCCTCCGTGGACCTGTTGGGGCGGTATGCAAATTGCAGGGGGTCCATGTTGATGGGGAGGGAGGAGCAGATGTAGCCCTTTACTAGCTTCTCAAAGCACTTCATGGCTATGGAGGTGAGAGCTACAGGCCGGTAGTCGTTGAGGCAAGCAGGTTGGCTGAGGTTAAATGCAGACGGCTGTACCACTACATCCTGATGCTCACATCATTCATCTTCAACAATGGAGTGGGGTCAGAGGTCAGAATGTGTCCATGCATGTGTGATATGTATATTCATATACACAGTATTGAATGTATGTGATATGTATAGTCTACTGTACATATTACATGGCGGGACCTCCACAACCAATCACATCATTCATCTCCAACAATGGAGCAGGGTCAGAGGGTCAGTGCATAATGTGATATCTATATTCATATGTATGTGATATGTATCATTTACTGTCTAGCATGCGGCGGCACAGTGGCATAAGGGTTAGCAGCACTGTTGCCTCACAGCAAGTAGGTCTTGGGTTCGAACCCAAACTTAAACCCGATGGAGAGCACATGTTCTCCCTGTGTTTGCATAATGTTTCCCCCTCACCAAGAGACGTCCATGCTGCTACCCTTTTGCCACGGCACCTGACCAACGTACTGGCATTAGAAACATTATTTTCCTTACTTTGCTGCTATCTTTTTATGCTAGTTTTATGTGTTTTATATGTCATTTTATGCCATAGAATCAAGCCATAAACAAAGTGGCCTATTGGGATGCTAGATCCTAATGTGAAAAATCTTGATGTTATATGTAGATGTCAATGTACAGTTTTACTTGTTTATACAGTGTGCCCCCCCCCCCCACCCCCCCCCCCCCCCCACCCCAAACAACCTCCAATGTAAATTACCCAGTATGGTTGTCAATATCCCAATGTACCCAACCCCCCCCACCCAACCTCCTCCAATGTACAGTTTCTACGTCAAATGTATTCTTGACTCCTTCTGTATCACAAACAGTACTGTATTTGCAAATCTGGTATGTCATAAATGTATAGATGTAGCAGTACTGACTATCTGTATGTCATGTATGTCATATATGTCCTGATGAATTGAAAATGGGGGACCCTGATGTAAACAAGACGAAAGTCTTTCTCTGGTCTGCATCCCCTTAACAATTGTGTGTATTGAGCTGTACTGTATTGTACCCATTCTGCAATCTGTTAATAAAGTTTTCAATCAATCAATCAATATGACTGCACTTTTCCGGCCTTTTTTCTGCTGTAAAGCACTTTGAATGGTAAATGGTAAATGGCTGCATTTAAATAGCAGCTTTTATCCAAAGAGCTTTACAATTTGTTCCTCACATTTTTACCCATTCACTCACACTACTTTGACACAGTTCACAACACTTTGAGCTGCAATTATTGTATGAAAGGTGCTATACAAATAAAGTTATTATTATAATAATAATAATAATTATTATTATTATTATTATTATTATTATTATTATTATTATTATTATTATTATTATTATTATTATTATTATTATTAGAACTGGAGTAGGCCCCTGGGTTCCTGTCTGTGGCTGCCCACTGCTCCTAAGTAGTTATGATGGGTCAAATGCAGAGGACCTTTCCTCACAGGGATAAATAAAGTATAACTTAACCTTCATTTTGAGAATTCACATAATGTTCTTCCTGTGCCCCAGGAAAGTTCAGTTAGTATTTGTGAACATGTATCACTCTCTCCTGACACTAGACATCAGAGAAATAGTCCTTTAATTGGCGTAAATGGGATGTAAAATATTCTCTGAATAATCTACTCTCTTTGAACTACTGCGGTCAGGCAAGTGCTACCGGAGTCTCATGGCCAGTACAGGAGACTCAGAAGGAGCTTCTATCCCCAGAGGCCATCAGGATGCTCAATGACTCCATGTAACAACCCATCATCTACACTCATTGCACACACATCCATATGCACACACTCACTTTTAAACAAACACTCACCTTAACACTCACTTTAGACACTTTAACACTGACTACATTATATTTACCTATTTATTAAAGAAACTCACTGTTTACTCATTTTTACTCACTGTACTTAGATTGTACTTAGGCTGTACTTTAGATTGTATATTGTATATTCCTCTTTTACTAACTTTTTTACTTACTTTTTTACTGTATGAAGCACACTCTCAGGGGCTCATACAGAACCAAGAATTTCACCATAAAGTAAATATTTTTTTCAAAGTACCGTAAAGTATTTTATTGTGACAACTAATAAACAAACTTGAAACTTGAAACTTGAAACTTGAAACCATATTATGTTTGTCTGAGCTCTTACACACACACACACACACACACACACACACACACACACACACACACACACACACACACACACACACACACACACACACACACACACACACACACACACACACACACACACACACACACACACACACACACAGGGCCGCCTGGGAGAAATGCGAGGCCCTGTGCGAGATTTAACGCGAGGCCCCCCCCCCCCCCCCCCCCCCAAGGTAAAAAAAAAAAAAAAAAAAAAAAATTATATATATATATATATATATTTTTTTTTTTTTTTTTTTTTTTTTTAATACAGTCAACATATTCTTAAATAATAGCGCTGCCCGAGGCGGGGCATGATACAGTCAACATATAGCAAAAGAGAGAGCGAGAGAGAGCTCCCGTTCTACAGTCAATATACAGTGTACAGAGAGAGAGAGAGAGAGAGAGAGAGAGACACATTGGAAAGAAATTGAAATGCTATTTGGCCCTAAACAGAGAGTACACAGTGGCAGAATACCCGAGCACTGTGACTGAAGATCCTTGAGCACAGCCTAGCCATCGAGAAAGGCCGCCATAGGCAGACTGTGTGTGTTAGAAAGAGAGAGAGAGAGAGAGAGAGAGAACATGTGTGTTTGTCATGTGTGTGTGTGTGTTAGAGAGAGACTATAGCATGTATGAGAGATTCAAAAGGACAAAGATCAACACTTAAATCCAACAAGAAGAGGGTCAACAGAGAAACCAAAGCAGCAAGGAGCCAATGGCCGACATCAGCTAAATAGGCTAGCCAGGTACTGTGACACCAGGCCACGTGACACACACAACGTGGCTACACAAACGACCATTCACACACAGCACATGTCGTATCTCCAAATGTTGTGAAGTAGCATATGTTTTGCCTGGAAAAAAACATCGTTATTAACAAAACATTCGGGAGGGGAAGGAAGGAAGAGTGGGGTAATGTCATCATGACATTTTCATTAATCCAAGTTACCTGCACGATGAACGCTGGGCGAAAGGCCGCAAGGTCTCCACGTTGACGAAAGGCCTCTCGCTGGCGGGACAAAAAGAAGCTATGGCCACTGGCCAGAGCCTTGTCATGGTGCAGGCCCGACTACATCTTCTGTCAAAGGGCCTGCTATTCTCAAGGCTAACTGATAGCATCAAACGAACGTTCCCAGCTGACGCTAAACAGCTAACTGGCTAACAGTTAGCTCACACAGTTAGCTACTAGTAGTATTAGCTAGACCAGTTTGGCTCCAAGAGAGAAAGAGAGATAGGGTCAGGTGACTCAGATCCACGGCGGGTACATAATCATAAGTTGACTCACCATAACGCAGTATCAACGTGGAAGGATACTTTCTTGGCCCCACGGTGTAATTTCGGCGTATTGCTGCCTAACAGATTTATCTGCTCACAAGTTCTCTTCTCCTTCTTTTGAAAAGACATCCACTCGCCTCGCCTGGTTAGCTAACGCTAGTTAGCATTTAGCTAAGCTAGCTACTAGCCGACATGGCTATACCGAAAGGCTCCGGCCATTTGTCCCGCTAGCGAGAGGCCTTTCGTCAACGTTCCTTGGTTGGTGACCGACCGACTGATAATGACCGACCTCTTTCTTCGTCTTGGCTATTGGGCATAACTAAGCATAGTCAAAAGCTGCACGCGCGAAAATGTCAAACGCAGCCGACTCACGCTGCCACGCCGGCAACTACACTGTCTACACACGCTGTAAGTAAAACCACTCCCTTCGTTGAAACCAATGCTGCTGCAGAACCCCAGAGGCTGAGCTCCAATAGTGAGTATGTCTGCAGCTGCAGGACTGCAGACCCAGGAACAAGTCAGACACATTCTACAAACGTGTCTAATGTGAAATATATAAGCATATAAGCAAAACTAGATTTTAGGTCTGTGATGAAAAAGGGCCTCGCGGGAAGGGGGGCCTCGCAAAAAAAAAAAAAAAAAAAAAATAATAATAATAAAAAAAATTAATAAAAAATATTTTTTTTTTTTTTTTTTTTTTTTTTTTTTTTGCGAGGCCCCCCTTCCCGCGAGGCCCTGTGCGACCGCACTGCTCGCACACCCCCTGAGGCGGCCCTGCACACACACACACACACACACACACACACACCATTCTGGTTCAGAGCTCCTGAAAATGTTAGAATATAAACCTATTTTGTGTGTAAGAGCTCAAACATTGTATGGCCTCACAAAGCCAGAGCCCCACTCATTGCCTATGTCCCAGAATTTACATCGCAGTGACATCACCGATTGGAGGGTACTTTAGGAGAGGGTGGTGCGTGTTCACAAATACTGACTGAACTGTCCTGGGGCACAAAAACAACATTATGCAAATTCTTAAAATGCTGGGTGGCATTCCCCTTTAACTTAACTTAACTTATCTTAACTGTGAGGTCCTGTTGTCAGTATGTCAGTGATGTCAGTACTCTGCACCAATTTCCTGTCCATTTATTGCACTTGCCAATTTAAGTGTTTCTGTGATAAGAAGATCTACTACAGGTAATAAATATATAAAGGCAGTGCTTTGGCATGCAGGTGGTGATAGAGTAGCCTAGATGCCGTGGTGTAGTATATTTTATGGTCAAATTTATGAGGAGTATGGTTATGTTAGTTGGCTGTCAGATGTCTGCAGCATCAAAGTCTGGAGGTCTCACCCTAGCATTCCTCTGGCCGACTGTGGAACAGTGGAACTTAGTAAGCCATCCTGCCGGAGGCATCAGCAGATGAAACAGACATCGGAAAAAGTAGGTGGAAAGAATAATCTAAATTATTTTCTTTTTCCACGCTCGAAATCAAAAACCGGTCCAAGTGGGGAAACTTACAAACTTGGCTGAGCTGTAAAAGACCTTCTGGTCTTGGCTGCGGCGGCAGTCGTTTTCCAACTCCCTGCACCATACTGGCAGAGGGAAAACCAAGACTGATATATATAAAAAAAAGAAATCCTCATGACCTTCAAATTTGAACATTTCAATCCAATATCGGCTACTTTTTGGCGATGCCTTGGCTGATCTTGTTCTGGCAGCGGCTGCTGCTCGGGTCATTAGAGCCTGCAGAGTGGTTTTCCACCTGGTTAAAGGTGATCTGTCTTCTGGGTATACGGCAGACGACGGGGCCCTTCTCACTGCAGAACGGGGAGAAAGAGGATACCTTTATCACCTTCAGCCGACATATCTAGCTGGGGCGTTTCAACGTATGGACCTACGATCGGGAGCGCTCCCGCTTCTCCTCCGCCGTGCCCATCCCCCCCTGACCCAGTTTTCCGGCTGCGTGGCGCTTGTTGGCAGCTGGCTCCTGATGATGTGTTGAAAAGCTGTAAAAAAAGAGGGAAGGAACGACCAATGGGTGATTGATAAAGCAGAGCGAGGACAACGTGTCTGACCTGCACTGTTCTCCTCCCTGCACCGTCCAAAGCCAGAGGACAGAGGACAGAGGAGAGAGAGAGAGAGAGAGAGAGAGAGAGAGAGAGAGAGAGAGAGAGAGAGAGAGAGAGAGAGAGAGAGAGAGAGAGAGAGAGAGAGAGGACTGACGGAGAACAACAGGGGGGGGGGGGGGCAGAGGAGACTTCAGGGGGGCTCAAGAGAGAAAGAACATCAGTGTAACTCCTTCATCTGAGGCAAAGGAAGGAAGGCCAACTCCAGAACTTGACATGAGCGTCTGTGACTAATGTTTGCTTTCACCAAAGTGGAAGGGGACCCGTGTCAGAGAGAGGCCTCCGAGAACGCCGTCCCTTTAGGGTGACACGCCCGCTCATAGAAAGGGAAGTGGCAGCTTAGCGGTCAAGAGTCAGGGTCGGATAAGGACACGTAGACGGTGTTTACCGGGTAGATGCTTATCTTGATGCAAACCAGACTACATTCCACTTACAGTATGTTGAGTTCAGGCGTTCCAGCCGCCAGCGACCCAGCGGGTTCGGGGGACAGAACTGATACGCGCTGATATGAACTGATATGTTTACAGAGAGGAGAAGAGATGGAGGTGAAGCGCGAGGTGAGCGGCGTCGAGGAGGTGGCAGGGAGTGGAGGAGGTAGAGGGGGAGGAGGTGGAGGTGGAACGAAGAGGGAAGGAGATCACGTTGGCTGCCTCCCCCGGCCAACGAACGAAGGAAGGGATTTGACGCAGAGCGCAGGGTTCCTCTACGTGCTCAGCCCTCACGCCGAGCCCCTGACAAATCGCAGAGGATGATGGCCTTAATGGCTCCCTACAGACAGTATATACATACGTATGATGTACACTACATCACAGACTGACGTAGCCCATGAGTGAAGCCAATGCAGACTAAGCAAAACAGAACTGCTTCACCTGCCGGCCAAATCCTCCCCCCTGACCGACCTTTCCATCACAGTCGAGAATGCAACTGTGACCGCGTCCCGACCGCCAAGAAACTTGTTGAACAGTTGAACTTCTCTGCTCACATCGCAGCGACAACCAGAACCTACAGATTCCTCCTGAGCAAAAAAAAAAAAGCCACCCAACTCCTCGTCCAATCAACAGTCATCTCCCGCCTCGACTACTGCAACACACTGCTTGCTGGCCTTCCGACCACTGCCACCAAGCCTCTTCAACTCATTCAGAACGCAGCGGCCCGCCTGATCTCAAACCTACCGAAGTCGGCCCATGTCACCCCACTTCTCAGGGACCTGCACCGGCTCCCCATTGCCGCACGAATCTGCTTCAAGGTCCTCAACCTGGCATATCGTGCATCGAAGGGAACAGCTCCCGCCTACCTCCGGTCAATGGTCTCTAACTACACACCCTCAAGACCCCTACGCTCTGCATCTTCTGGCCGCCTCAGACCCCCTCCTATCCGAGCTCCGAGAGGGTCATCAAAGAGAAGTCGCCTATTCTCGGTCCTTGCCCCACAACAGTGGAACAAACTTCCCACCACAGTTGGGACAGCCAAAACCTGTCCAATATTTCGCCGTTGACTAAAGACGCACTTATTCAATCATTATCTGAAATGGAAAAAAAAAATAATAACTCTAACTGTTGTGAAGGATCAGATTAAACCGAATATATATATTTATTTATGGATATATATTTAATAGTATTTGTATATCGTTTGATATCCCCTGTATATTCCTTGTACAATATGCACTGAATATCCCTTTAGTCTACTAACAGCCCATAATAGTTTCATTCTACCATTGGACGAGAACCTGGCGCCAGCAGCCATGCCCCTTGGTTCAAGTTCAATCGTGCCGACCAACATGTCGTGGCAAGCCCGGTTCCGCGTAGGAATACGTCTGGCGAAATACGAATGGTACTATTTGTTCACAGCGCATATATATATGGCGCAAGTAAAGTAGAACTTTCTTTTAGTCCATTAGTTCTTTACCCTCCAACCTAGTAACAGACGCAAAGCCTCACCCACGACGCACGTGTGGTGCAGTAAGGCCTACTTGGCCTCAGAATAGGCATTGAGACATCGTGTGGATTAATAGTTGAATTGTCATAGTTTGGCACTATACCGTCGAGTTGGACGTATTTCTATTAAGCTAATAATAGTCTATTATGTATGGTGCATCGTTCGGTTAGAGTTATAAAGTGAGCAGTACCCCCATCGTTCCTGACGTTATCTGGAGTCTTAACCAGGCTGGGCAGACCACGTGTGGTGCTTGCATCCGAGGAGCTCCGGGCCAGGACGAGTGGACCTGTACATTGGATTACTTTACCCGGACGACGGCGAGCCTTCCACGGCTTGGATTATCTACATGCTTTGGGTGCTTTGATTATTCCATGGATAACGGCCAACACTGCTGAGTGTTGGAACTACCCCCCGGAGAGGAGTCCAGGTGAGACGGCGCTCTACCCCGAGTGAGGTCGCCTCACGTCTCTTCATCTGTGGACCGGCAGCTACCGTCCACCAGAGGGTCCAGCTGTATTCATCTGCGGACCGAGGTTCTGTGGGCATCGTGTTCAGGACTCTGAATTCTCCCAAGAAATCGTCGGCCAGATGGGATACCGCCAGCGGCTCTTCTAACCCCCCCCCTGCTGTCTTACAACCAGCGGGACCCCCCCCCCCCCTTAGTGTATCCAGCTATAATCATTTAAGTACCATCACTATAGTTCCCTAACGAACCAGGTTGTATACTTACTCCCTGCGTAACCAGAGATTGGACATTCAATGTTGATTTACCTACGAATACTCATTTGCCATACAAGTGCATTTCAAATCATAAATGTCATTAAGTGAACGTTGTATATACCCTTTGCTATATAAAATATTCGATTTATACATTTGTGTGGACTTCGTTTCATCAGGTGGGAAAGTGTTCATCATATCTATATCATGTACTGGATGGCCAGAAGTTAAAGTACAAGCGGTAGTGGTTTAATAATACCATACTTATCAATACAGTCAGGGAATTGTACCCCTCAGTTACAATTGGTCCTTCGAGCCGGAGGGTAACTAGTGTAATATTAATATAGTGTTATTAATATTGAAATGGCCTATGATGAACACTCCACGAAACGGTCCTCCTAACGTAGAACGCCCGCAGCGCAGACGACAGCCACCTCAGTACTTAGAGGATTACGCTGTCAGTCAACTACCTAGCCTTCGACAAACGGTAAACGCGGTAAAAGTAGAAAGTAAAATTATGTCTGACCTTAACGACCAGGTTTCCCCGACCACAGAGGCCCTAGTGGGTTCTAATGTAACTGACCAAGCTCACGGTGGGGACCAGGAGGGAGCTGACATGCCTTTACCCCCCGCCAATACCGAAGAAGTAGTCCCCGACCAGCCCCGGGAGGAAGACAACCCTACAGAGAGAGAACTCTGCACGGAAGAAGAGGAGGAGAGCGCCGAGGAAATAGAGCGCCAGGACTCCCCCACGAGCGGCTCACCCAGGAGCGGCTCACCTCTACAACCGTCTTCCCCCAGCGAAGCGGAGAGGATGCTACAACAGGCGTTCCTCGTCAGCCTGACAGCCTCTACCGAACGTGATCGACTTCAGGGTGAACGCGATCGACTTCAGGGCGAACGCGATCGACTCCAAGCACAGCAACGGAGCGAAGAAGAGCGCATACGCCTGGAGATGAGACGCCTTCAGACGGAAGAGAATATGGCAAGAGACCGGGCCGACGCCCAGCGCGCCGCTGCCGGTGCCCAAAGAGAAGCAGATCTCACCAAGCGCGAAGTCGAGCGTGACAAGTTACAAGCGCAGCTAATGGAGCAGCTGATCCTCAAGGCAACACCCTCTCCCTCCGCCAGGGGTTCAAGGAACTCGTCGAGACAACAGTCAAGGGCAGCGTCTCCTAACCGAGCAAGCGACCCTGAACTTGACCAACAGACCAAGCCTATACCCCCCGCAGACCCCCTTCCCAGACCGGTCCAAGCGAGACCCAGCTACAAGGAAGGAGCGGCATACACTGCGGAGAAGCTAAATAAACGACTACAGGATCTAGAGGACCTGATAGAAGAAGAAGAGGGAGAGGAGGAGAACCAAGCCCGACGACAGCACAGTACTCCACCGGACCAGGAGGTCCAGTACAGCCCAGGCTATACCCCCGCGGCGCTGCGCTACAGACCCCCGACTCTATTCACGGGTGAGCACGACGCACGACCAGCCCCGAGGAATAGCACCTGGACCAGCGGGCCATGGTACCCTGTCGGTACCAGCCCACAGAGAGGCGCAAGAGGAGACTCGCCAAGGAGGTCTCTCCCCCAACGCTCGCCGATGTATCAGCCATCCACGGCGTCATACATTGCCACGCCGTCGTTTCCAGACTTCACCTATGAGAATCGAGCACAGTACACGGAGCTCCGGATGTGCTTAGAGACAATGATGGTGGATGTCGCTGATGAACGCCACAAGTATGCAATATTACTGAAGCACCTGAAAGTACCGCGAGCGCACAATATAGAGCTAGCCTATGCCACCTCTACGACCCCATACACCGCGGCTCTAGCAGCGCTGGACCAGAGATATGGACGTATATGGGATTACGTAATCCAAGAGATAAGGCATATTGATCGCCTACCCCCAGCAACAGACAATCGCTCACTAGACGACCTGTCAATCAAAGTGCAGTCCCTGGTAGGGATGCTGGGAGCGCAACGGGAAAAGGGCATGCATGAGCTATACGCCAACTCTAACGTCGAGAGGATTTTGGAGAAGCTGCCACCCGCAAGACAAGAGCGTTTTAGGCGGCAGAGAGACCACCGGGATCCTAACGGCCCCGAACCATCCCTCCTTGATCTAGCCGACTTCCTGGCGAGAGAAGTCAGTAGCTTACGGCTGGATACGTTCGGGCGGAGCACGCCAAGCTCCAGAGAAGGACCCAGGAGAATAAACGATGGAAGAAGATCGGTGACTGTCATGCACCAATCAGAGTCAGTACCGAGCAGTAAGAGCCACAGTACCCCCTCGAGAAAAGAGAAGTGGAAGATGGTGTGCCCCTACTGTGAGAAAGAACACTGGCTGTCACAATGTGACCTGTTCACAAAGATGAATGCAGAAGAAGTGAGTCAATGGATAAAGTCCAACAGGCGCTGTTACCGATGTGCGCGCAGTCACATGGCAGCCGAATGCCGCCTAAAGAAAAGGTGCAGTCGGTGCGACGGAGCCCATCTAGATATACTACACGACAGTAACAGAAGACGGCCTTCACCTGCACCATCGAGCGGCACCAAGGCAAGTGTCATGTACATTGACCCCGCCAGCAGCAGCGGCGCCCAAGTGCTCTTAAAGGTAGTCCGTGTGACATTGAGCTACCAAGATAAAGTCATGGACACTTACGCCGTCCTTGATGACGGGTCAGAGAAGACCCTTCTGCTCGCGTCCGCTGCGGCCCAGCTGGGACTGCGGGGGAGCGAGAACCAAATGACGATTCGGACAATAAGAAGAGATTTAAAGACGATAAAGGGCGAGAATGTCTCCTTCACTATCGCAGCAAGCGGGCAGCCAGAGCGACGGTATAGGATTACAAATGCTTTCACCAGCCAAGAAATAGGACTATCGCAGTACACCTACCCCATCGCCAAGCTGATGGATAAATATGTGCACCTGCGTCAACTACCTATCCCGCTCATAGACGGCGCTACCCCGACCCTGCTGATAGGCTCCGACCATGCAGAACTCATAGTCCCGATTGACCGGGTCCATACAGGACCCAGAGGCTGTCCTGCAGCAGTCGAGACCCGCCTAGGGTGGACACTACAAGGCCCCCTCGCTAAATCTCTCAACCGAACAGCAGCCACTAGCTGCCTCCACTCCAGAACGACAGAAGAAGACACCACTCTCCTGCAGCATGTCGAGAGGCTATGGACACTAGAGACAATGCCCTTTAAGAACGAAAAGAAAGATATTCGTTCTAAAGAAGACATTTACGCCATCAACCTACTCGAGCAAGGGACAAAGAGAGTCACAGTCGGCGGAGTGATGAGATACGCAACTCCACTCCTGAGGCGAGAGGGAATGCCCACCTTTCACGCAAAGAAAGACGCCACGGAGCGCTATCTATTGAACACAGAGCGGCGCCTAGCCAAAGACCCCGCTCAAGAGAGTGTGTACCGCGCTGAGATTGAGAAACTAATCACAGCGGGACACGTAACGAAGATTGACTGGCGACGCCGTGCGCTGCTCCGCGCCTCCCTGATCAAAGGCGGCTTTGATCTCAGGCAGTGGGCCAGCAGTGACCCGCACGTATTGCGCAGCCTCTCCCCCGAGGACAAGGCTGCCAGCAGCGAGACCTGGATGGCGACCATCCCAGGAGAAGCCCAAGAAATGACACTAGGACTAGTCTGGCGCTTCAAAACAGACTCGCTCCACTATAGACACAAACCCCTGACCACGGAGTAGGGAAGGTCGACGGCGACACCGACCACCAGACGGAGTGTGTACAGAACACTCGCCAGACAATATGACCCGTTGGGATGTATTCTACCTTACACCACCAGGGCAAAGATGATTGTACGAGCACTATGGGACAAGGACCAGGGCTGGGACAACCCAATACCCGCACACCTTGCCTCAACATGGAGAGAGTGGGAGACGGAACTCCGCTCACTCCCAGGCGTCAATATACGCCGTAGCTACTTCCCACCCACGGTGAGGCCAGAGACATGCAAGATGGATCTACACGTCTTCAGCGACGCCTCCGAAGTAGCCTATGGATCGGTGGCCTACTTGCGTGCCCAAGAGAAGGGAGGAGAGATACACACCGCTTTCATCCTGGCTCGCTCAAGAATAGCCCCACGAAAGCAACAATCTATCCCGCGTCTAGAGCTCTGCGCAGCCCTAGCAGGAGCGCATCTAGCCACGTTAATCCAACGTGAACTCACCATTCCGGTGCACAGAACAATCTTGTGGTCAGATTCCACAACAGTACTCACATGGATCAAGTCTGATTCATGCAGATACAAAGTCTTCGTGGGAGTCAGAGTCACCGAGATTCAAGAGTTAACAGAAGCAGCGAGCTGGCGGTATGTGGACACCAAACACAACCCAGCTGACGTCATCACCCGGGGAATGTCCCTGGATGACCTCACCCGTCGCAACATCTACAGTGACGGACCAGAATTCCTCAAGCTCCCGGAAGAAGAGTGGCCTACGCCCACCCCACGGGAAGCAAGTAAAGAGGAGGCTGAGAACAAGAAACCTATGTTCTGTGGACTGAGCACAGTCGCCTCCACAGACCCCAACATAGATGACTGCATTACCCTACAGAGTGCGCAGCTAAAGACATTCCTGTGGCACCACCCAGAGATTCAGTCTACCACTGACATTTCAGCAGCTGACTACGAAGAAGCAGAACTTCTTCTACTACAACGAGCCCAGAGAGACTCGTTCCCTGATGAGCTAGACTGTCTACAGGGAGGAAAGCCCGTCCCATCAGACAGCAGACTGCTCCACCTGGCACCCGAGAGTGACGCCCATAATCTCATCAGAGTGGGTGGTCGCCTGCGGAGAGCCCCCGATCTACCGGATGACATTAAGTACCCGATAGTCTTGAACAGCCGACACAAGGTCACAGAGCTGATCATAAAGAAATATGACGAGGATGTACACCACGCAGGAGCAGAGAGAGTCTTCGCGGAGATCAGACGTCGCTATTGGATACTTCAAGGAAGAGAAGCGGTGCGACGCTTCCAGCGAACCTGTCTAGACTGCCGAAAGTGGCGCGCGCAGCCCAGCATACCACGGATGGCTGACCTACCCCCCTGTCGCCTCCGACTCGGCGACAAGCCATTCCACTCCACAGGTATGGACTGGTTTGGCCCGTTGTATATAAAGAGAGGAAGAGGAACCGAGAAGCGGTGGGGTATTGTATTCAAATGCATGACCACCAGAGCGATCCATATCGAACTCCTTCCGACCATGAGCACAGACTCATTCCTTATGGCCTTCCGAAGATTCACATCACGGAAAGGAAAACTGTCTACATTGTTGTCTGATCACGGGACAAACTTCAAAGGCGGAGAAAGAGAGCTGAGAGAGAGCTTCCAAGCTATGGGCCCAGAACTTAAGGCCCACCTCGCTCCATCCCAGATTGACTTCCAGTTTAATCCCCCGAACGCACCCCACTTCGGTGGAACCTGGGAAAGAGAAGTACGTTCTATAAAGACAGCCCTGTACGCCGTGCTTGGGGCCCAGACTGTGGCGGAGGAAGTCCTAATGACAGTCCTCACGGAGATCGAGGGAGTATTGAACTCCAAGCCCCTCGGCTACGTCTCCAGTGATGTAGCAGATGTCGACCCAGTCACCCCCAACACACTCTTAATGGGGCGGCTGGACCCCGCGCTACCCCAGACAATGTACAGGCCTGAAGAAGCGAACGGCCGAAGAATGTGGAGGTACAGTCAAGTGCTAGCTCACAAGTTTTGGAACAGCTTCCTACTCCACTACCTACCGTCTCTACAGACCCGCCAGAAGTGGGTAAAAGAGAGAGACAATTTGACAGAAGGAACAGTCGTCATGATTATCGACCAGTCACTACCCAGAGCTATGTGGCCGGCTGGCCGCGTAAGCAAAGTGATCACCGGTGCCGATGGCAAGGTCCGAGCAGCTGAAGTGCTCGTCCAAGGGCGAACTTACACACGACCCGTGGCGAGGCTAATAGAACTGCCCCGACTCCCAGACAATATCGATGATGACCATGACCCCATGACTTTGTGAGTTGACTGACCCTTACAGCGGACCTTGAGTGGTAGACAGTGCGGTTAATCTGTCTCTGCTTAGCTAATTAGGTGGGACTAATTAGGGGGCGGCTGTTGTGAAGGATCAGATTAAACCGAATATATATATTTATTTATGGATATATATTTAATAGTATTTGTATATCGTTTGATATCCCCTGTATATTCCTTGTACAATATGCACTGAATATCCCTTTAGTCTACTAACAGCCCATAATAGTTTCATTCTACCATTGGACGAGAACCTGGCGCCAGCAGCCATGCCCCTTGGTTCAAGTTCAATCGTGCCGACCAACATGTCGTGGCAAGCCTGGTTCCGCGTAGGAATACGTCTGGCGAAATACGAATGGTACTATTTGTTCACAGCGCATATATATATGGCGCAAGTAAAGTAGAACTTTCTTTTAGTCCATTAGTTCTTTACCCTCCAACCTAGTAACAGACGCAAAGCCTCACCCACGACGCACGTGTGGTGCAGTAAGGCCTACTTGGCCTCAGAATAGGCATTGAGACATCGTGTGGATTAATAGTTGAATTGTCATAGTTTGGCACTATACCGTCGAGTTGGACGTATTTCTATTAAGCTAATAATAGTCTATTATGTATGGTGCATCGTTCGGTTAGAGTTATAAAGTGAGCAGTACCCCCATCGTTCCTGACGTTATCTGGAGTCTTAACCAGGCTGGGCAGACCACGTGTGGTGCTTGCATCCGAGGAGCTCCGGGCCAGGACGAGTGGACCTGTACATTGGATTACTTTACCCGGACGACGGCGAGCCTTCCACGGCTTGGATTATCTACATGCTTTGGGTGCTTTGATTATTCCATGGATAACGGCCAACACTGCTGAGTGTTGGAACTACCCCCCGGAGAGGAGTCCAGGTGAGACGGCGCTCTACCCCGAGTGAGGTCGCCTCACGTCTCTTCATCTGTGGACCGGCAGCTACCGTCCACCAGAGGGTCCAGCTGTATTCATCTGCGGACCGAGGTTCTGTGGGCATCGTGTTCAGGACTCTGAATTCTCCCAAGAAATCGTCGGCCAGATGGGATACCGCCAGCGGCTCTTCTAACCCCCCCCCTACTGTCTTACAACCAGCGGGACCCCCCCCCCCCCTTAGTGTATCCAGCTATAATCATTTAAGTACCATCGCTATAGTTCCCTAACGAACCAGGTTGTATACTTACTCCCTGCGTAACCAGAGATTGGACATTCAATGTTGATTTACCTACGAATACTCATTTGCCATACAAGTGCATTTCAAATCATAAATGTCATTAAGTG